>NW_022436977.1:20596437-20841796 GCF_009761245.1 Sapajus apella
TCAAGCCTGTAATCCCAGCACTTTGGGAGGCCGAGGCGGGTGGATCACGAGGTCAAGAGATTGAGACCATCCTGGTCAACATGGTGAAACCCCGTCTCTACTAAAACTACAAAAAATTAGCTGGGCATGGTGGCACGTGCCTGTAGTCCCAGCTACTCAGGAGGCTGAGGCAGGAGAATTGCCTGAACCCAGGAGGCAGAGGTTGCGGTAAGCCGAGGTCGCGCCATTGCACTCCAGCCTGGGTAACAAGAGCGAAACTCCGTCTCAAAAAAAAAAAAAAAAAAAAAAAAAGAAATTTAACAGGAAAGTTATTGAAAAGAAAAGGTGTCTTTACTTTTTGGAATTTTTTTTTTTTTTTAGGTGGAGTCTCACTGTTGGTGGCCCAGGCTGGAATGCAATGGTGCGATCTCAACTCACTGGAACCTCTGTCTCCCAGGTTCCAGCAATTTTCCTGCCTGAGCCTCCCGAGTTGCTGAGATTATACGCGGCCACCACTATGACTGGGTTGGCTAATTTTTTTTTGTATTTTTAGTAGAGATGGGATACTTTTTGAGACCATGTTGGCCAGGCTGGTCTCAAACTCCTGATCACAGGTGATCCACCCGCCTTGGCCATCCAAAGTGCTGGGACTACAGAAATGACCCCACCATACCCGGCCACTTTTTGGGATTTTTAAGTGAACAAATGTAAAGTGAAATTAGGATAAGAGCAAATGTCTAGGAACAGAAAAACAAATCTACTCCCATCTCAGGTACTTAACAAACATGATCTAGTTCCTAAAATTATATGGACCTCTAATTATTTTCTCAGGAAAATAGAAATAACTGTGTTTCCTACCGCAAAATAATATATGTGAAGACAGTCATTACTTGCAATGTCCTCGATAAATATAAAGAGGTTTTTTTGTTTTATTAATTTATATATTAGCAAAGTTTTAATATGGTATCTTCACATTGTTTTCAGAATTTCATAGGACTTTTAAATTCAGTGTAGCTATTCTATCCAGAATTCATGTTTCTACCAACAACCTATTTGTCTTTATCTGTAAAGTAGTAGTATGTGATTATGAAATCATCTAACCAAATCTAATGTAGAATAATGGATAACCACTAAATATAGTTATAGAAACTTATATAGTTCATTTTAGGAAGCAGCAAAATATTAAATAGTTCATCAAGGTAAAATGAGCATTACAGGAAATATAATTTTAAAGATAGCAATAATTTATTAAATAATTCCTAAATTCCCTCTGAAGTCAAGAAAGGCTACCTCCATTAAAGAAACCTCTACCAGCTGAGTGCAGTGGCTCACACCTGTGATCCCAGCACTTTGGGAGGCTGAGGCAAGTGGATAGCTTGAGCTCAGGAGTTTGAGACCAGCCTGAGCAACACAGCAAGACTCCATCTTAGAAAATTAAAAAATTAACAACAACAAAAAAAAAAAACCCACAAACAGCAAAAAAGAAAGCTCTACCAAGCAATAACTTCTTGAGGCAAAAAGCCAGTGAGGAGACAGGTGCAGTGGCTCATGCCTATAATCCCAGCCCTTTGGGAGACCTAGGCAGCCTGATTATTTGAGTCCAGGAGTTTAAGACCAGCCTGGGAAACATGGCTAAACCCCGCCACTACGAAAAAAAAATACAAAAAACTAGCCAGGTGTGGCGGTGCATGGCTGTGGTCCTAAATACTCAGGAGGCTGAGGTAGGAGGATCTCTTGAGCCCAGGAGGTTGAGGCTGCAGTGGGCCACGATTACGCTACTGCACTGCAGCCTGGGTGACAGAGGCAGACCCTGTCTAAAAAAAATACACACACACACACACACACACACACACACACACACATATAATATACATATATTAAAAATATAACCATTTATATATCAATAGAAAGATATAAATGTATTATAAATATGTAAACGTTTTTATATAAATGTTTATATATAATTTTTATCTGTAAAAAATTATCTAGATATATCTATAATAAATTAGAAAACAGATTAAGGCCGGGAGCGGTGGCTCAAGCCTGTAATCCCAGCACTTTGGGAGGCCGAGGCGGGTGGATCACGAGGTCAAGAGATCGAGACCATCCTGGTCAACATGGTGAAACCCCGTCTCTATTAAAACTACAAAAAATTAGCTGGGCATGGTGGCGCGTGTCTGTAGTCCCAGCTACTCAGGAGGCTGAGGCAGGAGAATTGCCTGAACCCAGGAGGCGGAGGTTGCAGTGAGCCGAGATTGCGCCATTGCACTCCAGCCTGGGTAACAAGAGCAAAAGTCCGTCTCAAAAAAAAAAAAAAAAAAAAAAAAAAAAAAAAACAGATTAAAATATGTTATATTTTAATTATTAATTTAAGTTGTAGTTTATTAATTAAAATTAAAATATAAGTTAAAATTAAAATATTAATTAAAATATGTCATATTTTAATCTATATATATAATTGTAAACAAAGGAAAAATAGGCCTCAATTCTACAAAACACTTTACAAGTAGTGCTGACCCCAGTGATTAATATGTAATGAACAGGTATCACAGATAAGGCTGGAATCCTTCAGCTCCCTACTGGCAGATATGCTGCCAAAGCCTGAATTCATAATACACAGTTTTGGAGACCAAAGCCAAAGTGTACTTAGGTGAAGCCAGAATCTTATTCTGCAGCTGGAATCTCTAATCCTAGGTACCTCACAACTTAAAAGACTACTCCTACTACTAGAGAGAGCAGAGAAGAGCTCCTACCTATAGAACATTAAATGTGTGCCTCATTTTTTGTTATCTTTGGCCTGTAGAGTCACAATGGTGGCAATAAAGTTTCTACTTTCTTTCATGGATTTGGGAATAGATGTGTTTCAGACATCCTGAAATCTGAAACATATTTTCCCATTATACTTGTGTTATATATAGTGATTCCAACTTGAATGTGGCCACAGAATTTTAAAACTGAGAAAGATCATTTATTCCAGTTCAACAGTCTTCAAACAGATGAAGAAATTGTGGCCCAGAGAGTTTGTGACTTGGAAAGCAATACACAGCCTATCTCTTGATTCTAGACTAACATTTCTTTCTTTCTTTCTTTCTTTTGAGACAGAGTCTTATTCTGTTACCCAGGCTGGAGTGCAATGGCACAATCTCAGCTCACCACAACCTCTGCCTCCTAGGTTCAAGAAATTCTGCCTGAGCCTCCCAAGTAGCTAGGATTACAGGCACCTGCCACCATGCCCAGCTAATTTTTGTATTTTTTAGTAGAGATGAGGTTTCACCATGTTGGCCAGGCTGGTCTCAAACTCTTGATCTCAGGTGATCTGCCCACCTTGGCATCCCAAAGTGCTGAGATTACAGGCGTGAGACACCACACCTGACCGACTAACTTTTTTTCTATTCTATTTTATTGCTTGTTTTGGCTACAAGTGCAAACTGTACTGGGAACCCAACCATTATTTCCACATTGGCACAATGAAGTATTCTGTTACCTGTTTTGACTTAGTAACAAACATTTGGAATCCAAGTTGTTAATAAGTTAGGGAACAGCCATAATTTCCTCCTGCCACTTTTTAGACAGTTAATAATACACCTAAAGAATCCTTGGATAGACAGGTATGGTGGCTCATGCCTGTAATCCCAGTATTTTAGGAGGCTGAAGCGGGTGAATCACTTGAGGTCAGAAGTTCGAGACCTGCCTTGGCAACATGGTGAAATCTCGTTTCTACTAAAAATACAAAACTTAGTTGGATGTGGTGGTGCATGCCTGTAGTCCCAGCTACTTGGGAGGCTGAGGTCCGAAAATCGATTGAACCTGGGAGTTGAAGACTGCAGTGAGCCAAGACTGTGGCACTGCACTCCAGCCTGGGCGACCGAGCAAGACTCTGTCTCAACAACAACAACAACAAAAACAAAAACAAACAAAAAAAAGAATTCCTGGAAACATGTCAACAATTATTTAAGTCTCCTCAGTATTCTTTTTAGTCAGTTCACCCAAACTTAATCCCTTTTTATTTGTTGGAGCTGATGTTCCTGCATTTTTTTGTTCTTGGTCCCCTTTGTAGGTGCCCTATCCTCCTGCCACTATCATCTAGAGAACACCAGAATGAGACAAGAAATGTTAAATGGCAACACTCAGATCAAGTAAGATTCACTTGCAAATAGGGAAATCAAAAAATGTAACAACCCCTTCCCTACTTCACTGAGGACATCATCTTTTGTCATTTCCTTACATTCCTTAGAATCAGTGAATTTATTTTCTTGTGAAAGAAATGGGAGGGCAACATGAGGGTCTTGGGGACTTGAAGTAGAAGGTGGCAACGAGAATCAGGGGAGGAAGAAGGAGAAGGGTACAATAAAGGGAGAGAGAAGGTACTGAAAATAAATTTACTTACAATAGATTAAAACCCATACAAATATTAAAATATTGTGACAGTTATCAACTTTCAGATAGACAAAAATATAAGAAATGGTTGATAACAAAGATTGAGATAAACTGCTATAATAAAAACTTCAAAATTATCCAATGAGATGAAAACACCCTTAAAAAATTAGGGAATATTTAAAGTGTAAACCAAGCAAGCTTATGAGACCAGAAGTTAAAGGGTTATTACCCTAGTCACAGTTATAAGAACAAGAGCTCAATGAGAAAAGCATACAATTATCAGTTAATATTTATTGAGGGCCCTGTGTACAAAGTACTGTGGGGGGTGTGTGTGAAGGTAGAAAAGGATACAAACAAAATAGAAGGCAAAATAAATAAAAATTCCTGCCCTCCAAGAGCTTACAATCTAATTGGTGATATGATATACACACATGAAAAAGCCTTAAAACATTATAAATAATTGCAAATAA
Source organism: Sapajus apella (assembly GCF_009761245.1). Lineage (NCBI taxonomy): Eukaryota > Metazoa > Chordata > Mammalia > Primates > Cebidae > Sapajus > Sapajus apella. The sequence goes on from NW_022436977.1 coordinate 20,601,264, forward strand.
ATATAATCCAAACAAATAAAAAAATGAGAAAAAAATGTTAAAATGTATTAAAAAAGGATGAGATTATAAAAAAAGTACATAATATTGTAAGGTTATATTTATATCAGTATTACCAAAAAGTGTTTGAGAAATTCTTATAAATATAACCTTATATAAGTCCTAGCACATATTAATCTCTTTTCTATCCCCAACAATCATATTTTTCCAAAATTAAAATGAACTATTAGAACAGTGCCTAGGTAGCAGTCAGAGTCGTGCGCTAGTTTCCCTTTTTTCTACAAACCATATAATTTTCTACAACAACTATATTTTCTTCTGGGTTTTATAAAAACAATGCTTGTCATGAACCTAAATAAAAATTTAATTACTTTAAAAACAGCTAAGGAAGAAATCAAAACAGGATACAATGAAAAATTTCCATGCATCACATAAAAATTTAATTTATCATACACTAAGGTCACAATCAACTTTTGTAGAAAAGAGAAATGGCTCCACAAATACTACTAAACAATAAACAATATTAATTGGCAGAAAACTGGCCTAAAAACTTGCAATAAAACAAAACACTCTGATATGCATGCATGGGTAGGGCTGCATGCATACAGGTAGACTGTGAACTTTCACTAAGTTAAATGCTCAGCAGAAGTAACACAGTGAATAAGAAAAATATGTTGAATCTGTGTATTAAATGTAAAATAAATCTTCACATACTGATTGTTAAATATAAATTTTAAGCCTCTCAGAAAAAATTTAAAAATAGCCTTCCTCTGCTATGTGAGTGGTGAAATAATTTTATCTTCAGTGTGGAGAAGACCATTCCCTTTGTGGCTTTCCTTATAATGAAAAAGCTACCTGGGCAATATTTGTACCTGAAATAATGAAATGTTTTCAAATTAGAAATTGGAAAAGTATATTTTCTAGAAGCATTTGCCTTAGGTAAAGTCTGGAGTCATTCTAAACAATTTAATTCTAAAATTTGTTAAGATTCTGAGTTTTACATTGTAGCTGTATGAATAATATACATAAGATAACCAAAATTTTAAAAATCAAAATAATTTGCACATTTACAACTATCATAAAATAGTTTTCAAAATAAAACTGGAAAAGTGCACAGAACCTCTTTGTATTAACAGTGAGGTTGGCTGGGCTCAGTGGCTCATGCCTGTAATCCCAGCACTTTGGGAGGCCAAGGCAGGTGGATCACCTGAGGTCGAGAGTTCGAGACCAGCCTGACCAACATGGAGAAACCCCATCTCTACTAAAAATACAAAATTAGCTGGGCTTGGTGGCACATGCCTGTAATCCCAGTTACTCGGGAGGCTGAGGCAGGAGGCTTGAACCCAGGAGGCAGAGGTTGCAGTGAGCCAAGATCACGCCATTGCACTCCAGCCTGGGCAACAAGAGTGAAACTCTGTCTCCAGGAAAAGAAAAAAAAAAAATTGAGGTTATACTGCTACTAATAAGTGGGGGAAATTCTACACAAATTCAACCAAAAAACTTAGAGTTGGGTTTGACGGTTACAGCATGGAGGCCAGGCCCACGCTCACCTTGGACGTCTTCCTCTCCACCATCACCATCTTCTTCCTCATTGTAAGCCAGCTCAGCCTGCTTGTCTGCCTCATACTCACCTACGTTACCATCATCCCCATTATAATCCGCCAGTTTAGAGCCATGCTGCGGATCAACAGGGGATTCATTCTCATCAAAGAACCGGCCTGTGAAGTAGGTAGAGGATTAATTCAAAAGTAAAGAGAGAAAAAAAGAAGGAATCTATACTGAAGGCAGACTAGAAAGTAGACAAGTGAAACCTGGCAACTTTTAGGGTACTGGATATAAAAGGATACATTTTGCGAAGGTTATCCAAGACAAAAGTATTTAAGAGCGAAGACTGTGAAAATATATAACTTTTACTAAGAATTTCTCGTGTTAACTTTAGTGCTTGACACTTAAGATTTGAATGATTTCTTAAATAAATTGGCACCATTTTTAGGACTGTTTTCCTAATAACCAAAAACTTCTCTAATATAAGTAAGTCTAATTTAACACTTTAGGAGAATAAATTATTTTATTACTAGAGATGATACATATTTAAAATTTGAAAATCTAGGCCTGGTGCAGTGGCCCACGCTTATAATCGTAGAACTTTGGGAGGTTGAGGTGAGTGGATTACTTGAGCTCAAGAGTTCGAGACCAGCATGGGCAACATGGTGAAACCCTGTCTCTATAAAAAATACAAAAATTAGCTGGGTATGGTGGCATGCATTTTGGATTTCCAAAAAGGGATGGCAAAGAAAGTAAGCCATCAGAATCCCCAGTGGTTTTAAAAAAAATCCCATGTAATTCTGGTTTATCTCTTCTTATTTCCTAAGCCAGATTTTTTAAAAAGTCAGTGGAAGCTTAAGAAATTTGACCTACATCAGGCCATTACATTGTACACATTTATAACCATTAGAAACCAAGACAAGCTGGGTGCTGTAGATCACACCTGCAATCACAGGACTTTGGGAGGCTGAGATGGGCGGATCACCTGAGGTAAGTAGTTCAAGACCATCCTGGCAAACATGGTGAAACCCCATCTCTACAGAAAATACAAAAATTAGCTGGGTGTGGTGGCAGGCACCTGTAATCCCAGCTACACAAAAGGCTGAGGCAGGAGAACTGCTTGAACCTGGGAGGCGGAGGGTGCACTGAGCAGAGATCGTGCCACTGCACCCCAGCCTGGGTAACAAAAGCAAGAGTCCATTTCAAAAAAGAAAAGAAAAGAAATCAAGAAGATAAACATAATACCTACTGTAGAAAAAAAAGAAAGAAAGAAAGAAATCAAGATAAATAAACATAATACCTACTATCGAAATTTATTTAACAGTTAGACATTGAAGATCAAAATGTTAGGCCGGGCAAGGTGGCAAACGCCTGTAATCTCAGCACTTTGGGAGGCTGAGGTGGGTGGATCACAAGGTCAAGAGATAGAGACTATTCTAGCCAACATGGTGAAACCCTGTCTCTACTAAAAATACAAAAATTAGCTGGGCATGCTGGTGCCTGCCTGTAGTCCCAGCTACTTGGAAGGCTGAGACAGGAGAATCACTTGAACCCGGGAGGTGGGGGTTGCAGTGAGCCGAGATTAGCCACTGTACTCCAGCCTGGCGACAGAGTAAGATTCTGTCTCAAAAAAAAAAAAAAAGAAAATCAAAATGTTCGTTAGGCACACTAGGATCTGAATCAGAAATGCAAGTAAAACTAAAACTATACTTAGACATTAAATTTAACTTAGCATAAAAGTAGATTTGTCTTAATCCATAAAATTAACTTACTAATGATGCAAGAATGTAAGACTTAGAAATTTAAGAACTTTCTGTGATAGGTCCAAATTTTTAAAAATATATTTCAAAACTTGACAATGCAGGCTGGGTGCAGTGGCATATGTCTGTAATAGCAATACTTTGGAAGGACAAGGTGGGAAGATTGCTTGAGCCCAGGAAGTGGAGACCAGCCTGGGCAACATACTGAGAACCATCTCTACAAAAAGTACAAAAATTAGCTGGGTATGGTGATGCGCACCTATATTCCCAGCTACTCAGGAGGCTGAGGTAGGAGGATTGCTTAACCCCAGGGGTCCAAGGGTACAGTGAGTTCGGATAGTGCCACTGTACTTTAGCCTGGGTGACAGAGTGAGACCTCATCTCTTTTTTTTTTTTTTTTTTTTTTTTTGGGACGGAGTTTCACTCTTGTTGCCCAGGCTGGAGTGCAATGGCACGATCTCGGCTCACCGCAACCTCCGCCTCCTGGGTTCAGGCAATTCTCCTGCCTCAGCCTCCTGAGTAGCTGGGATTGCAGGCACGCACCACCATGCCCAGCTAATTTTTTTTTGTATTTTTAGTAGAGACGGGGTTTCACCATGTTGACCAGCATGGTCTCGATCTCTTGACCTCGTGATCCACCCGCCTCGGCCTCCCAAAGTGCTGGGATTACAGGCTTGAGCCACTGCGCCCGGCTGAGACCTCATCTCTTAAAAAAAATAATTAATCAGGCTTGGTGGCTGGCGTGTATCTGTAGTCCCATCTACTTGTGAGGCTGATACAGGAGGATCACTTGAGGCCAGGAGTTTGAGGTTATAGTGAGCTATGATTTTGCCACTGCACCCCAGCCTAGGCAACAGCAAGACCCTATCTCTAAAAATTAAAAAATAAATAAATAAATAAAATTTATATTGCAATGAAACACTAAGGAAAAAAATTAACAGTTTCCTTTGCTTGGAAAGGAACGTTAAGTACAAATAGAATTATGAGGGTACTAGTTAATTCTATAGATGGTTCATCACATCATCAAGCCAATGTAATTCTAATAGCTGGGTATAGAGTCCATCAGGAAAATTGTTAATGAACAAATTGCACTTACAGAGGCTTTTAAAGAAGAAAGGGTGTGGGGACAACAGGAGACTGAAGTAACTGGAGTAACTGAGGCCAATAAAAAGAACATGAATTCATCTTAAAACTATTTTAGTACAAACTTGAGTATGTATAATAAATAAATACAAAAGTAGATGAAATAGAGAAAAGAAACATAGAAGAGACTACGTAGGCTATTTGTAAGAAACACTCTATCTCCTAATTATAAAACAGACATTTTGTTTTTTTTTTTTAAATCTTTTTTTCGAATAATAAAATAAATGATGTCAATGTAAGAAGTAAAAAGAGATTTACAGAAATCTATATTTTCTTTTCCGCAATATGCAGTATTTGCTTATGGATAAAACAGCTGTTAGAGTTAAGTCACTTTATGCAATGTGAAACTGCTGTTTAAAACATACAAATATGGTAGTTACTAGTGAGTTTTTCAAAGTACACTATTTCCTCCAAGAAAATGTTTGCTTTTGTGTGTGTGTGTGTGTGTGTGTGTGTGTGTATGATGGAGTCTCACTGTCGCCCCGACTAGAGTGCAGTGACGCGATCTTGGCTCACTGCAACTCTGCCTCCCAGGTTCAAGCAATTCTCTTGCTTCAGACCCCCACCCCCCACCAAGTAGCTGGGATTACAGGCGCCTACCACCATGCCTGGCTAATTTTTATATTTTTAGTAGAGATGGGGTTTCACCATGTTGGCCAGGCTGGTCTCAAACTCCTGACCTTAGATGATCCACCCGCCTTGGCCTCCCAAAGTGCTGAGCTTATAGGCATGATCCACTGCAGCAGGCTTTCATTTTTAAATCAGAGTTATGAAATACAGAAGATTAAAAAAATTAGGCCAAGACAAGGCACTACAAAATATACATCATTTACTAATATTGTCAAATATGGAATAAAGAAATGTCCCACTTGTACCTATTATAATATTCCAACAGAACAATTTAAAATTTCCTTTTAGGTGTTTAACTGATGATCTGACTAGCCTAAATTTACACAAAATTTTAATACCATAATTACAGTGACACTCAGAGATAATACAAATATCAGTAACAAGAATAATGACACAATTGTCCATAGTTAAATAGTGATCTGTGCTATTATATGTACCGAATTATCATGTTTGGAGAAACATTTATAGCTAAACTTTAATACTGGGTTTCCCACATTCTCATTGACAACAAAAGTTGATAAACACAGAACCAACTACACAGAGTTGCCAATCAAGGAAATCAGACAAACTTTGCATCAAACATTGAATGAATATAATGGTACAGACAAAGATGCATAATACTGATCAATATAACAGACTGATAAATCATTCAACATTTAAGAGCAACATGTCAATGTGAGAGAAGGGAAAGTCTCAAAAAGAAGGCATTACAGTAGACTATGACAGAAAGAAACAAGCACTGAAAGAACAGGTAAGAACAAAGATGGGGTATTCAGAAGGTAGTAAAGAGTTTAATTTGACTGGATTTATATGAGAAAGTTAGAATAAGTTTGAACAAGCAAATTAAGATAATTACAGAGCCAGGCATGGTGGCCCAACACCTTGGGAGGCTGAGGCAGATGGATCACCTGAGGCAGGTGGACCAGCCTGGCCAACATGGTGAAACCCCATCTTCTTAAAAATACAAAAAATTAGCTCGCTGTGGTGGCAGGCAGCTGTAATCTCAGCTACTTGGGAGGCTGAGGCAGGAGAATTGCTTGAACCCGGGAGGCAGAGGTTGCAGTGAGCTAAGACTGCCCCATTGCACTCCAGTCTGGGCAACAAGAGCAAAACTCCGTCTCAAAAAAAAAAAAAAATGTCTCCTATATTCACTTTACCAAGTCATTGTTTAAATCCAATGACAAAATATATGAAATTAAAATGCTATTTCATCCATCTATGGTTCACTGATATATGTGATAGGTATTGCACTATGCACTGTGATACAAAAATAAATCTACGGTTGGACATGGTGGCGCACACCTGTAGTCTCAGCTACTCAGGAGGCTTCAGACTAGGAGTTTCAGGCTGCAATAAACTCTGATCATACCAGTGCATTCCAGCCTGGGTGACAAAATGAGACCCTGTCTCAAAAATAAAAATATAAAGCAAAAATAACATCCTATCTTCATCTCCTACAACTGAGTATAGTAAGGAAAACAGATAAGTAAGTAATTAGGAAGTGATGCTATGTGTGCTATTGCACAGTGCTCTAGAAAGTAACATCCAAACATGGAGACAGTGGCTTTAATTGGCTTCCTCTTGATAGAGTGAGTTTGAACATAAGGAGGCAATAGCAGTAGTCAAGATTTCTTTTAAGATCCCTGAAAACAGAAACGTAATCTGCCTTATGCCCTACAGTAGCTCCAGTATCTATTTAGATAAGAAGCTACGAGGACTTACAGTACGAAAATGGAGGAAATGTTAGAAACGGATGAATCAGATACATTTGAAAATGACAAAATGAATATATGGCGTAATGGAGCAGAAAGAGTCAAAAGATGATTCCAAATCCTAGCCTGGAAACTAAAATTAATGCTACCTATACCCCAAATTGGGAAGGTATGAGAACACAAATGATGCTTTAGATAAACTGAATTTGGGGCTATAGTATGACATCCAAATGAAAATGTTTTATAGACTCATGGCTATATGGATCTAGACTCTAGGTGCAAAATGAGGGCTAAGCATGTAGATTTAAAACTGCTAAATTTTGGCCAGGTGCAGTGGCTCAGACCTTTGGGAGGCCAAGGTGGGTGGACCACAAACTCAGGAGATGGAGACCATCCTGGCCAACATGTTGAAACCCTGTCTCTATTAAAAATACAAAAATTAAGGGCAGGTGCTGTGGCTCATGCTTGTAATCCCAGCACTTTGTGAGGCTGAGGCAGGCAGATCACGAGGTCAGGAGTTCAAGACAAGCCTGGCCAACATAGTGAAACCCCGTCTCTACTAAAAATACAAAAATTAGCCAGGTGTGGTGGCATGCACCTGTAGTCCCAGCTACTTGGGAGGCTGAGGCAGGAGAATTGCTTGAACCCGGGAGGCAGAGGTTGCAGTGAGCCGAAATCATGCCATTACACTCCAGCCTGAGTGACAGAGCGAGACTCTATCTAAAAAAAAAAAAAAAAAAAAATTAGATGGACGTGGTGGTGCATGCCTGTAATCACAGCTCAGGAGGCTGAGGCAGGAGAATCACTTGGGAGTCAGAGGTTGCAGTGAGCTAAGATCTCTGTCTCAAAACAAAACAAAACAACAAAACAAAAACTCATAAATTTCAAGGTGATAAGCTATCAGAAGACAATTTCTTTTCTTTTTTTTTTTTGAGATCTAGTTTTGCTCTTGTTGCCTAGACTAGAGTGCAATGGCGCTATCTCGGCTCACTACAACCTCCGCCTCCCAAGTTCAAGCAGTTCTTCTGCCTCAGCCTCCCAAGTAGCTGGGATTACACGTATGCACCACCATGCCTGGCTAATTTTGTATTTTTAGTAGAGATGGGGTTTCTCCATGTTGGTCAGGCTGGTCTCAAACTCCTGACCTCAGGTGATCCACCCAACCTTGGCCTCCCAAAGTGCTGGGATTACAGGCATGAGCCACCACACCCAGCAAAGATTATTTTCAATATTTAAATTCCTTTTCTGGGCTAAGTGAGCTAAACTTATATTAAATAGATAATAAGCATGTATGGCACGTATGAAGTAATTTTTCATACATTCTACTTTAATTCATACACCATGTGATCTAACTTCATGTGTTCCATGTCACCTAAAATGTTAGGCATTTAATGCACTTTTCAGTCACTTTAATCAACATAATAAAACTTCACACAGAATGCTAGACATTCTGTAAGACATCTCAAATATCAGACAACAAACTTTAGAAACCAGTAGAGAAAAAATTCAGTAAGGGCTTCGGTCATGTGGAACAGATAAACTTTTTCCATTTACAAAGGCATAGTTTAAATACAACTATCCTTTTAAAGTAGTGAGTTTTACAGGGAAGGTATGAGAAAGCAAATGTTAAATGAAAAAGCAAACATAGCCATTTCTCGTGGCTAAAATTTTATTTTTGTAACTTTTTTTTGAGATGGAGTCTCACTCTGTTGCCTAGGCTGGAGTGCTGTGGTGCTGTGTCGGCTCACTACAACCTCCACTTCTTGGGTTCAAGCGATTCTTCTCCCTCAGCCTCTCCAGTAGCTGGGATTACAGGCATGCACCACAATGCACATCTATTTTTTTTTTTTTTGTATTTTTAGTAGAGATGGGGTTTCGCCCTGACCTCAAGTCATCTGCCCACCTCACCTTCCCAAAGTGCTAGGATATCAGGCATGAGCCACCACGCCCAGCCTCATGGCTAAAATTTTAAAATCAAAGTTGTAAAGTGTTTACTTTTGTCTGTCTGTATTATGTGTACATGTATACAGGTATGTTTGTATATTGTCTACATGGTATCATTGACCTATAAATAAACACTTATAAAATTTAAATAACTAGCCCTCATGCTTTTCAAGTTCATATGACTTTGACAATCTTTGGTAAATAAAGATAGTTTTAAATTGTTGGTAAAGTAAAATAGGAACATCTTCAAAAATAAAAACCAGTAGAAAATAAGAGGATAATAACAATAACATTTCTTTCTTTCTTTTTTTTTTTTTTTTTTGAGATGGAGTTTCATTCTTGTTACCCAGGCTGGAGTGCAATGGCGCAATCTCAGCTTACCGCAACCTCCGTGTCCTGGGTTCAGGCAATTCTCCTGCCTCAGCCTCCTGAGTAGCTGGGATTACAGGCATGCGCCACCATGCCCAGCTGATTTTTTTTTTTTTTGTATTTTTAGTAGAGACGGGGTTTCACCATGTTGACCAGGATGGTCTCGATCCCTTGACCTCGTGATCCACCCGCCTCGGCCTCCCAAAGTACTGGGATTACAGGCGTGAGCCACCGCGCCCGGCCAACAATAACATTTCTTAATCACAAAAGGGTATTTCAATCAAGAAAAACTAGAGTGTATATTTTAATTCTCTACTATAAGTCAAATGAAACACCAAGATGAGTCCCTTTTGCTTCACTAGTCCAATGCTCATTTGTGGGTTTCAATTTCTCAACTATTTTATTTTTTACAGTTTATATTTTTATATCATTAATTTATTACCACTATTATAAGCAAATGAAACTATTAGAGCTAGTTATAATAAACCTAGAGAGAATGAAAAGGAAAGTTTAAAGAAGTCAACCGGAATGGGTGAGGTGGCTCACGCCTATAATCCCAGTACTTTGGGAGGCCAAGGAGGGTGAATTACAAGGTCAGGAGATTGAGACCATCCTGGCCAACATGGTAAAACTCCGTCTCTACTAAAAATACAAAAATTAGCTGGGCTTGGTGGTGCATGCCTGCAATCCCAGCGACTTAGGAGGCTTAGGCAGGAGAATCGCTTGAACTTGGGAGTCAGAGGTTGCAATGAGTTCAGATCGCACCACTGCACTCCAGCCTGGCGACAGTGCAAGACTCCCATCTCAAAAAATTAAAATAAATACATAAATAAAAAATAAATAAAGAAGGCAACCTCTTTTTTTCTAGCCTTCATCTATTGGCAGTATTCACTTTCATTTCACTTATTCATTTGGTAGTTAACACATTCAACTGATCTTGCATTATTCAATTTAATACCTAGAGTTGTGACTATTTCAATTACCCTGAAGGTAAATGACATGAGATGATTTATAATCTGTTGAGATATGAGTTATAATCATGAGAGGTGGGAGGTTGGGGTGTACAAACCGTAACAAAAATGTTACTGCAGGCTTTCTTCACAGAACAATTGCAGGAAAACTACTGACTAGCTTTTGAATCGATTTCGTTATCAGGAACAGATTAGGGCAAAAATACCACGTGTATCTCAAAGTATAGAGGCCCTACATAAAGAAGGCAACAGGAAGCAATCTACTGATTGATAAACTGGACTTGTAAAAGGTAAAGAGAAATCAAGGACATAAGAGAAGCATGGTAGCTAGAATTTATGGCTAACTGCATGTGGAAAACCGTACCGTCTCCCCATTTCCAAGGCAAACCTATAAGAGCATTATAATAAATCTTGATATCTGATAGAAGTCTTTACAGTTTATTTTTCTTATAAATCGTCTTGGCTATTCTTATTCCTTTGCAGTTTCCATACACATTTTAGAGTCAGCTTATCAGTTTCCACCCAAAACCCCAAAACACTGTGGGATTATAACTGGGATGGCAATGAAGTTCTGGATTAATCTGGGAAGAACTGACATCATTAAAATATTGCGCATTCCAATCCATGGACATGGATTTATATATTATCTAATTTCTGTCAACAATATTTTGTAGTTTATAGAGGTTCTTATAAATCTTTTTTTTTAATTGTACTTTAGGTTCTGGGATACTTGTGCAGATCATGCAGGATTGTTGCATAGGTACACACATGGCAATGTGGTTTGCTGCCTCCATCCCTCAGTCACCTATATCTGGCATTTCTCCCCATGTTATCCCTCCCCGAACTCCCACAACTCCCCTCCGATGTCCCTCCCTTGGCACAGACCCCAGTGTGTGATGCTCCCTTCCCTGTGTCCACGTGTTATAAATCTTTTGTAAGAAATTTTCAAAGTATCTGATGTCTTTATGCTATTAAAGTTTCTTTTTAAAAGTTTTTCTGTTTATTGCTACTATACACAAAATATAACTTTTATATAAATCTTGCATGTAATGACTTTTGCAACATTCATTTGTTTATAAATTGTTTTAAGTTTTCTACATATAAAAGCACATTGTCTATAAATAATATCAGCTTATCAGTTATATTTCTTCCTTTCCAATCTCTACATTATTTATTTCCTTTTCTGTGCTTTATTTTGTTGATTAGAATCTTCTAGAGTTTTTAAGGCCTCATGTTTAAATCTTTAATCCACCTACAGTTAATTTTTGTATAAGGTGTAAGGAAGGGATCCAGTTTCAGCTTTCTGCACATGGATAGCCGGTTTTCTCAACATCATTTATTAAATAGGGAATCCTTTCCCCACTGCTTGCTTTTGTCAGGTTTATCAAAGATCAGATGGTTGTAGTTGGGCGGCATTCTTTCTGAGGCCTCTGTTCTGTTCCATTGGTCTACAAATCTGTTTTGGTGCTAGAACCATGCTGTTTTGATTACAGTAGCCTTGTAATATAGTTTGAAGTCAGGTAGCATGATGCCTCCAGCTTTGCTTTTTTTTTTTTTTTTTTTTGCTTAGGATTGTCTTGGTTATGCAAGCTCTTTTTTGGTGGTTTTTTCCAATTCTGTGAAGAAAATCATTGGTAACTTGATGGGGATAGCATTGAATCTATAACTTACTTTGGGCAGTATGGCCATTTTCACGATATTGATTCTTCCTAACCATAAGCATGGAATGTTTTTCCATGTTTGTGTCCTCTCTTATTTCCTTTAGCTATGGTTTGTAGTCCTCCTTGAAGAGGTCCTTCACATCCCTTGTAAGTTGTATTCCTAGGTATTTTATTCTGTTTGTAGCAATTGTGAATAGGAGTTCACTCATGATTTGGCTCTCTGTTTGTCTATTACTGGTGTATAGGAATGCTTGTGATTTTTGCACACTGATTTTGTATCCCGAGACTTTGCTGAAGTTGCTTATCAGCTTAAGGAGATTTTGGGCTGAGACAAAGGGGTTTTCTAAATATACAATCATGTCATGTGCAAACAGGGACAATTTGACATCCTCTCTTCCTATTCGAATACCCTTTATTTCTTTCTCTTGCCTGATGACTCTAGCCAGAACTTCCAACACTATGTTGAATAGGAGTGGTGAGAGAGGGCATCCTTGTCTTGTGCCAGTTGTCAAAGTGAATGCTTCCAATTTTTGCCCGTTCAGTATGATACTGGCTGCTGGGTTTGTCATAAATAGTTCTTATTATTTTGAGATACAATCCATTGATACCTAGTTTATTGAGTTTTCAGCATAAAGCACTGTTGGATTTTGTTGAAGGCTTTCTCTGTATCTATTGAGATAATCATGTGGTTTTTGTCTTTGGTTGTTTATGTGATGGATTACGTTTATGGATTTGTGGATGTTGAACCAGCATCCCTGGGATGAAGCCGACTTGCTTGTGATGGATAAGCTTTTGGATGTGCTGTTGGATTCGGTTTGTCAGTATTTTATAGATTTTTGCATCAATGTTCATGGACATTGGCCTGAAATTTTCTTTAGTTGCATCTCTGCCAGGTTTTGGTATCAGGATGATGTTGGTCTTATAAAATGATTTAGGGAGGATTCTCTCTTTTTGTATTGTTTGAAATAGTTTCAGAAGGAATGGTATCAACTCCTCTTTGTACCTCTGGTAGAATTCAGCTGTGAACCTGTCTGGTTCTGGACTTTTTTTGATTGGTAGGCTATTAATTGTTGCCTCAACTTCAGACCTTGTTATTGGTCTATTCAGGAATTCCACTTCTTCCTGGTTTAGTCTTGGGAGGGTGTAAGTGTCCGTTATTTATCCTTTTCTTTTAGATTTACTGGTTTATTTGCATAGAGGTGTTTGCAAATATTGTAGTATTCTCTGATGGTAGTTTGTGTTTCTATGGGATCAGTGATAATATCCCCTTTATCATTTTTTAAATCTATTTTTATCATTTTATCTATTTCAATCTTCTCTCTTTATTAGTCTGACCACTGGTATAACTATTTTATTGATCTTTTAAAAAAACCAGCTCCTGGATTTATTGATTTTTTGAAGGGTTTTTTGTGTCTCTATCTTCTTCAGTTCTGCTTTGATCTTATTGATTAGAATCTACAGTGAAAAGCTGAATAGAAGTGATGATGGTGGGTACCTTTTCTGGATCTCAAGGGGAAGGTTTTTGATAATCATTAAATTTGATATTTGTTATAGAATTTTTATAATACTCTGTCGAGTTAAAGAAATTACTTTCTAATCCTACTTTGCTTAAAATTGGTTGTTTTATCATAAACGCATGAATTTCCTCAAATGCTCTCTTTACATCTTTTGAGATGATTTTCCTCATATATTTTGTTAATGTGGTGGTATATTACACAGATCCTTTTTCAAATATTAAACAACCTTAAATTTTCAGATTAAATCCAGCATGATCATCATGTATATAATTTTTATCTATCTCTGGATTTGACTTGCTAATATTTTGTTCAGGATTTTTTTTTTTTTGAGACGGAGTCTTGCTCTATTGCTCAGGCTGGAGTGCAGTGGTGCAATCTTGGCTCACTGCAACCTCTGCCTCCCAGGTTCAAGTGATTCTCCAGCCTCACCCTCCTGAGTAGCTGGGACTACATGTACGCGGCGTCACTGTGCCTGGTTAATTTTTGTATTTGTAGTAAAGATGGGGTTTCACCATGTTGGCCAGGCTGATCTCGAACTCCTGACATCAGGTGATCCACCTGCCTCGGTGTCCCAAAGTGCTGGGATTACAGGCGTGAGCCATCATGCTTGGCCTTATTCAGGATTTTTATATCTATATTAATAAGAGAAACGATCCTATAATTTTTCTTTCACATAATATCCTTAGTTTTGGTATCCAACTTATGCTGGTTTCATGAAATGGGTTGGGGAGTGTTTCCTCTTTTTTTTCCAGAGACATAGAGTCTTGGTCTGTCACCCAGGCTGGAGTGCAGTGGCGTGATCTCTGCTCACTGCAACCTCTGCCTCCTGGGTTCAAGCAATTTTCATGCTTCAGCCTCCTGAGTAGCTGGGACGACAGGAGCTGACCACCACCCTTGGCTGATATTTTGTTGTCATTGTTGTATTTTTAATAGAGATGGGGTTTCACTATGCCAGACAGGCTGGTCTTGAACTCCTGACCTCAAGTGATCCGCCCGCCTGGACCTCCCAAAGTGCTGGGACTACAGGCGTGAGCCACTGTGCCCAGCCGTTTTTTCATTTTTGTTATTGAAAATTTGTGCCATCTCTTTCTATCTTAATGTGTGCTGATGATCTTTTCAGTTTCACTAGTGTTTTCAAAGAACCAGTTTTTGGTTTCCTTGATTTCATATAGTAACCCTGAATTTAATAAACAAGTTAAACTCTCATAAACTTTTACCAGTGTCTTTTGAGGGAAGGGGTGGAACTTTTGAGGAAGTGAGTTCACTCTCTTCTGCTCTTCTGCTATGTGAGGACAGAGTTCCTCTCCTCTGGAGGATGCAACAACATGGTGTCATTTTGGAAATAGACAGCGACTTTCACAAAACATCAGTCCTATGGGTGCACTGACCTGGGACTTTTCAGCCTCCAGAACTATGAGAAATAAAATTCTATTGTTTATAAATTACCTAGTCTGCAGTGTTTTCTTACAACAGCAACAATAAACTGAGATAATACTTTTCCAGAAAATTACTCATTTGATCTAAGCTTTCAAATTTATTGGTAAAGCTTTTCATAATAATTTCTTATGATTTTTAAATCTCCACTGCATTAGTAGTTAAACCTTCTTTGTTGCTGTAAATATTTTTTCTTCATTAATATTGCTAGAGGTTTATCTTTTTTGCTCCTATATAGTGATTCTTTATTTTCCATTTCATTTATGACTTCTCTTGTCTTTGCTCTTTTCTCCCTTCTACATTCTTTAGGGGTCCTTTGATATTCCTTCTCTCTCTCTTCTCTGAAGCCAGACTGCCTGCGTTCAAACCCTTGGAAGTCTTATATAACATCTTTGTATCTGTTTCCAGTCTATGACATGGGAGTAATATCTAAACATGGATTTGTTATGTGTTTATACATTGAAACGGTTTAGAACAGCAACTGGCACACAGAAACCACTCAACGGTTAGCTATTACTACTGATACTATTACCACCACTATACCACAGCAGTATTACCACTACCATCACTGTTTTTTTGAGATGGGGGTCTCACTATGTTACCTAGGCTGGTCTTGAACTCCTGGGCTCAAGTGATCCTCTGGCCTCAGGCTCCAAAGTAGCTGGGACCACAGGCATGTACCACCATGCCCATCACTAATATTATTGCTATTTTGAGTTTAATTCAACTCATTTAGGTTTTTTCCTTAATGCGTCTGAGGCCATAAGTTTAGCTGTAAATGGTAATTCAGACATATCCTTCATGTTTTGATATGTATAGTATTTATGCTATTGTTCAGTTCTGTAAATTTTAAAATGCCCATTATAATTACCTCCCATAAGTTATTTAGGGTTTTTTTTTTTTTTTTTTTTAAGTTTATCTAAATATAGGGGCTTAAAAACACTATTCATAATGTAATTTCCTTGAAATTTACTAAGATTGCCTGTGAGGCCAGGCATGGTGGTACAGGCCTCTAATCTCAGCAATTTGGTAAGCCAATGTGGGAGGACTGCTTGAGGTCAGAAGTTTGCACTGGAGCAACACAGTGAGACCCTTATCTCTACCAAAAAAAAAAAAAATTAAAAATAAAAAAATTAGTCAGGTGTGGTGCCACATACCTATAGACCCAGCTACTTGGGAGGCTGAGGTGGGAGAACGGCTTGAGCTGAGGAGTTCCAGGCTGCAGTGAGCTACTATGATTGTATAACTGTGGTCCAGTCTGTGTTACACAGTGAGACCCTGTCTTAAAAAAAAAAAAAAACTCCCTGTGATATAGTATCTAGCCAATTTATGTCATTGTTCCGTGAGTACTCGAAAAATATTTTCTCTTTATCAAGCATAGGGATCTATATACATGTATATATACATATACATATACATATAAAAACTTGATAATTTTTGCTTCAAAATTTCTGTAGTCTTGTGACTTATGTTTTCATAGAAATATATTTAAAAATCACATTATATAGTTGTCAATTAGTCCTTGAAATTCTATGAGCTTTTTATCTTCCTAGTTACTATTTTTTAAAGTGATTCTTTTTAGTAGATTATTCTAATTTTTCCTTTTTTCTTGAAATCTATTTTTTTCTTTTTTTTTTTTTTTGAGGCAAAATCTCGCTCTGTCGCCAGACTGGCAAACAGTAGCGTGATCTCAGCTCACTGCAACTTCTGACTGGTTCAAGTGATTCTCCTGTCTCAGCCACCCGAGTAGCTGAGATTACAGGCACGTGCCACCACGCCCAGCTAATTTTTGTATTTTTAGTAGAGACGGGTTTCACCATGTTGACCAGGAAGGTCTTTTCTCTCCTGACCCACCTCAGCCTCCCAAAGTGCTAGAATTACAGGTGTAAGCCAACAGCGAGCTGAAATCTACTTTTTCATTTGTTAATCCTTCACATCAGCTTTCTTTTAATTAGTTTTTACCAAGAAATACTTTTATTTTCATTTGTGCTGAAAGTACATAAAACTTACTCTCTTAACTGTTTTAGGTGTACAGTTCAATGACATTAAGTATATGCCATTATTGATTGTAACCACCACCACCATCCATACACTTTTTTCGTCTTCCCAAACAGAAATTCTGTATCCACTGAACAATAACTCCCTCTCCAACCACCTGGATTATGGCAAACGCCAATCTGCTTTCTGTTTCTATGAATGACTACTCTAGGTACTTCATGTAAGCAGGATTCTACGGTATTTGTCCTCTGTGACTGACTTATTTACTTTTTTTTTTTTTGAGACAGTCTCCCTCTGTCGCCCAGGCTGGAGTGCAGTGGCGATCTTGGCTCACTGCAGCTCCCACCTCCTGGGTTAAGCAATTTTCCTACCTCAGCCTCCCAAGTAGCTGGGATTATAGGCATGTACTACCACACCCAGCTAATTTTTATATATTTTTTAGTAGAGATGGGGCTTTGCCATGTTTGCCAGATTGGTTTGGAACTACTGACCTAAAGTGATCTGCCTGCCTTGGCCTCCCCAAATTGCTAGGGTTATAGGTGTAAGCCACTGCTCCCGGCCTGATTGGTTTGGAACTACTGACCTAAAGTGATCTGCCTGCCTTGGCCTCCCCAAATTGCTAGGGTTATCGGTGTAAGCCACTGCTCCCGGCCTTTTTTTTTCTCTCTTTTTGGTATTTATTTTGACTTTCTCTACATGCTCTAAAAAGTACCAGTTTTTTGTTTGTTTGTTTATGATAGAGAGAGGGTTTTTGCCATGTTGCCCAAGTTGGTCTCAAACTTCTGGACTCAAACTTTGGGGCTCAAGTGATTCTCCCACCTTGGCCTCCCAAAGTACTGCAATTACAGGCATGAGCCACAGTACCTGGCCGAGTTATTTCACTTGGCATGATGTCTTCAAAGTTCATCTACGTTGGCTGGGTGCAGTGGGTCACGCCTGTAATCCCAGTACTTTGGGAGGCTGAGGCGGGTGGATCATGAGGTCAGGAGATCAAGACTATCCTGGCTTACACGGTGAAACCCCTTCTCTACAAAAAAATTAGCTGAGCGTGGCGGCACACACCTGTAGTCCCAGCTATTCGGGAGGCTGAGGCAAGAGAATCACTTGAACCTGGGAGTAGGAGAATGCAGTGAGCCAAGATCATGCCACCACACCCCAGCCTGGGTGAGTGAGACTCTGTCTCAAAAAAAAAAAAAAAAAAAAGTAGTTCATCTATGTTGTAGCATTTGTCATAACTTCCCTCTTTTTTTTAAGGCTGAATAATATTCCTTTGTGTATATATTTTGTTTAACTATTCATCAGTTAATCAACACTTGAGTTGTTACTACCACTTGGCTACTGTGAATAATACTGCTATGAGCATGGGTGTACAAATATCTGTTCAATTCCCTGCTTTCATTTCTGTTGGGTACATACCCAAAAGTGAGGAATATCTTGAGGAGTATCTTTTACAGTCCTTTTATTTTCACATTTTCTGTGTGTGTTCAATCTTTCATAGTGCTTTTATTTTTGCATTTTCTTTGTGTGTTTAAGATTTAGTTATAGCTGCCAGGCGCGGTGGCTCACGCCTGTAATCCCAGCACTTTGGGAGGCCAAGGCGGGTGGATCATGAGGTCAAGAGATCAAGACAATCCTGGTCAACATAGTGAAACCCCGTCTCTACTAAAAATACAAAACATTAGCTGGGCATGGTGGCGGGTGCCTGTAATCTCAGCTATTCAGGAGGCTGAGGCAGGAGAATTGCCTGAACCCGGGAGGCGGAGGCTGCGGTGAGCCGAGATCGCGCCATTGCACTCCAGCCTGGGTAACAAGAGTGAAACTCCGTCTCAAAAAAAAAAATTTAGTTATAGGCTGGGCGAGGTGGTTCATGCCTGTAATCCCAACACTTTGGGAGGCCAAGGTCAGGAGTTTGGGGTCAGGAGTTTGAGAACAGCCTGGCCAACATGGTGAAACCCCGTCATCTCTATTAAATATAACAAATTAGCTGGTCATGGTGGTACATGCCTGTAATCCCAGCTACTCGGGAAGGTGAGGAAGGAGAATTGCCTGAACCTGGGAGGTAGAGGTTACAGTGAGCTGATATCACTCCAGTTCACTCCAGCCTGGATTGCATCTCAAAAAAAAAAAAAAAAAAAAGTCATTTATAAACCATATATAGCTGGATTTTTTTTCACCCCACACCCCTAGCTTTTATTTTTATATTCTTTTAACCTTGGCCTTCTGACATATAACATTAATCTGGTTATGTTTAGTGTGGCTACTGTAGTATTTGAACTTATTTATTTGCTTTTAAAGTTTATGCTCTCCTCTTTGAGCATTTTTCTTTTTTTCCAATATTAATTCCTTCTTCTCCTCTACCTACTGTTAGATGGAAGTTATACATTATATTTCTATTCTTTTAATGATGACCCTTAATTTCCAAACATACCTACTTCATAAATTTTTCTAACAAAAGTTGAAAGTATTCAGCATTATTTTTCTCTTTGTTTTTTTGAGACAGAGTCTCACTTTGTTGCCCAGGCTGAGTGCAGTGGTATGATCACAGCCTATTGCAGCCTCGACCTCCTGGGTTCAAGTGATCCTCCCACCTCAGCCTCTCAAGTAGGTGGGACTAAAGATACATGCCACCATGCCCAGCTAATATTATTATTTTTTGTAGAGACAAAGTCTCAGTATGTTGCCTAGGCTGGCCTCAAACTCCTGGGCTCAAGCCTTCCTCCCACCTCAGCCTCCCAAAGTGCCGGGATTACAGGAGTGAGCCACCGCTCCCTGTCCTGTCTCTTTCTGAACAGGACATGAACTTTAGCTCATTTTATCCTTGAACATCTTTTCTCTGTCTTTTACTACTATCTCTTAGTGTCTTTTCTATCTTAACATACAACTAGCTTTCTTAGGCTGGGTGCGGTGGCTCACACCTGTAATCCAGCATTTTGGGAAGCTGAGACAGGTGGATCACCAGGTCAGGAGATTCAGACCATCCTGGCCAACATGGTGAAAGCCTGTCTCTATTAAAAATACAAAAATTAGTCAAGTGTGGGGGTACACGCCTGTAGTCCCAGCTACTCGAGAGGCTAAGGCAGGAGAATTGATTGAACCAGGGATGTGGAGGTTGCAGTGAGCCGAGATTGCACCACTGTACTCCATTCTGGACGAGAGAGGGAGACTCCATGAATCAATCAATCAACAGCTTTTTTAAACCAAGAGATAATTAAATTTACCAACAGCTTTGATCAATTTGCACTCCCATTTGTGAAACTATTCTTTCTTCCTTCCTCCCTCCCTCCTTTCTTTCTCTTTCTTTCTCTCTCTTTTTCTTTCTCTCTCTCTCTTTTTTCTTGCTAATGAAATGGGGAGTTTTGCTTTTGTTGCCCAGGCTGGAGTGCAATGGCATGATTTTCAGCTCACGGCAACCTCCGCCTCCTGGGTTCAAATAATTCTCCTGTCTCAACCTCCTGAGTAGCTGGGATTACAGGCATGCACCACCATGCCTGGCTAGATTTTTGTATTTTTAGTACAGACAGGGTTTCTCCATGTTGGTCTGGAGGGTTTTGAATTCCTGACCTCCGGACCTCAGGTGATCTGCCTTGGCCTCCCAAAGTGGTGCGATTACAGGCGTGAGCCACTGTGCCTTGCCTTTTTTTTTTTTTTTTTGAGAGGGAGTCTCACTCTGTAGCCCAGGCTGGAGTCCAGTGGTTGCTCACCGCAACCTCTGCCTCTTGGGCTCAAACAATTCTCCTTCTTTGGCCTCCCAAGTAGCTGAGATTACAGGCACCTGCCATCATGCCTGGATAATTTTTGTACTTTTAGTAGAGATGAGGTTTTACCACTATTATCTTTCCTGAATTTTTTTTTTAATTTTATTTTTACCAAAAAGTAAACCGTACTCTTCTTTCATTGCCATCCATAAGAGGTAAACTTAGTGCTGTGTAACTAATACATCTTCATTTTATTCTCCTTGTTCTCATTCAGATAATATTCTATATTGGCAGCTATATTCCAATCATCATGTTGAAGATATTATTCCACTATCATTTTGGATTTGATATGTGATGAAAAGGTGCCTATCCATGTAACTGCCATTCCTTGGAAATAATCCATGTTTTCTGGTATCACTTAAGATTTTTTCCTTTATTTTTTGATATTCTAAAGTTTTCCTATGATGTCTAAAAGCAAGAATTTTCTTCATTATCCTAATAATTAGCAGATATATTCAACTTGAAACCTAAAGTCATCCTTAAAAATTCCTTTCAAGTACTGATTACCCACCATTTCCTCCAATCTCTTTTTAAAACTTCTATTAAACATACATACATCTTCTATGTCTCATAACATCTCTGTCATATATACATATGTCACATAATAAATTTGTATCTGTCTCTTTGCCACTGTGTGCTACATTCTTGCCAACTATCTCAGTATAACCTTCCAAGTAACTTCTTTTGGTCAGCTATGTCCGTGGTCTATCTCATACACTGAGTTTTTATTTCAATGATTATAGTTTTCATTTCTAAATGGTATAACTGCATTTTATATCTATTTGTTTTTATATCTGCCTTGTTCTTTTATTTTTTTATTTTTATTTTTTTGAGGCGGAGTCTCGTTCTGTCACCCAGGCTGGAGTGCAGTGACACGATCACCACTCACTGCAGCCTTGACCTCCTGGGCTCAACTAATCCTCCTGCCTCAGCCTGCTGAGTAGATAGGATGACAGATACATGCCACTACGCCTAGCTAGTTTTTTTGTATTTTTTTGTAGAGACAGGGTTTAGCCATGTTGCCCAGGCTGGTCTTGAACTTCACGGCTCAAGCGACCAATGCACCTTGGCCTCCCAAAGTGCTAGGATGACAAACGTGAGCCACCATGCCTGGCCATCTGCTTTTTTTTTTTTTTTTTTTTTAGAGACAGTCTCACTCTGTCGCCCAGGCTGGAGTGCAGTGTGCAATCTCAGCTCACTGCAGCCTCTGCCTTCTGGGTTCAAGCGATTCTCCTGCCTCAGCCTCCAGAGTAGCTGGGATTATAGGCGCCCACCACCACACCCAACTGATTTTTGTGTTTTTAGTAGAGACAGGGTTTTACTATGTTAGCCAGGCTAGTCTCAAACTCCTGACCTCAAGTGATCTACCGCCTTGGCCTCCCAAAGTGCTAGGATTACAGGTGTGAGCCACGGAGCCTATTTCTTAATCTATTTCTTAATCTCTTTTTCTCACCATTGTTCCCTCATTTATTTCTTTGATCACCCTTAAATATACTGGTCTTTAGTAGACTGTTACATAAAATTATTTTCATGTTTCAAATGTTGATTTGTCAGCAGCATTAACATTTTTTAACATAGCTGTCTCAGCATGAACATTTTTCATGTTTTTGGAGGGTTTTATTTTTTTTATTTTTTGTGACAGGGTCTCACTCTGTCACCCAGGCTGAAGTGAAGTGGCCTGATCACAGCTCACTGCAGCCTCCAACTCCTAGGCTCAAATGATCCTCCTACCTCAGCCTCCCAAGTAGCTAGACCCACAGGTGTGCACCACTATGCCTGGCTAATTTTTAAATTTTTTGTAGACACAGGCTCTCACTAAGTTGCCCACACTAGTCTCAAACTCCTGACATCAATGGAGTTTTGTTTTACTAATTTTCAGTGTGTGGAGATACTTACTTTTTTTCTCTTTTCTCCTCTTTGTATTTGCTCATATTATCTAGTCATTTTCTTTCTTTTTTTTTGAGACGGAGTCTCGCTCTATCGCCCAGGCTGGAGTGCAGTGGTACAATCTCAGCTCACTGCAACCTCCACCTCCCAGGTTCTTGCAATTCTCTTGCTTCCATCTCCCGAACAGCTGGGACTATAGGCGCATGCCGCCACACCCAGCTAATTTTTTGTATTTTGGTAGAGACGGGGTTTCACTGTGTTGCCCAGGCTGGTCTCCAATTCCTGAGCTCAGGCAATCCACCCGTCTCAGCCTCCCAAAGTGCTGGGATTACAGGCATGAGCCACTGCGCCTGGCCTATCTAGTCATTTTCAAGTTGCTTTCACCCAGTTTCCCAGTCTATGGTGAGATTTTATAATCACATTTCAGAGTTTCTATTCTATGGTGCTATTGGGAATAGCATCAGTATAAAACCAATGGTGGTATGTTCAGTGCATGGTCACAATATTGTGTCTCCATAAGGATTCAGGCTGCTAAACGCTGTGGTCCTTGATGACAGTCAGCAATAGTTTTATTTTCTGCTTCTCTCACCAAAGGGGATGAGACAATAATTAGGTCTGGCTGTAAGGAGTAAGCCTGACTCCCATTTTAAATGGCACCGTTTTGGCCTTGTTGCTCTCAAGAGCCAAATTCCTGGATAACTGCCTTTCCAGACCTGAAGCTCAAAAGTTCTAATTATTATTATTATTATTATTTTTGAGCACTGAAATGGTTACCATGTTTTTAAGCTTATGAATATATTTTTAGTTCTTTCTTTTCTTTTATCTTTTTTATCTTACCTTTTCTTTCCTTCTTTTATCTGTTTTTGTTATATGTGTGAACTGGGTGGATATATCAGTGGTGAACTCACTAAGCCACCTGGACCAGAGACTGTAAAATACTTTTAAAAATTCTTTCTTTTTTTGAGACGGAGTCTCACTCTCTCACCCAGGCTGGAGTGCAATGGTGCGATCTCAGCTCACTGCAGCCTCTGCCTCCTGGGTTCAAGTGATTCTCCTGCTTCAGCCTCTCAAGTATCTGGGATTAGAGGCACATACCACCATGCCCAGCTAATTTTTGTAGTTTTAGTAGAGACAGGGTTTCACCATGTTGACCAGGATGGTCTCAATCTCCTGACCTTGTGATCCACCCACCTTGGCCTTCCAAAGTGCTGGGATTACAGGCATGAGCCACCGCACCCAGCCAAAAAATTACATATGTAAAGGAAGGTCAGGTATTCTGTGATACACCAGCTTGCCTCTCCATTGCTGATCAGAATGATTAATAAACACTGTTAAATAAATGAAACCTTGCTGCTATACAGAAAAGCCAATACGAGACGGAGTTTGATCAACAATCACTCCCTACTATTTGGAGTAACTACCCTTGTGACTTTCAATATGGGAGCTAACATTTAAGTAAACGTAATAAGTAAATTCTTATCTCTATTCAAAGCATCTAAGTACAAATGATATGTCCCTCCTGTCTGGCAAACAGGTGGGCCTTGCATGGATTTTCAGTTTCAACTATTTTGGAAGATGTCTATTTCTTTGAAGTATCCCTAAACTACATTTTGTGTTACCAAATAACCTATATTCTAAAGTTTAAGCCAAATACATCTTCCAAATTATGGTGAAACATGCCACAAAATGTCCTAGCCATTTTTACATGATGTGGTAATATAAAATTAAATTTACAAAAATATGCAACTCTGTATAAATATAAATATGATATATGAAGCTATAAAACAAAAAGACTAAATTTAAAGCAGCCAAAAAATTTGTAGTGAGGCCAGGCATGGTGGCTCATGCCTGTAATTCCAGCACTTTGGGAGGTCAAGGTGGGAGGACTGCTTGAGCTCAGGAGTTTGTGACCAGCCTGAGCAACATAGTGAAACTCCATCTCTACAAAACTACAAAAATTAGCCGGGCATGATGGTGCACACCTGCAGTCTCAACTATTCAGGAGGTTGAGGTGGGAGAATCCCTTGAGACTAAAGAGGTCAAGGTTATACTGAGCCATGATCGTGCCACTGCAGTACAGCCTGGGTGACAAAGTGAGACTGTCTCAAAAAAAAAAAAAAAAAAAAAAAGTGGTAATTGTATAAAGTCTAAGGACTTCCTCTATTTTTCTAATAGTGTTTTCAATAAAATTTTCAACTTTTTTCTAACAGTATGTCATTTTGTACCTACAAGTGCTTTTATTATTTATTTATTTACTTATTTTTTGAGACAGTCTCACTCTGTTGTCCAGGCTGGAGTACGGTGGCGTGATCATGCCTCACTGCAACACTCCGCTTCCCGGATTCAAGTGATCCTCCCCCTCAACCTCCCGAGTAGCTGGGACTACAGGCATGCACCACCACCATACATGGCTAATTTTGTATTTATAGTAGAGATGGGGTTTCAACATATTGGCCAGGCTAGTCTCGAACTCCTGGCCTCCAGTGGTCTTCCTGCCTTGGCCTCCAAAATTGCTGGGATAATAAGCGTGAGTCACTGGGCCTGGCTGCATTGAAATTTTTGAGAACAATGATTTAGATACATAAATTTGGCAAGTGTAAAACAAAAGAAAAACACTGTAAGCCAAAAAAGAAAATTATAAAGCAAAACTGTACTTAAAAAATGAATTTTTGGCCGGGCGCGGTGGCTCAAGCCTGTAATCCCAGCACTTTGGGAGGCCGAGGCGGGTGGATCACGAGGTCAAGAGATCGAGACCATCCTGGTCAACACGGTGAAACCCCGTCTCTACTAAAAATACAAAAAATTAGCTGGGCATGGTGGTACGTGCCTGTAATCCCAGCTACTCAGGAGGCTGAGGCAGGAGAATTGCCTGAACCCAGGAGGCGGAGGTTGCGGTGAGCCGAGATCGCGCCATTGCACTCCAGCCTGGGTAACATGAGTGAAACTCCGTCTAAAAAAAAAAAAAAAAAAAAAAAAAAAATGAATTTTCATTGGGGTCAGTGATGCATGCCTATAATCTCAGCTACTCAGAAGGCTAAGGCAGGAAGATGAATTGAGCCCAGGAGTTTGAATCCAGTCAGTCAGCATAGCAAGACCTTGTCTCTGTCTCTCTGTCTCTGTTTTTTCTTTTGAGACAAGGTCTTACCCAGGCTGTAGTGCAGTGGCACAATCATGGCTCACTGTAGCTTTGAACTTCTGTTCTTAAGCAATCCTGCCGACTCAGCCACCCAAGGAGGTGTGGCTACAGGAACATGCCTCCATGCCCAGCTAACTTTTGTATCTTTTGTAGAGATGTGGATTCACCATGTTGCCCAGGCTGGTCTTGAGCTCCTGGGCTCAAGCAATCCACCTGCCTCGGCCTCCCAAAGTGTTAGGATTATAGGTGTGGGCCACTGTGCCACGCCACCTGTCTCTTAAATAACTAAACTAAAATAGATTTTTCTTATGACTACATAGTTTTTACTCTATGGAAAGCAAAGATGAATAAACACAAGAATTCCTTTTTTTTTTTTGAGACAGGGTCTTGCTCTGTTGCCCAGGCTGGAGTACAGTGGCACAATCTTGGCTTATTGCAACCTCCAACTCCTGGGTTCAAGTGATTCTTGCGCCTCAACCTCCCGAATAGCTGGAATTACAGAGATACACCAACAAGCTTGGCTAATTTTTGTATTTTGAATAGAGACAGGGTTTTACCATATTGGTCAGGTGAGAGACTCACTTGAACCCAGGAGGCAGAAGTTATAGTGAGCTGAGATCTCACCACTGCACTCCAGCCTGGACAGCAAAGCAAGACTCTGTCTTAAAAAAAAAAAAAAAAAAGAAAAAGAAAGAAAAAAAAATTGAATAGTATATTTATGCCCAGATAGAATTAAAAAATATTTTTATAAAAGAAATGATTTTATATAAAAGAAATGAAAATCATCATAAGAGTCTAGGTAAATATGCTTGAATATATACAAATAAAGACCTTTGTGTCAAGTTGTATAAAGTTGTGCAATACAAGATCAACACACACAAAAATCAGTCATATTTCTATGCACTACCAAGAAGTCTAAAAGGAAAAATAAGAAAACAGTTTGATTTACAACGACATCGAAATAGTAAAATGCTTAGGAATAAATTTAACCAAGGCAGCACAAGACCTTTGCACTGAAAACTGCAAAACATTGCTGAAAGGAATTAAAGATGACTAAATAAATGGAAAGACATCCCACATTCATGGATTGAAAGACTTGATATTAAGATGGCAGTGCTCTCTAAAGTGATCTACAGTCTTTCTTTTTTTTTTTTTTCAGACAAGGTCTTGGTCTGCGACCCAGGCTGGAATGCAATGTCACAGTCTCAGAATCTCAGCTCCCTGCAGCCTCTACCTCCTGGGCTCAAGTGATCCTCCCACCTCAGCTTCCCAAGTAATGGCGACTATAGGTGCACGGCACCACATGTTGCTAGTTTTTGTGTTTTTTGTAGAGATGGGTTTTTTGTTTTTTTTTTTTTGAGACAGAGTTTCGCTCTTGTTACCCAGGCTGGAGTGCAATGGCGCGATCTCAGCTCACCGCAACCTCCGCCTCCTGGGTTCAGGCAATTCTCCTGCCTCAGCCTCCTGAGTAGCTGGGATTACAGGCACGTGCCACCATGCCCAGCTAATGTTTTGTATTTTTAGTAGAGACGGGGTTTCACCGTGTTGACCAAGATGGTCTTGATCTCTTGACCTCGTGATCCACCCACCTCGGCCCCCCAAAGTGCTGGGATTACAGGCGTGAGCCACTGCACCCGGCCCGAGATGGGGTTTTGTCATGTTGCCTGGCTGGTATCAAAATCTTGGGCTCCAGTGATCCACCTACCTTTGCCTCCCAAAATGCTGGGATTACAGGCATGAGCCATGTACCTGGTCAATTTTTTAATTTTATTTTTTCAGAGATAGGGCTCACTTTGTCACCCAAGCTAGAGTGCAGTGAAACAATCATAGCTCACCATAACCTTGACCTCTTGGGCTCAAGCAATCCTCCCAACTCAGCATCCAGAGTAGCAGATGCTACAGGCTTGTGCCAACATGCCTAGCTAATTTTTAAATTTTTTGTAGAGATAGGGTCTTGCTACATTGCCCAGGCTGGTCTTGAACTCCTGGCCTCACGTGATCCTCTTGTCTTGGCCCCACAAAATGCTGGAATTATAGGTGTAAGCTACTGTGCCTAGCCACGAGTCCTTTTAAAATATCACTGCCTTTTTAGTAGAAATGGAAAAGCAGATCCTACAATAAAATTATAAGGGATCGTGAATAGCTAAAATAATCTTAAAGGTGAACGAAGTTGAAAGACGCAGTTCACAATTTCAAAACTTACTACAAAGTTACAGCAATCAATACAGTATGATACTGGCATAATATAGACATATGATAGACATATAAATAAATGTAACAGAACTGATAATCCAGAAATAAATTCACATATCAGTGGTCAACAGATTTTTGACAAGAATACCAAGATTGTTCAATGGGAAATGAAGAGTCTTCAATAAATGGTACTCGGACAAGTGGTATCCACATACAAAAGAATGAAGTTAGATCTTACCTCAAACCATATACAAAAACTAACTTTAAATGGATGAAAGACCTAAATATAACAACTAAACCTATGAAAGTCTTAGAAGAAAACACAAGGGCAAATCTTCATGACCATGATTTTGGCACTGGTTTCTTAGATATGATACCCAAATTATGAACAAAAACAAAAATCAGATAAAATGGATCTCATCAAAATTGAAAACTTTTGTGCATTAAAGGACACTATCAAAAGTGAAAAGACAACCCATAGACGGTGCAAAAATATTTGCAAATCATAAATCTGATTACTCTACTAAACATACAAAAATTAGCCTGGCGTGGTGGCTCGTGCCTGTAATCCCAGCTACTCGGCATCTCCGGCTGAGGCAGGAGAATTGCTTGAACCAGGGAGTGAGAGGATGCAGTGAGCCAAGATCATGCCACGGCACTCCAGCCTGGTGACAGAGAGAGACTCCATCTCAAAAAATAAAATAAAATAAAATAAAAGCTCAACAACCAAGAGAAATAACTCAATATAAAAACTGGCAAAGAGCTGGGCCTGGTGGTTCATACCTATAATCCCAATGCTTTTGGGTGGCCAAGACGGGAGGATTGTTTGAGGCCAGGAGTTGGAAACCAGCAAGGGCAAGACAGCAAGACCCCATCTCCACAGAAGCTACAAAATAAATACATACATTAGCCAGGCATGGTAGGATATGTCTGTAGCCATAGCTACTTGTGAAGCTGAGGCAGGAAGATGGAAGATTGCTTGAGCTCAGGAGTTTGAGGCCGCTGTGAGTTATGACTGTCCCACTGTACTCTGGCCTGGGTGACAAAGCTAGACTGTCTCTAAAAATAAATTTTAAAAGAGGACAAAGGACTTAAAAGAATAATTCTCCAAAGAGGATATACAAATGGCTAAAAAGTACACAAAAAAAGGTGTTCAATGTCATTAGTGAAATACAAATCAAAACCATAAGGAGAGACTACTTCATATGCACTACATGGTGGAAGGAATGAATGAATAAATGAATGAAGGAGAGAGGGAGGGAGGGAAGGAAGGAAGGAAGGAAGGAAGGACGGACGGACGGACTGATGAGCATGTGATGAAACTGGAACTCATACATTGCTGGTGGGAATGTAAAATGGTACAGCTGTTGTGGAAAATGGTTTGGCAGTTCCTAAAAAAACTAAACATAGAGCTATCATATGACTCAGCAATTTTACATCTAGGTACATACCCAAATAATTAAAAACAAGTGTTCAATAAAACTTGTACATAAATGTTTATAGAAGTACTATTCAGTAGCAAAAGCAAGCAAACAAACAAACAAAAAAACCCATACGTACCATCAACAGATTAATTAAGTAAAATATATCTATACAAGTGAATATTATCCAGCCATAAAAAGAAATAAAATACTGATACATGCTACATGTTACACCATGGTCGAACTTTGAAAAAATTATGCTAGATAAAAAAAGCTCGACACAAAAGGCCACATATTGTATGATTCCCTTTTTTTTTTTTTTTGAGATGGAGTCTTGCTCTGTCACCCAGGGTGGAGTGCAGTGGGGCAATCTCCCCTCACTGCAACCTCCAACTGCCTGGTTCAAGCGATTCTCCTGCCTCAGTCTCCCAAGTAGCTGGGATTACAGGCACATGCCACCACATCTGGCTAATTTTTGTATTTTTAGTAGAGACGGGGTTTCACCACGTTTGTCAGGATGGTCTTGATCTCCTGACCTCATCTCCTTGATCCACCTATCTCATCCTCCCAAGGTGCTGGGATTACAGGCATAAGCCACTGAGCCCAGCCATCTGACTCCATAGAGTCACCTATTTTGGATATTTAATATAAAAGGAATAGAGAGAAAAAAGCAAATTAGTGGTTGCCAGGTGCTGTGGGTAGGAGAGAATAGAGTTTTCTTTCAGGGTGATGAAAATGTTCTGGAACTACAGTGGTGATAGTTTGTACAACTTTGTGAATGTACTAAATGCCACTGAATTATACATTTTGGTAAATTTTATGTGTAACTTATCACAACAAAAAATTATTTTTAATTAAAAAACTCTTTTACATGAAAAGCATAATAAGGTCTTATATTAGGGAAGACAATAGAAGAAGAAAACTGTGATAAATCTGAATTATCTATAAAGACTTGATATGGGGCTGGGCATGGTGGCTCACACTTGTAATCCCAGGATTTGGGGAGGCTGAGGCAGGAGGATCGTGTGAGCCCAGGAGTTCAATACCAGTCTCAACAACAGAGCAAGACTTCATCTTTACAAAAAAAAAAAAAAATTAAAAATTACCCAGGTATGATGATACACACCTGTGGTCTTAGCTACTTAGGAAGCTGAGGAGGGAGGATCACTTGAACCCAGGAAGTCAAGGCTGCAGTGAGCCATGACTGCACCACTGCAGTCCAAGCCTGGGTGACAGTGAGACCTTGTCTCAAAAAAAAAAAAAGAAAAGAAACAAAGAAAAGAGTTGATACAAATAAATAGGACCAATCTACAAAGTGCTCAGGCTAAGTGGTCAAAACTGATGCACAGATTATATACCAAGAAATAATTACAATAAAATTCCTCACATAAAAATAGGCCATCAAAAAGTAAATGCTTATTAAAATACTTTTAAGGAAACGTTATATTCTAAATATGTTATAAAAGCGATAAAAATCAATGTGGCCAGGCCACAGAGAAACTGCTAAACTTAAATAACTCCAGTGACACTGTAAAACTGTTCTAGAGAACAATCTGACAATATATAACAGGAGCTATAAAGCTAGTCAAGTGCTTTGACCCAGTAATTTCATTCTGAAGGCGATACTTTAAAAGGAACACCCAAAGTAGGAGGAAGAGGAAATAACTGGGTGGCGGGGTAGGAGGGGCAGTAATCATGACAGCTACAACAAGAAAATATGAAATGACCTAAACAATAAGAGATGTGTGTAAAGGTTTGCGGTGTCATGTGAAAGAAAAAAAAGGAAAGAAAAAGAAACAATAAGAGAGGAGACTTAAGTAAACTATATTGCCTAAGCACAACAGAATATATGTATGCATATGCATACATATATGTGTGTCTATGTATGTATATATATTAATAAAAATTTAAATTACATAAAATTTGTAAACTCAGCACTTTGGGAGGCCGAGGTGGGTGGATCATAAGGTCAGGAGTTCAAGGCCAGCTGGGCCAAGATGGTGAAACCCTGTCTTTATTAAGAAAAAATACAAAAAAATTTAGCCGGGCGTGGTGGCATGCACATGTAATCCCAGCTACGTGGAAGGCTGAGGCAGGAGAATCACTTGAACCTGAGTTGCAGAGGTTGCAGTGAGCCAAGATTGTGCCACTGCACTCCAGCCTGGGCAACAGGGCAAGACTCCATCAAAAAAACAAAAGAAGAAATAATGTCAAAGTAAATTACAAAACTGTGCATGCACTGATTTCAACTCTCTATATACATTAGTGATACATGGGAAAGAATTTGGAGTGAGGGTTTAAAACTGAATAGGCTGTTTTCTTTTCTTTTTTCTTTTTTTGAACCCCTCCTGGGTTCAAGCCATTCTCCTGCCTTAACCTCTCGAGTAGCTGGGACTACAGGCACTCGCCACCATGTCTAGATTCTTTTCAAAATCATCGTGGAGTGATAATTCCCTAGCAATTATTTCCAAACACCTTCTTTACCCAAATATCAGCTAAAAATATATACAAATAAGGCAACAATTTAAAAAATGTATAGAATAAGTTTAGAAGAAAATCTTGGCCAGGCATGGTAGCTTACACCTGTAATCCTAGCACTTTGGGAGGTTGAGGTGGGCAAATCACCTGAAATCAGGAGTTCGAGACCAGAATGGCCAACATGGTGAAACTCCATCTCTACTAAAAAAATCCAAAAATTAGCAGGGCATGGTGGTACACACCTGTAATCCCAGCTACTCAGGAGGATGAAGCAGAAGAATTGCTTGAACCCAGGAGATAGTGGTTGCAGTGAGCTGAGATTGCGCCACTGCACTCCTGCCTGGGCAACAGAGCAAGACTTCATCTAAAAAAAAATTTTTTTAAAAAGGAGAAAATCTTAAATGATCAAATTAAGATATTTTATCTGTTATGCTCTTACTGTACGCCTACCTCTTCTTGTTGAGATGTAAGTTTTTTTTTTTTTTTTTTTTTTGAGACAGAGTTTCGCTGTTGTTGCCCAGACTAGAGTGCAATGGCACAATCTCGGCTCACCGCAACCTCCGCCTCCTGGGTTCAAGCAATTCTCCTGCCTCACCCTCCTGAGTAGCTGGGACTACAGGCACGCGTCACCATGCCCAGCTAATTTTTGTATTTTTAGTAGAGACAGGGTTTCACCTTGTTGACCAGGATGGTCTTGATCTCTTGACCTCGTGATCCACCTGCCTCGGCCTCCCAAAGTGCTGGGATTATAGGCGTGAGCCACCGCGCCCGGCCGAGATGTAAGTTTTAAAGCCAATCTCCCAATCCAATTTTGAGGAAATATTTTTTCATTATATTTAAAATGTTGGCTAAATCCTTGTAATAAAAATATTTTTCACACAATATTTTGGTCAAGATACACAGATATGCTTTAAAATATCAAAGAATTTCTATTTGAAGAAAATAGAAAAAAAAATTCAAGAAAGGAAAGCCAATTAAACTCATGCAAACTATACATTCATATATATGAATAAATTTGAATAACTGTTACAAGACCAACAAAAATACTTTGAATAGGCCAGGTGTGGTGGGTCATGCCTGTAATCCCAGCACTTTGTGAGGGTAAGTGGGGAGGATCACTTTAACCCAGGAGTTCAAGACCAGCCTGGGCAACAAAGTGAGACCCCGCCTCTAAAAATAAATAAATAAAAATAAATAAATAAATAAAATACCTTCAATAAATTCACAAATATAACATTGTTCAATTATTAGCTTATAAGCAACCTTTCTACAAATAAGTGCCTAACTAGTGCTCTGCACAGTTGCTACCATAGACAGAAGCCATCATAAAAACCAAGGACGTGATCCTACTCCTGGTGATTGACAAAAATTAAAAATAAATAAACCAAAGACAAACCGAAGCTTTGAAAGATTCTGTATATTCAGAATTTTTTTTTTTCTTTTCCCTGTTACACTTTGGGAGTCTATTCAGAATTGATGGTAGGAAGTACAGTTTAACAAAGCTGATCGAAGGGACACTCTCCTGCCTCAAATTCTACTACCAGAATTTTTTCTTACACTTCTAACATCTAAATGAGGAAAACTCCAATTGAAGGGACAGGAGCAGGAAGCAGTATTGAGCAATCCACTAGGACAGTCTTCCTACAGTATACGCTTCTACCAGAATGTTCCATTTTTCAAAACTATTTATCTTCTCTCCTTCCTCATCAAAGTAACCAAAGATTTCACTTGTTAGCTTATCAAAATATATCTTTCCTCATTTCTCCAAAGAAGTTTATATTCATAAGAACTGCATTTTTTAAAAAAAGTCAACTAACCTGAAATTTATTATTTAACAATGGAGAACATGAGAACCTTTTTAAAGTTTTCTTTAAAATAGGATCTATCCATTTAAAACCTACATTTCCTTTAAATTTTGACACTTTCATACCTTCTCTTTAAATACATATAACTCCACTTTACATTTATTAAGGATCAGAATAATGAAGACCTTAATTCATATTACATTTAAAGAACTATTTTTAGCATAATATTCATCAATTGATTCTTACTTTGCTTCAATTTATGGAAATCACTGAGTCTATCCTTGGTAGCCTGCTTTAGTATATCTGTTTGAATTCTGGGTTCACTGTCCAAGTTTGAGCCTGGAATTAAACGCTGAAGAGGAATGGAAGGGTTCTGTTTTGAAGTACCAGGGTTTCCATTGTGGTTTACGTGTGAATCTGTGGAATAAAAACATCAAATTAAAAGAACATAATTTATTTAATCTTTAAAGATGAATTTCA
Source organism: Sapajus apella (assembly GCF_009761245.1). Lineage (NCBI taxonomy): Eukaryota > Metazoa > Chordata > Mammalia > Primates > Cebidae > Sapajus > Sapajus apella. The sequence goes on from NW_022436977.1 coordinate 20,635,100, forward strand.
CAAGATCTGCTTTAGAAAGCTAAGACACACTGTTGTTTAACATTAGGTAGCCACAGAGCTTTTTTTTTTTTTTTTTTTTTTTTTGAGGAGACGGAGTTTCACTCATGTTACCCAGGCTGGAGTGCAATGGCGCGATCTCGGCTCACCGCAACCTCCGCCTCCTGGGTTCAGGCAATTCTCCTGCCTCAGCCTCCTGAGTAGCTGGGATTACAGGCACGCGCCACCATGCCCAGCTAATTTTTTTGTATTTTTAGTAGAGACGGGGTTTCACCATGTTGACCAGGATGGTCTCGATCTCTTGACCTCGTGATCCACCCGCCTCGGCCTCCCAAAGTGCTGGGATTACAGGCTTGAGCCACCGCGCCCGGCCTGCTTTTTTTTTTTTTAATCAAATCTTATAATCTATGTGATTTTAGCTGTGGGAGGTTTACTGATCATTCCCAGGTAACTATCTCCATCTAATGGTTATAAACTTACTCACCAAAAAGAAATACAGTAGAAATTCATAGATCAGAATAGCAATGATACCCATATCTTTTCCTTCCTCCAAATTCTGTATCTCTATCAGAAATCTCCAAAATCCAGTAAGGCTTTTGAAATTTCTATTCTCTAAGTAATCTTCATCTACACAGTGACTTACAAGTGTTGACTCTTGATTCTTTCTTAGCATTATCTACTGGATACCACCTCACTTTCCCCCACCTCCCTTTTTATCCTCATCAAAGACTTTAATTTTGGATTCAAAACATCCTATGCCACTCTGACATTTTTCCTTTCCATCATCTCCCTTAAGCTAGTCTCTTCAATCATATCTATTCTCATTTAAGGGAAATGTTTCTATAAAATTGAATAAGTATCCAGGGAATAAATATATTCATAAGTACAAAGTAAACAATTTAATATAGGGGCGCATAGTAATTTATAGAAGGCCTCTATGAGATAAATTTGAACACATTTTGAAGAAGCTAAACCTGTATAGCAGGCAGAGAGGAAAGAGAATATAGCCCAAAGTGGCACAATAAATAATACTTCTGTTCTTAAGGAAAAGACTGTAAAAATTCACCAGATAACGTGAAATTTCAGATGATTATTTCTCTCTGAGCTTTTACTAGTCTTAAAACATATATAACATTACTTCAAAGAAAAAATTCTATTTTACTACACTGCTTGGTGATATATTTTATACATTATATAACTGCACAGGAATAGTAAATTGGTTTTCAAATGGAATTATAAGAATAAGACTTCATACCTGGAGGAATATTTGGGGAGAGAGGTTGTCCAGTTGGAAGATGGGAGATTGCTTGATGACTTTCTTGTTGAGAAACTGAAATAGGAGGCTTCCTTAAAGCTATAAGAAAAAAGTAAATCCATATTACTCCCACTGATACTAGGATTTCTAAAAAAACACCACCATGAGGACCAGGCGCAGTGGCTCATGCCTCCACTTTGGGAGGCTAAGGTGGATGGATCATGAAGTCAGGAGTTTTAAGACCAGCCTGGCCAAGATGGTAAAACCCCATCTCTACCAAAAATACAAAAATTAGCCGGGCGCGGTGGCAGGTGCCTGTAATTCCAGCTACTCGGGAGACTGAGGCAGGAGAATCGCTTAAACTCGGGCGGCAGAGGTTGCAGTGAGCTGAGATCATGCCACTGCATTCCAGCCTGGGGACAAAGTGAGACTCCATCTCAAAAACAAACAAACAAACAAAAACCCCACCATGAATCAATTTACATTGCACTAATTCTATGATGTGTATTCTAATTTTGTAATCCTTATAGACCATCCATCACAGATTTTTTTTTTTTTTTTTTTTTTTTTGAGATGGAGTCCCACTCTGTCACCCAGGCTGAAGTACAATGGTGTGATCTTGGCTGACTGCAACTTCTGCCTCTCTGGTTCAAGTGATTTTACCTTGCCTCAGCCTCCCGAGTAGCAGGAATTACAGGCGCCTGCCACCGTGCCCGGCTAATTTTTTTTTTTTTTTTTTGGGACGGAGTTTCGCTCTTGTTACCCAGGCTGGAGTGCAATGGCGCAATCTCGGCTCACCGCAACCTCCACCTCCTGGGTTCAGGCAATTCTCCTGCCTCAGCCTCCTGAGTAGCTGGGATTACAAGCACGCGCCACCATGCCCAGCTAATTTTTTGTAGTTTTAGTAGAGACGGGGTTTCACCATGTTGACCAGGATGGTCTCGATCTCTTGACCTCGTGATCCACCCGCCTCGGCCTCCCAAAGTGCTGGGATTACAGGCTTGAGCCACCGCGCCCGGCCGTAATTTTTGTATTTTTAGTAGAGATGGCACTTCACCGTGTTGGTCACACTGGTCTCAAACTCCTGACCTCAGGTGATCCGCCTGCCTCAGCCTCCCAAAGTGCTGGGATTACAGGCATGCCTGGCCCCATCACAAATTTTTTTGACCAATAACTCTGACCAGAATATAAGCTCCATGACAGTACAAACTTTGTCTTCGTCACCACTATATTCCCAACACATAGAACAGTGCGTAGCATGTAAGATAAGTTCAGCAAAGATTTGATAAATAAATAAAATGGGCCAGGCTCGGTGGCTCATGCCTATAATCTCAGCACTTTGGGAGGCTGAGGTGGGTGGATCACAAGGTCAGGAGTTCGAGAGCAGCTTGGCTAACAAGGTAAAACTCCATCTCTACTAAAAATACATAGTCATTATTAGTCATATTTAGGTTTTATTTAAAATCTGAATAACTAAGAATAAATATGACTTATCCAATGAAATGAGTTTTTATTCTGAAGACAGAACATTTAAGTTTGGTGCAAAGATGTACATACTTATAGTTGGGACTTTCTTCTCTCTTAAGAAATGAAATCAACAGGAAAAAAAATGGTTTTTCACTCACTACCACTCACTCCATTTTATCTCTGGGCAGCTTAACATGACAGAGGCATGAGTGAAGAAGGAAACCAGGAAGAAAGAAAACAAATAAACAGAAAAAAACAGAAAGCCCCATCTATAAGATATGGTTAGTAACACATTGTATTCCTCTAAAACTTAGGTGTCACAGAGACAATGCTGTATGTTTTCATTTAATATAATGGAAGGGGTCACTGCATGGAGGAGAGCTGCAAAAAAAGCTATATAACCTGCTTGAGACTATAGGATAAACAAATAAATAAACTTTTATTGTTTTAAGCCACTGCAATTTGGGGGTTGTCTATTAATACATCACAGTCTAGTTAATCCTAACTAGTATATATACTTGGTCAATTATTATTATCATTTTTGAGAGGGAGTCTCTCTCTGTCACCCAGGCTGGAGTTCAATGGTGTGATTTGGCTCATTGCAACCTCCACCTGGGTTTACTGATTCTCCTGCCTCAGCCTCCCAAGTAGTTGGGACTACAGGTGTGGACCAATATGCCCAGCTAATTTTTGTATTTTTAGTAGAGACGAGGTTTCATCATGTTGGCCAGGCTGGTCTCAAACTCCTGACCTCAAGTGATCCACCAACCTCAGCCTCTCAAAGTGCTGGGATTGCAGGCACTGAGCCACCACACCCAGCCTGGGTTATTTTTATAATCATTAAAAGTTTATTTCAATGATTATATTTCATTTATTATTACACCGTTTTCTAAGCTTAAGGACCCCCAACATTTTAAATTCACTCTAAGAACACACACCACTCACATTTACAGAAAGTTGAGGTTTTCTGAATCTCACTGTGCTCCTATATTCTTATGCCTACTGCCATCTGCAATACCATCACCCACTTCTGCACACAGAATAGCTAAATAACTACAATCAACAAACGTCTTAAAAGAGCAGCATTTTGCCAACTTTAACAATACAATTTTGATTTGCTAACAGACTCTGAGGACAGTAAGCATCTGGTAGATACATTTGGAAACAGAAGGCAATGATAATCTACAAATTTGTTGATCATTTTTGGACCCTAGCTGGGCCCAGCTCTAAACAAACTAGAAGACAGAGAGAGTTTCCTCCATTATTAAAAAAGAAGTAATCATTCGTATCCTTAGCTTTATATAATAATGCTTCCTGCTCAAAAACAAAGTTACTGTTTGAGGCAAAACTGATTTTGGATACACAGAACAAAGCAAGATTAAAAAGGGCCCTTATAAAACACTCAGAAGAGTTTAGAACTGAGATAACAGCAATAGAGTAGCACTATGGAACCCATATAAGTATATGTATATATGTTTTTCCTTCTTCCTTTTTTTTTTTTTTTTAAGACAGGGTCTCACTCTGTCACCCAGGCTGAAGTGCAGTGATGTGATCTTGTCTCACTGCAGCCTTTGCCTCCCAGGCTCAAGCAATCCTTCTACCTCAGCCTCCGAAGAAGCTGGGACTTTTTGTAGAGATGAGCTCTCACTTTATTGCCCAGTTTGGTATTGAACTCCTGAGTAAAAGCAGTCCGCCTCATCTTCCCAAAGTGTTAGGATTACAGGCATGAGCCATTGTGCTTGGCCTAAAAATATACTTTTTAATAATGTGTTCCTATAGAAAACTTAGAAATACAAAAAATGCAAATAAATTAAAATTTAACTGTAGTACTACCACTTAAAGATAACTACTGTTATCTGGAGAGTATCTCTCTGGTATGTTTGATTTTTTTATTCCTGTGCATTATACTGTATACCTTAAAATTAGGATTACATCATATATACTATCTTTTTTTTTTTTTTTTTTTTTCCTTTGGGAGGGATTTTCCCCCTTGCTACCCAGATCGCGTTTTATTGGTCGGTTCGGTCCACCGTAAGAGACGGAGTTTCATTCTTGTTACCCAGGCTGGAGTGCAATGGCGCAATCTCGGCTCACCGCAACCTCCGCCTCCTGGTTTCAGGTAATTCTCCTGCCTCAGCCTCCTGAGTAGCTGGGATTACAGGCACGCGCCACCATGCCCAGCTAATTTTTTGTATTTTTAGTAGAGATGGGGTTTCACTATGTTGACCAGGATGGTCTCGATCTCTTGACCTTGTGATCCACCCGCCTCGGCCTCCCAAAGTGCTGGGATTACAGGCGTGAGCCACCGCGCCCGGCCCGATCTCGATCTCTTGACCTCGTGATCCACCCGCCTCGGCCTCCCAAAGTGCTGGGATTACAGGCTTGAGCCACCGCGCCCGGCCATATATATTATCTTATAATCTTATTTTATTTCATACATATTTTCTATGTCATTCCATTTTTTCTACAATATTACCAAATGATAGTGCTGAATCAAAACTCTCAATTTCATAGCTTTGGCTGGAGAGATGTGTAGAATTGCTACAATGGGCCCAGGGCAGTGGCTCATGCCTGTAATCCTAGCACTTTGAAAGACAGAGGCATGTGAGTCACTTGTGGCCAGGAGTGTAACCAGCCTGACGAACATAGCAAAACCCCATCTCTACTAAAAATACAAAAAATTTAGCCAGGCGTGGTGGCACATGCCTGTAATCTGAGCTACTGGAGAGGCTGAGGCATGAGAATTGCTGGGACCTGGGAGGTGGAGGTTGCAACGAGCTGAGATCATGCCACTGCACTCCAGCCTGGCTGGCAGAGTCACAAGGACTTTTACTTTTATTTTTTACTTTCTGAGACGGGGTTTTGCTCTGTTGCCCAAGCTGGAGGGCAATGGCAGAATCATGGCTCACTGCAACTTCAACTTCCTGAGCTCAAGTGATTCTCCCACCTGAGCTTCCCAAGTAGGTGGGACCACAGACTTGTGCTACCACACTTGGCTAATTTTTTATTTTTTGTGGCCCAGGCTGATCTCAAACTCTTGGCCTCAAGCAATTACTCCACCTTGGCTTCCCAAAGTACTGGGGTTATAGGCATGAGACACCCAGCTCCCAAAAACTTTAGAGCCCCATAAACTGTAACAACTTAACTGGTTGGTGGACAGACATTTACTAACATAGGAAAAAACAGTGTGTATCCTGTAAACACTTTGATTTCTATGCTTTTTACTTTGCCTTTTGTTTACTTTCCTGTTTTTGTTTCCTTGAAAAATTCCTCTTAGAAAACTCCAGCATTGTTTTTGTTGAACTAAGGGGAAAGGTATTTATTTATAACTAGGATATAATACTTCAGAGGACTTCCCAGAGGCCAGAGTAATAGTTATAAGCCCATAAATATAAACACCTACTATATACCTACAAAAATTAAAAATTAAAAAAAGAAGTAATTAGGCCAGGCACAGTGGCTCACGCCTGTAATTCCAGCACTTTGGGAGGCCAAGGCAGGTGGATCATGAGGTCAAGAGATAGAGACCATCCTGGCCAATATGGTGAAAGCCCATGTCTACTGAAAACTCAAAAATTAGCTGGGTGTGGTGGCAGGCACCTGTAGTCCCAGCTACTCTGGAGGCTGAGACAGGAGAATTGCTTGAACCTGGTAGGTGTAGGTTGCAATGAGTCGAGCTCATGCCACGGCACTCCAGCCTGGCAACAGAGCAAGACTCTGTCTCAAAAAAAAAAAAAAAGAAGTAATTATTAAACTTACCCTCAATTTTGTATAGGAGATACTTGTGTATACACATACAAGTATGTCTTTTTTTCCTCCACAAAAATGAGATTATGTTATACTTGCTTTCTTGTAATCTGTCTTCTTTTTAGTTAAAAAAAAAAAACCACAGATACAGATTGGGTACAGTGGCTCATGTCTGTAATCCTAATACTTTGGGAAGCCAAGGCAGGAAGAACATTTGACCCCAGGAGTTTGAGACCAGCCTGTGAAACCTGGCAAGATTTTGTCTCTACTAAAAGTAAAAACAATTAGCCAGGTGTGGTGGCACACATCTGTAATCCAGCTACTCAGGAAGCTGAGATGGGAGATCCTTTGAGCCCAGGAGGCTAGGGCTACAGTGAGCCATGATCACACCACTGCACTCCAGCCTGGGTGACAGAGGGAAACACTGTCTTAAAAAACAAAAACAAAAAACAACATAGATATCTTTGCATGTCAATAAATATAGCTCAACATCATCCTTTTTAATGGCTACATATTACATTTTTATGAATATAACAAATTTAATGAACCCTCCCTGTAAGATTTCCATGGTTTTCAATTTATCATTATAAACAATTTATGATGAGCATTTTTTTTTCTTTTTTTTGAGAGGTCTTGCTCTGTTACTCAGGCTGGAGTGCATCAGTGTGATCATTGCTGACTGGAGCACCAACCTCCCTGGCCCAAGCAGTCCTCCCACCTCAACCTCCTGAGTAGCTGGCACCATAGGCATGTGACACTACACCTGCTAAAAAATTTTTGTTGTAGAAACAAGGTCTCACTATGTTGTCCAGGCTATTTTTGAACACCTGTTCTCAAGCCATCTTCCTGACCTGGCGTCCCAAAGTGCTGGGATTACAGGCATGAGTCACTGTGCCCAGCCTATAATTCTTCAGACAAGAAAGTGCTAGGTCAAATTAAGAATACTCCTCAAACAAATTAAGAAAAAAACAGTAGCAAATGTGAGCTTGAAAACAATGAAAGTGTGGGGAAAATTAGATGCAGAGTAGGCTGCAAACAATATAATGACAATGATTTACGACATTAAAGCAGCTCTTGGCCAGGTATGGTGGCTCACACCTGTAATCTCAGCATGTTGGGAGGCCAAGGTGGACGGATCATGAGGTAGAGCTCAAGATCAGCATGGTCAACATGGCGAAACCCTGTCTCTACTGAAAATACAAAAATTAGCTGGGTGTGATCATGTGTGTTTGTAATCCCAGCTATTTAGGAGTCTGAGGCAGGAGACTCGCTTGAACTCAGGAGGCGGAGGTTGCAGTGAACTGAGATCATGCCACTGCACTCTACCTTGGGCAACAGAGCGAGACTCTGTCTCAATAAAATAGAATAAAATAAATAAATAGAACAGCTCTCTTTATATTTTAACCTGGTCCTCTTCATTGAAGACCACGCCTGTAATTCCAGCAGTTTGGGAGGTCAAGGTGGGCAGATCATGAGGTCAGCAGTTCTAGACCAGCCTGGCCAACATGGTGAAACCCTGTCTCTATTAAAAATACGAAAATTGGCCAGGCATGGTGGTAGGCGCCTGTGAGGCAGGAGAATCGCTTGAACCTGGGAAAATCACTTGAACCTGGGAGGCGGAGGCTGCAGTGAGCTGAGACTGCACCATTGCATTCCAGCCTGGGTGATAAGAACAGGACTCCGTCTCAAAAACAAAACAAAACAGGATTAATCATCCTCCACTTCTCTATTAAGCTTCAGTTGCAGCCTCTACTCTGAGAGCCAAAAAAGAACTGACCCTGCCTTTTCCTCTCATCTTCTTTTTCTTTTTTTTTTTTTTTTTTTGAGACGGAGTCTCACTCAGCTGCCCAGGCTGGAGTTCAGTGGCACGATCTTGGCTCACTGCAACCACCAGCTCCTGGGTTCAAGTGATTCTCCTATCTCAGCTTCCGGAGTAGCTGGGATTACAGGCACCTGCCATCATGCCCAGTTTATTTTTTGTATTTTAGTAGTGAAGAGGTTTCACCCTGTTGGCCAGGTTGGTCTTGAACTCCTGACCTCAGGTGATCCCCCCACCTCAGCCTCCCAAAGTGCTGGGATTACAGACATAAGCCACAGCGCCCGGCCTCACTTTCTTACTCTAACAACAGGGCTATAATCTCAAAACTGTTGAGACTTCCAATTTCCTGACTAGCAGGGCTTCATGATCCAGTGCCTATGACTATAGAGAAGGAGTATGGCACTGAAAAGCAGTGGTCCTCAACTCTGGCTGCATTCTAATATTACAGATACTACCCCTGACATACTGAATATGGGAATGGCACATGGGTTTCCATACTTATTGAAAGCTCCAAAGGTGGTTCTATTGCACAGCCAAGAGGATAAAAGAATAAAAAACATGAGCTTTGGAGTTAGACCAGATTTTCTCTTTTAGAGAGTCAAATCTTGGCTCTGTAATTTATTAACTGTATAACTTTGGGTTAGTTTCTAATTTTTCTAAGCCTCAACCCTCATCTATAGAACAGAGATGATGCCATTGACCCTGCATGATCAATGTGGGGACTAAGTGAGAATATATTCCTCTGGATTATGAGGCAAGCCTAGCAAATAGTTGGTGATCACTACATATTGCAGTATTTAGAGCTGTCAAGTAAAGTATCCTTAGCATGAAAAAGAATCTAAGGTTTAGCTTGAGAAAACAATCTGATTAGTTTTACAATTTACATGTAAAACTAATCCATTTATTGACCAGCTATGATCAATTTACTGAGCCTCCTGATTATATGGTTGACTCACACTTCAGAGTCCTGATGAATATTTACTTATAGTAACGTTTTGGAAAGTTACTGAAACTCAGATCAGCAAATGACCATAAAAACTCCTAGAAAGAGATGAAGTAATATTAATCATTCTGAAGCATAAACATTAAATACAAAACAATGATATAACATTCTTTCTTTGCTCTGTGTATATGAACAGATACAATGCACTTGAAATTTGCTGAAATACTGGTTAATGGGACCATCTCAGCCCTCCATGAAATATAGGTAAACATCTACATACAGTATTTAAAAGATGTTCTAATATGGCTCCTGAGACATGGTCTGTGAATTGTTGAGTTTCTTTTAAACTTTGAGATCAATTTATTTAATTTAAAAAGGACAATATGAACTTCCACTGCTAGCGATGACATACTAACTAGTATTGGATTTACTTTTCCCTAAACAATTATAAAGGCAGACAAAATACATGAGGCAGCTGTTTGTAAACACTGTACAACCATCAGCACAAGACCATGATCTTAAAAGAAGGGATATATATATGACTAGGTAGTCTTTGTGAGCAGAGGAGACAGAGATCATCAGAGTTTGGCCTGCTAAGGTGGCTAGAATTTGCAGGAAAGAATATTACAGAGGAGGAAGCAGTGTGGGATGAAACAGAGGGCAGAAATCTGTATGGGGATTTCCCCTTGGGTCTTTGGCCAAGCCCCAGTTTGTGTATGCACAAGGTGAAACTCATAAATGTAATACTCATAAAGTATATAATAAAATTACTAGATATACAAAAAAGCAGAGAATGACCCATAATCAAGAAAAAAAGGAATCAACAGAAACAAATGGAGAGGCGATCCACTTGTGAAAATTAGCAGACAAGAACTTATGAACAACTGTTTATATATATATGTATGTGTACACATATGTGTGTGTATAAGTATGTGTGTGGTTGTGTATATATATGTTCAAGGATTTAAAGAAAAAGGTGGGAACATCTGGTAGAGAAATGGGAAGTAAAAAAGAACCAAATGGAACTCCTGGAATTGAAAGTACGACATCTAAAAGGAAATATATACTGAATGGGCTTAAAAGCAGACTAAACACTGCCAAAAATGAAGTCAATGAATTTGAAGACAAATCAAAGACATTAAACAAACTGAAGGTGAAAAGGTATTACAAAAAACTAAACAGAACTTCAGTGGTATGTGGGATAATATCAAGCAGTCTAAAATGTATGCAACTCAGCCGAGCACGGTGGCTCATGCCTGTAATCCCAGCACTTTGGGAGGTTGAGGTGGGCGGATTACATGAGGTTAGGAGTTTGAAACCAGCCTGGCCAACATGGTGAAACCCCATCTCTAATAAAAATAAAATAAAATAAAAAATTGCTGGGCATGGTGGTACATGCCTGTTATCCCAGCTACTTGGGAGTCTTAGGTGGGAGTTTCGCCTGAACCCAGGAGGCAGAGGTTGCAGTAAGACGATATCATGCCACTACACTTCAGCCTGGGTAACAAAGCGAGACTACATCATAAATAAATAAATAAATAAATAAAATATATAACTTGAGTCCTAGAAGGATAAAAAAAGAATTTTAAAATTTGAATAACACTTGATCTGAATAAATGCTGAAATTTCCCCAAATTTGGTGAAAATCATCAACCCACAAATCTAAGAACCTCAGAGAACCCTAAGCAGGATAAATACAAAAAAACAAAAATACAAAAGCACATCTTCGTCAAATTGATAAAAATTAAAGGGAAAATCTTAAAAGCATCTAGAGAAAAAAGGCACACTAATAAAAGAGAATAAAAGAAAGATGGCTGACTTAGAAACAATGGAGGCCAGAGGATAGTTGAAACTGCATCTTGAACATGCTGAATGAATGTTCCCTTAACCTATCAGCCCACATTTCTATATCTGGCAAAAATAGCCTTCCAAAATGAAGATCAAATAAAGATACTTTCAGATAAACAAGTTGAAAAATTCACACTAGAAGACCTGCACTTCAAGAAATGCTAAAGGAAGTTCTTCAGGCTGGAGGGAAATGATAATCAAAGTAGGAATTTTAATCTATAGGAAGGATTCAAGTTTCCTTTATAACAGGGATATGAAAACTTTTTCTTTTTCTTGAGACAGAGACTTACTCTGACGTCCACGCTGGAGTGCAGTGGCATGATCTCGGCTCATTGCAACCTTTGCTTCCCGGGTTCAAGTGATTCCCCTGCCTCAGCTTGCTGAGTAGCTGGGATTACAGGTGTCCGCCACTGAGCCCAGCTAATTTTTTTTTTGTTGTATTTTTAGTAGAGACGGGTTTCACCATGTTGGTCAGGCTGGTCTCAAACTCTTGATCTCAGATGATCTGCCCGCCTCAGCTTCTCAAAGTACTGGGATTACAGGTGTAAGCCACCATACCCAGCTGAAAACTTTTTCTTAAAGGGCCAGATAGTAAGTGTGTCAGGCTTGTGGGCCTTACTAAATTCAGCTGTTCTAGCAAAAAAGTAGCCATAGGCAACATATAAACAAATGAGTATGTCTATGTTTCAGTAAAATTTTATTTATTAAAACAAGTGGCCACCTGGTAGTTTGCTGATGTCTGTTTTATAAGATAGCTAAGAAAAAAATTTAATTATAATTTTAATATCAACTGATAATTTGTTATGATTTTTAAATTTTGATAATTTAGATTTTTGCCTAAGTGCTTTTAGAAAAATAATCTCTACCAAAAATATAAATGATTAACTACAATGCTTCCTTAAAACATAATCTTTTTTTTTTTTTTTTTTTTGACAGGGTCTTGTTCTGTTGCCTAGACTGAAGTACAGTGGTACAGTGACATGATTATAGAGTATAGTATACTTGGATTCCTGGCCTCAAGTAATCTTCTCACTTCGGCCTCCCAAACTGTAGGGATTATAGGTGTGAGCCACTGTACCTGGCCTTAAGACATAATTTCTTCCCATCTTTTTTCCTCGTCTCACATATCACTATAATTACTTCCCTTTAATTTTACTTTTTTTCTTTGAGACAAGGTCACATTCTGTTGACCAGGCTGGAATGCAATGGCGCCATCACGGCTTACTGCCGCGTAAATTCCCTGTGCTCAAGTGATTCTCTCACCTCAGCCTCCCAAGTAGCTGGGACTACAGGCATGTGCGACCATGCATGGCTAATTTTGGTATTTTTTTCTGTCTCATATTATGTTGTCTAGACTGATCTCAAACTACTGGAATCAAGTGCTGGGATTACAGGCATGAGCCTGGCCTCTCTTTAACTGTTTTTTTAAAGACTTACAGCAGTTTTAAATTCACAAGAAAACTGACAGGAAGGTAGAAAAACATCCCATGTATCTACTGCTCCCATACATGGATAGCCTCCTCGATTATTAACACCCCCTACCAGAGTGATACATTTGTTAAAACTGATGAACCTACACTGGCACAATCTAATTACCCAAGGTCCCTAGTTTACATTAGAGCTCATTGTTGGTGTTGCACATTCTATGGGTTTGGAAAAATGTATAATGACATGTCTCCCCATTATAGTATCAGAGCATTTCACCTCCCTAAAAATCTTCTGTGCCTATTCATCTCTCTCTCTCTCCCATCCCCTTGCAACTACTAATTTTTTAATTGCATTTTAGTGTCTCCACAATTTTTTCTATTCCAGAATGTCTATAGTTGCTATTATATAGTATGTAGCCTTTTCAGATTGGCTTCTTTTATTTAGTAATATGCATTTAATTTTTTCCAAATCTTCTGTTTTTTGACACAGGGTCTTACTCTATCACCCAGGCTGGAGTGCAATGGCACAATCACATCTCACTGCAGCCTCAACTTCCCAGGATTAGGTAATTCTCTCACTTCAGCCCCTCCTGGGTAGCTGAGATTACAGTCACACACCACCACAGTCAGCTAATTTTTGTATTCTCTGTAGAGATGGGGTTTCACTGTATTGCGAAGGCTGATCTTCTTCAACTGCTGGGCTCAAGCAATCTGTCCACTTTGGCCTCCCAATGTTCTGGGATTGCAGGCATGAACCACACCTGGCTTTCTCCAAGCCTTTTCATGTCTTAGTATCTCGTTTACTTTCAGTGCTAAATAATATTCCATTGTCCAGAGGTACCACAGTTTATCCACTGACCTACTAAAGATCATCTTGGTTCTTTTCAAGTTTTGGCAGTTACGAATAAAGCTTCTATAAACATTTATGTGCAGGCTACTGTATGGATATAAGTTTTTAAATCTTTTCAATAGATACCAGAGTAGAATTTCAGGATCATATGGTCAAACTATGCTTAGTTTTGAATAAGCTGCCAAACTGTCTTCCCAAGTGACTGACCATTTTGCATTCTCACAAAACTTGGCCATTCTAATAGGCCAAAATCTACTGTAGTGGTATCTCATTGTTGTTTTAATTTGCATTTCCCTGATGACACATGATGTGGAGCATCTTTTCATATATTTAATTGCCATTTTTATGCCTTCTTTGGTGAGGTGTCTGTTTAGGTCTTTGGTCCATTTTTTTATCGAGTTGTTTTCTTTTTTTTTCTTTTTTAGAGACAGGATCTCATTCTGTTGCCCAGGCTATAGTGCAGTGGTGTAATCATGGCTCACTGCAACCTCTGCCTCCTGGGTTCAAGCGACACTTGTGCCTTAGCCTCCTCAGTAGCTGGGATTACAGGTGTGCACTACCATACTAGCTAATTTTTGCATTTTCAGTATAGACAGGGTCTCACCATGTTGGCCAGGCTGGTCTCAAATTCCTGGCCTCAAACGATCTGCCCACCTCGGCCTCCCAAAGTACTGGGATTACAGGTGTGAGCTGCTATGCCTGGCCTGCCTCTCTATATAAACTTTAGAATTAGTTTGTCAATATCCACAAAATAACTTGCTGGGCTTTTGACTTGGATCACATCATTCTATAAATCACACTCTGAGGAACTGACATTTTGACAATACTGAGTCTTCCTTCCTATCTATGAATCTGAAATCTCTCTCCATTTATTTAATTATTCTTTGAGTTCATTCCCTAGAGTTCTATAGTTTTTCTTATATAGAACTTTACATATTTTATTAAATTTATACCTAAATAACTGAATTTTGAAAGTATTAATATAAATGGTATTGTGTCTTTAATTCCAAATTCTACTTGTTGACTGCTGTTATATAGGAAAGTGATTAACTTTTATATATTAACCTTATGTCCTGCAACCCTTCTGTAATCACTTACTAGTTCCAGGAGTGTTTTTGTCAGTTCTTTTGGGTTTTCTACACAGAAGATAATAATGACATCTGTGAACAAAGAGAGTTTTACTTCTTGCTTCTGCTTTCCAATGTGTTTAACTTTTATTTCCCTTTCTTGCCTTATTATACTAGCTAAGACTTCTAGTATAATGTCAAAAAGAAGGGTTAAGAAGGCACATCCTTGCCTTGTTCATGATCTTAGTAGGAAAACTTCTAGTTTATCATCACTAAGTATGGTATTAGTTGTACATTTTTGATATTCTGTATCAAGTTGAGAAAGACTCCCTGTATTCCTAGTTAACTGTGTTTTTTACATGAATAAGTTTTGGATTTTGCCAAATGCTTTTACTGCATTATAAAAATCACTGATGGGCCGGGCGCGGTGGCTCAAGCCTGTAATCCAGCACTTTGGGAGGCCGAGGCGGGCGGATCACAAGGTCAAGAGATCAAGACCATCCTGGTCAACATGGTGAAACCCCGTCTCTACTAAAGCTACAAAAAATTAGCTGGGCATGGTGGCGCGTGCCTGTAATCCCAGCTACTCAGGAGGCTGAGGCAGGAGAATTGCCTGAACCCAGGAGGCGGAGGTTGCGGTGAGCCGAGATCGCGCCATTGCACTCCAGCCTGGGTAACAAGAGCGAAACTCCGTCTCAAAAAAAAAAAAAAAAATCACTGATATAATCATGTGATTTTTCTTTTTTAGTCTGCTGATAAGATGAATCACATTACTTGATTTATTATTATTAAACCAGATTTGCATACCTGGGATAAATCCCACTTGACTGTGATACATTTTTTTTTTTTTTTTTTTTTTGCAGAGACAAGTAAACATTTTTGTACCTTTCCTCCTATGTGTATTTCAAGTCTTTCTCACAAGGCCCCAGGAATCACCAGATTCAATTATGTCCCTGGGTTTATTCACTGCTGCAGGAGTCTTAGAGAGCCTTGTACAAATGCTAGAGTTACTCAACTACCAACATTAAACCCTAGGATAAGAGATGCAGCAAAGCAGAACTCCTTCCTCCATGGAATGTGCTGATTTCAGACGAGGCAGCAGCCAATGTAGAAAACGCTGGAATTTTTCCTTGGAACTGGATTGTGATGAGAGGTGCTTGCAATGAACATAAGCTACTGCTTTTTTCTTTTTTTTTTCTTTTGAGACAGAGTTTCGCTCGTTGCCTAGGCTAGAGTGCAATGGTGCGATCTTGGCTCACAGCAACCTCTGCCTCCCGGGTTCAAGCAATTCTCCTGCCTCAGCCTCCCAAGCAGCTGGGATTACAGGCATGGGCCACGATGCCCGCTAATTTTTGTATTTTCAGTAGAGACAGGGTTTCGCCATGTTGGTCAGGCTGGTCTTGAACTCCCGACCTTAGGTGATCCTCCCTCCTCAGCCTCCCCAATTACTGGGATTACAGTCATGAGCCACAGCACCTGGCCAGCTACTGTCTTTTCTTTGACCCTTCCTTTCCAGTTTTTAAAGATAAAGCAGTAAATAATCTTCTCTGAAGATACTTGATACAAATTCTCCAAACCCAAAAACATATGCTTCCACTTCACTGATAAAAATTTATTGCAGCTTGGCACCTGGTTCTAGTTCAGCTGGCGGATGAGCTGATTGATGCGTTCACCCTGATAGCCAGGTGTGCCCATCTCCTTGAGGGAGCCCACTCTATTTTTGGTAGCATCATGTGCCACTGCGAGGTGGAAAGGGCACAAGAACCATGAGATCTCCTGGAAATGCTTCCCCAGGAAGGCAATTTCATGAATGAGGTCTTCCAAGCAAATGACACCAAACTTCCCCAGGTGCTCCTCAATCACAGTGTTGTCTGTTAGAGGCATGGTCTTATTCTTGACCCTGGCTTGTTCATGTTTCAAAATGAGCTCCTGGACAGACTTCAGATTTGGAAATCCCCAGGTCACATAAGGTTCCACTATACACAGCATTTTTAGGTTCTGGGGAGTGACTTTGTAAGACACCACTAAAAATTTTCTTTAGGTGAAGTCTTGCAATGGTTCTCTGTACCAGTAAATTCACACCATCAATCCTTTCAATGCGTACGACAAAGGCCAAAGAATGTTTATCTGGCAATTCCAAGGCGTGAGGCTTCACTTCCAGTCGTCTGACACGCACCTTGTCACATGTCTGCCGCCAGGAATCATGTAGGAATGATTCCAATCGCTTAAACCTGGGCCCTTTTGCTTTCCTCTGTTCCTTCTTTGCCAAAAGTGCCTGCTTTGTCTGAGTGGCTTTGAGGGCTTGATAAGCCTTCCTCTTTGTCAGGAGATTTTCTGGAACCAAGAGATTTTTTCTTTGCTCTTGCTCTGCCATCTTTCCGGTGTAACAGCACTATACTTTTTCTTTTTTTAGGGGGATGGGTGGACAGGGCCTTGCTGTCACCTAGGCAATGGTGTGATCTCACTGAAGCCTCAACCTCCTGGGCTCAACCAATCCTCCCAACTAAGCCTCTTGAGTAGCTGGGACCACAGGCATGTGCCAACAAACTGGCTAGTTTTTGTATTTTTTTGTAGAGATGTGTTTTCGCCATGTTGCTCAGGCTAGTCTTGAACTCCTGAGCTCAAGCAACCTGCCCACCTTAGCCTCCCAAAGTCCTGGGATTACAGGCATGAGCCACTATGCTCAGACTATGATTCTTTTTTTCTTTTTTTTTTTGAGACAGTCTCCCTCTACTTCCTGGCTGGAGTACAGTGGTGTGATCTAGGCTCACTGCAACCTCTGACTCCTTGGTTCAAGTGATTCTCCTGCCTCAGCCTCCGGAGTAGCTGGGATTACAGGCACGTGCCACTAGGCCCAGTTAATTTTTGTATTTTTTTTTTAGTAGAGATGGGGTTTCACTATGTTGGCCAGGATGGGCTCGATCTCCTTATCTTGCGATCTGCCTGCCTTGGTGTCCTGAAGTGCTGGGATTACAGGTGTGAGCCACAGTGCCTGGCCAAATTCTTTTATACATTGTTGGATTCAATTTGCTAATATTTCATTGAGAATTTTTATATCTAAGATGCAAACAATTTTCTATCATCTGTAGTAGTGACTTTCTCTGGTTTTGGTACTGACATAGCGATGGCACCATAGAATGAATTAGGAAGTATTCCCTCTGCTTCTATATTCTGAAAGAGACTGTAGATAATTGGTATAATTTCTTTTTTAATGTTTGGTAGAATTTGCCAGCAAACCCATCTGTGCCTGGTGCTTCCTCCTTTGGAAGGTTATTATTGATTCAATTTATTTAACAGATATAAATCTACTCAGATTATCTTTTTGTACAGCTGGCAGACTGTGTCTTTCAAGGAATTGGTCTAGTTCATCTAGGTTATCAAATTGGTAGGTATAGAGCTGTTCATAGTATTCCTTTATTTTCTTTTTAATGTCCCTGGAATCTGTAGTGATAATCCTCTTTCATTTCTGACAGAAGCAATCTGTGTCCTCTCTCTTTTTCTCTTAGCCTTGCTAGAGGTTTACGCATTTTTATTAATATTGTCAAAGAACCAGCTATTGGTTTCATTGATTTTCTCTACTGATTTCCTGGTTTTAATTTTATTGTCTTCCGTTCTAATTTTATTATGTCTTTTCTGCTGCTTACTTTGGATTTAATTTGCAGTTTTTTGAGACGGAGTTTCGCAATTTGTTGCCCAGGCTGGATTGCAGTGGTGTGATATTGGCCCACTGCAACCTCTGTCTCCCAGGTTCAAGCAATTCTCCTGTCTTAGCCTCTCCAGTAGCTGGGATTACAGGCGCCTGTCACCACACCTGGCTAATTTTTGTATTTTTAGTAGAAACAGGGTTTCACCATGTTGGCTAGGCTGGTCTCAAACTCCTGACCTCAGGTGATCCACCCACCTCAGCCTCCCAAAGTACTGGGATTACAATGTGAGCCACCGCACCCAGCCTAATTTGCCTTTTTTTTTTTTTTTTTTTCAGTTTTCTAAGGTGGAAACTTAAATTATTGATTTTAGACCTTTCTTCTTTCCTTTTCTTTTTTTTTTTTTTTTTTTTGAGACAGAGTCTCCCTCTGTTGCCAGGCGCCAGGCTGGGGTACAGTGGTGCAATCTTGGCTCATTGCAACCTCCACCTCCCACGTTCAAGCAATTCTCCTGCCTCAGCCTCCCAAGTAGCTGGGACTACAGGTGCACACCACCACGCACAGCTGATTTTTGTATTTTTAAATAGAGACGGGGTTTCACCATGTTGGCCAGGATGGTCTTGATCTCCTGACCTCATGATCCACCCACCTTGGCCTCCCAAAGTGCTGGGATTACAGGCGTGAGCCACTGTGCCCGGCTGACCTCTCTTCTTTTCTAATATTTGCATTCACTGCTATACATTTCCCTCTAAGCATGACTTTCACTGGATCCTATAAATTTTGATAAATAATGTTTTCATTTTCATTTAGTTCAAAATATTTTTAAATTTCTCCTGAGATTTCTTCTTTGATCCATGCATTATTCAGAAGTAGTTGTTTAATCTCCACATATTTTGGGATTTTTCAGTTATCTTTCTATTATTTTATTTTATTTTTGGCTGAGTACAGAAGACTTTACTGATGGTACATGACAAGGTGGGGCTCTCTAGGGCCCTCCCATCCTTCAGAGGATATGGCATGAAAACTGTGGTAGAGTGGAGATTCTTGGTGTGGTGGCAGGTAGAGTGTGGTAGGAACTCCTCAGCAGCTGAGGGCCTCTCTTTTTCTCTCATGCTGTCACTCGGGCTGGTGGTCCAGAGGGCTGTTACTCATTGGAGGCCATGTGGACCATGAGATACACTACCCCATTGCTATAGCCAAAGTCATTGTCATACTAAGAAATTACCTTGAAAAAGTGGTTGGTGAGGGCAATGTTAGCCCCAGAATTGAAGGTGGAAGAGTGTCACCATTAGAGTCACAGGGGACAACCTGGTGTTCAGTGTAGCCCAGTGTGCCCTTGAAAGGACCTTCCAATGCCTGCTTCATTGTCTCCTTGATGTCATCATATTTGGCAGGTTACCCAGACAGCAGGTCAGGACCACAATCAACACATAGGTGGTAGGGACGAGGAAGGCCATGCCAGTGATATCCCCATTCAGCTTGGGGATGTTACTCACAGCCTTGGAAGTGCCAGTAGATGCAGGAGTAATGTTCTAGAGAGCCCCACAACCATCACGTCACAATTTCCTAGAAGAGCCATCCACAGGTATCCTGGGTGGCAGTGATGGCATGGACTGTGGTCATGAATCCCTCCATGATGCCAGAGTTGTCATGGATGATCTTGGTCATAGATGCTAAGCAGTTGGAGGTGCAGGAGGGAATGCTGATAACTGTGAGACTGCTTTCGTACTTCTCATGGTTCACGCCCATCACAGACAGGGGATCATGTGGGAAGAGAGATGATGACTCTTTGGCTCCCACTTCTAAGTGAGTCCCAGCCATAACCAAGGTAGTGAAGACACCAGTTGACTCCACAACACAATCAGTACCAGTATCACACCATTTGATTTTGGTGGGATCTTGCTCCTGGAAGATGGTGATAGGATTTCCGCTGACAACAAACCTCTGATTCTCAGCCTTGATAGTGCCATGGAACTTGGCATTAGTGGAATCATACTGGAACATGTAGGCCATGTAGTTGAAGTCAGTGAAGTGGTCACTGATGACAATACCCACTTTGACAGAGTTAAAAGCAGCCCAGGTGACCAGATCCCTAGAACAGCCAAATCTCTTTACTACAACCTTCAATTTCACCATGTCTCAGGGACATGGCTGGTGCTGCATGAGATGTAGTCCTTTATCTCACAGAAGGAGCAGAGAGCCTATCTTTCTGCGATTGATTTTCAGTTTAATTCCACTGAGTTCTGAGTGTAGACATTATGTGACGAATATTTTTTAAAATGTGTTTATGTCAGGCCTTCAAGTGAAAATGGATAAGAAGCAGACACATTAAGGAGGAAAGAGACATACAATGAACATAAATGGCCAGAAAAGAAAAAAAAAAAAAAAAAAAAGGCAAAGAGCCTCTCTTTAATGTTTTTAAAGAATTATTTTTTTGAGGCTGGCACGGTGGCTCACGCCTGTAATCCTAGCACTTGGAAGGCCAAGGTGGGCGGATTGGTAGATCACCAGATCAGGAGAATGAGCCATCTCAGCCAACATGGTAAAACCCCGTCTCTACTAAAAATACAAAAATTAGCCGGGCATGGTGGTGCATGCTTGCAGTCCCAGCTACTCAGAAGGCTGAGGCAGGAGAATTGCTTGAACCTGGGAGGCGGAGGTTGCAGTGAGCCAAGATCACACCACAGCACTCTAGCCTGGGCAACAGAGCGAGACTGACTCTCAAAATAAATAAATAAATTTTAAAAAATCACTTGACTACTTCACTGCCTTACAAACAAAGCTTGGTAATTCTGATTCTTCATTTTCAAATTCATGTTACTGCGTTTGTCCTTATCTTTATTTCAGGGGAATATGCTATGAATTGGAAACCCATAAGAATTTCAGAAGACAACAAAACTCTATAAAGGAAAGGACTAACACTTCATTTATTTGGTCTGAACATTTAGCAATTTCAGTCGCGTTCAACTAGCTATAATTACAGAAGTAATTACTAAGATTGAGAAGAAATAAAACCAGCCAAAAGCAACAGAAGCATGCTGTTAATTTCTGATTTTTCTAGCATAATAAATTGGAGTCAGCAGGGAGAAGCACCATTAATAGCCAAGAAACATAGATACGGCAAGAAAAACAAAGAAGAGACATGAAGGGGAAAAAATGAAGGAGGTTAAGATAGCAGCAAGTGGGATCAGGACTTCAAGTGAAAATAAATAAGCAGCAGACATATTAAGGAGGAAATAGATATACAATGAACAGATGTGGCCAGAAAAGAAGAATAAAAAATGTAAACTATCCTAAACTGTGAGATAATTCACTAAAAGGAAAAGCCAAGCCCTCAAAACAAAATAACTCTTATTAGGGTATTACTATGCCATATTAAAGCATACCAACAACACAGGAATCTGGGCACGTTTGGTAGAAAAGAAAAGAGCCATGCAAACTTTTAGTAAATATAAATGACTCTACATAGCACAACTGTCATAAGCAAAAACTCTGAGTCATGAAGAAAAGATTCAAATATAACTGATTCTTATCAAAGCAAAAACAAATATTTCATATATCTTAGCAAAAAATTTTATAAAAGTGTATCCAAAAAAGTCCTGGCAATAATGGGTACTTAATTAACTAGAAATATCAATCATCTAGATATCTGTGACTTTTCCAAGTGTTACCCAAAAAGATAATGGGGTAACATGAAAAGTATTATCATCACTTTAGTTGAATTCTCTCAGAATTTTTACTTACCAGGGGGAAGATCATCAACTTTTGCTAGGTCATTCTCTTCTAATCCAGGCATCCCTGCATCACCACCTCTTTTGATTTGTTCTGCGCAAGTAACAAAAAGAGAGAATTGTATAATTTTTCTTACATAATTTGAAAATGTTTTGAAGGAATGTAACAATCAGTTTCTAAAAGCAACAGGCTACATCAACTGAACATCTTTATATCTTGCTTTGGACACAGCTGTAACTCTAAAATAACTTACTCTTTCTTCTCTTCTAACAAAGGATCCAAATTGGAAACAATGCAGACACCTAATCATGTGTGAATTAAAATCAAACAATTTTATGATTGAAAATATTTACTTCAAAATAGTAAGAAAAAGTCAATATCCTATTAATACAAAACAAAATAATAATAATACCTTTCCCATGTGGAATATGATTGCTTGAGGGTTCTTCATTCTTATCTGCAACATTCTCAGCTACTTTTGGAATATTTTTAGATACTACTTGATCGTTTATACCCAAT
This sequence comes from Sapajus apella, assembly GCF_009761245.1. Lineage (NCBI taxonomy): Eukaryota > Metazoa > Chordata > Mammalia > Primates > Cebidae > Sapajus > Sapajus apella. The sequence continues at coordinate 20,657,415 of NW_022436977.1, forward strand.
TCTTTTCCATCATTTGATTGAACCTTGTGGGTCTCTTGCTGTTAGATAAAGATTTGATAACAATAAATATTTTTCAATGCAAATTGTTAAACCACTGACACAACTATTAATTAAGTGTTCTCAAACAGTTCATTTTGTAAAACATATACCATGGGTTCAAATAATGAACAATTGGAGATGTGGGATACATTATTTTCTGTGCAGTTTTTATACCTGATAAAAAGTCAAAGAATAACACTACTGAGTCTCTAGTTACAGTAAATGAATGATTTGGTAGGCAGAGGTAACTATTTGGCTACACTGAGTTGTATGATTCTGCAAGACAGCTTGCTGAGCACTGCAGGTTGCCTTGATGGCCAACAATTGGGCATTATCCTGGGTGCTATGGGCAGAGTGGGTTCTCTGTAAACATATGTAGAAATTAAGCAGGATGGCAGAAAGGAGGAAACTGGCAGACAGGAGCTTCTTCAAGAGCAAGGGTAAAAAACAGGCAATTTTATTCCTAAGTGTGCTGGCCACCAAAGCACAGAAAGTAATGGGAGGACAATAAACAGGTCAGTGCTTCCTCCAACCTGTTCCTAACCTAGCATCTTCTTGGAAATGTGAATCTTCAAGTATATGGTTAGGCCTAACTCAATTCTCTTGGTGGACCGGTATTGAGTTTGCTTCCATGGAAAACTGGGAGCAGCAAGAAGTCAAGTACACATGCTTGGGATGCCATATATAGAGCCCTCTAGTCAATATGTAATGCATCTATAAATGCTTTGTAAACTCTAAAGCAGTATGAAATGTAATTATTAGTAATGTTACAAAAATAGTACAAAAACTCTATATGGAATCTGGAAAAACAAAAGCCAAATCTTCAGAGTGTGTCACAATAAAGGAGAAAGGTACTCTGACGATCAGGTATAGGTATTCCAGTGCCCTGGAAGATAAAATCAACAACAAATATTTGCATCGTGCTTCATAGTTTCCAAATTGCTTTCATATCTGTGCTTTAGTAGCCATAAAGTAGACAGTTCTGAGAAAAACAAAATAAAACTGAGGCTTTAAAAAGTTAAGCAGTTTGTCCAAAGTCACAAAGCTAGAGAACTGTGAAGAAGGAATTCTAACAACAGCCTTTTTGACTCAAAATCCCACATTTTCTGGCAAGTTGGTAAGCTGTAATCAATTCTGATAGCTTAATCATAGACTAATGAAATGATAAACTGCAATTTTTGAACATATCAATATGAATGCCAAGGGTGAGAAAATCCATGAGGCACAAGCTGAGCAGCCAGCTTGAATCTCTGTGCATCTTCACTATAACGCTATCTCATAAGGCTATTGCTATAATCTTCACTCTTTTGCAGATGTGGACAAAACAAATATTGAATAAAATTAAAAGTCAACAAGCTACCATTCAAAATACTTTTCCGCTGGAAATAGTTAACAAAAATGTCCCTTTAATGCATTATTGATAGTACCTTTCTACGAATGGACAATATTAATATTAATAAAATAAGATGCCTTTCTGGATGCAATATTTGTGATTTGGTTAGGGGGTTTCCTGATTGTTTTTAAAATAAACTTCTTATTCTGAAACAATTTTAGACCTACAGAAAATCTAAAATCCTGTTAATGTACCATCCCTAATTACCATGGTACATTTGCAAAACTAAACAAACAACATCAGTACATTATTGGTACCTAAACTCCAGATTTATTTAGATTTCACCAGTTTTTCCACTAAGTCCTTTTCTGTTCCAGGATCCAATTCAGAAAACTGCACTGCATTCATTTATTTATTTAATTTATTTATTTTTGAGACAGAGTCTCATTCTGTTGCCCAGGTTGGAGTGCAGTGGCATGGTCTCAGCTCACTGCAACCTCCGCCTCCCAGATTTAAGTGATTCTCTTGCCTCAGTCTCCTGAATAGCTGGGATTACAGGTGGCTGCCACCATGCTGGCTAATTTTTTGTATTTTTAGTAGAGACAGGGTTTCCATGTGTTGATTGGGCTCCTGACCTTGTGATCCACCCTCCTTGGCCTCCCAAAGTGTTGGGATTACAGGTATGAGCCACTGCGCCTGGCTATTATACTGCATTCAAGTCCTCAAGTCTCCTTAGTCTTCTTTGGGCTGAGAATTTCTCTGCCCTTATAGCATAAAAGCAGTAAATAAGCATGGCTGTTTCTCAATAAAATTTTATTTATGAACACCAAAATATAAATTTCTTATAATTTTCCCATGTAATAAGATAATTTTCTTTTGGTTTTTTTTTCAACCATTAAAAAATGTGAAAACCATTTTTGGTTGTTTTTTTTTTCCCCCCCAGACAGACTCTCACTCTGTCACCCAGGCTGGAGTGCAATGGTGTGATCTCAGCCCACTGCAACCTCCACCTCCCAGGTTCCAGCCATTCTCCTGCCTTAGCCTCCTAGTAGCTGGGATTACAGGCGTGTGCCACCATGCCCAGCTAATTTTTGTATTTTTAGTAGAGATGGGGTTTACCATGTTGGTTAGGCTGATCTTGAACTCCTGACTTCATGATCTGCCTTGGCCTCCCAAAGTGCTGGGATTACAGGCGTAAGCCACTACACCCAGCCTTTGGGTTCTAAACAGTACAAAAACAGGGAGCGAGCTGAATTCAGCCTGTGAGCTACAGTTTGCTGACTCCTTTTCCAGAGTCATTTCTATGATAGACATGTGTTTGGTTAATTAATTTAAAAATTAATAAACAAACAATCAAAAAGATAAATAAAGCCCTGAATACAAATTATGCTTATTTCATATAGCTAACGTTGGATGTATCTCTATGAAAACTCAAATTGCACAGAACCAACTTGCTACAGTAGTTAAAGAAGATGAAATGAAGGATGGGGAGGAGAATTAGGTAGCTGGTCTAGAGAGTAAGGGCTGATGTGCTACCCAGAAAGAAGTTCTCTGGGCACCTCAATTCCTGCCATGCTTTGTTCCATTTAGGGTAGGATATTGGCAAGGAAGAATTGGAGTGGCATTAGCTAATTAATAACATAAAAACAGCCTAGTATAGAAGAACAGAAAGAATTACAATGGCTTGGGAAAAAAGGGAAAGTTCTCATCTGCCTTCTTTAAGAGAATAGAAGTGAGCAAACTTATCCCACTATTTATATACTATGCTTATAAATGACACAATTGCAATAGCAAACCTCTCTTCCCCTTCCTTTTGTATTCTAACATCTTCTTTTAACCCTCCAGTGTCTCAATAATACCTTTTGGTTGCCCTCAATGCCTCTACTATGGTAGCTCACTCGGGCTTGCTTTCTTCCACCAATCCATCCTTACACCTCTTCAAAGTAGACTGCAGATAGGCAGCAGCTATTTCACTTTGCAGATTTTAAAAATGCAATAGAGAAAGAAATGACATCCTCTATATCCTACTACAAAATTGTGAAAACACTAAGAATGAATACCTGATATCCTTAACTTCTAGTCCTTTAGTCGAGATGCTACCAAAAAGCAACACAAATACTTTTCACTTTTAAGTCTTTCTTTCCTTTAAATCATGCCTAGTCAGGTAAGACTACAGGGTATAAAAAATGTGAACCATGTCCTGATAACTAGTAATCTTCAGACAATTTCTTCTGTTGCTAAAAGAATCTTCATAATACCTATTAATTCAAAATGAATAAATTAATAAAAGAATTTACTCCCCCCCCCCAAAAAAGTATGAATCAAGTTGGTTATAGTGGCTAGTGTCTCAAGTCTGTGTTTTAGGACAGGGTGTCAGAATAACAGAAACTGATAATAAAGGAAAAAGTATCCCATTATTTTTCTATTTCTCAAATGCATAAAAAAGGAAGCAGTTGATTTTCAGTAAAATGCTGCCCACTTTACAATCTGAGAAATATATTAACAACATTTTTTTTTTTAAAGATATTTTGGCTCAAAATTAGTTTTAGTTTTTTTTTTTTTTTTTTTTTGAGACGGAGTCTCACTCTGTTGTCCAGCCTAAAGTGCAGTGGTGCAAGCTTGGCTCACTGCAACCTCCGCTTCCTGGGCTCAAACAGTTCTTCTGCCTCAGCCTCTTGAGTAGCTGAGATTACAGATATCACAGGCCCAGCTATTTTTTGTATTTTTAGTAGAGATGGGGTTTCCCAATGTTGACCAGGCTGGTCTTGAACTCCTGACCTCTGCCTGCCTTGGCCTTCCAAAGTGCTGAAAATTCAGGTGTGAGCCACTGCACCTGGCCAGTTTTAAGAATTAAGATTACATTTTTTGCAACTGTTTAATATACTCAGAAATAAAGCCATTATAAATCACTTTTGGAATTAGGCTGGCTGGAAAACTTATAATATTTTGTGACAAATTACAATTTTGATTTCTAAATTACCATGACATATAACAGAGATGTCTGGATTTAAGAACACTTAAGAAATTTACCTTTTGTTCCTGTAAAAACTGGTCTGCTAACTTTTTAATATTTTCTTCATGCTGTGCTCTCAATTCCTTGATCTGCTGGCCACACTGAAAACTAAATTACAAAGTCATTCTTTTAGATTACATTATCTTGAATTAGATTCTCAAAGTTGTCCAGAAGTTGACACATACATTAAGGAAGATAAAACATTCAGTCGGCAGGGAGAGTGGGTTGGAAAAAACAAAGAGCATACAAATAGCTCCTTTAAAAACACTTGAACTTATAGGAGACAGATAATACTGATAAAGCTAATTGCGAAAACAAATTACAAAGATAAAAACAGTTATTTTCCTATTATTTCCATAAATTGCATCTGTTAAAAAAAAAAACTATCAAAACCAACTTCAATTACGGAAGAGAAAAATACTATAGAAGATAAAACTGAGACCAATTTATAGTAAGAAATGAGGAAAGCTAGAATTATGAGATTTAATAAGGAGTGGTAGCAGATGATTCATCCAATAGTACTTTAAACACAGTAATAAAAGACTAAACCATAGAATACTAGAAATGAAAGGAACTAATAAAGATAAGGCCGGGCGCGGTGGCTCACGCCTGTAATCCCAGCACTTTGGGAGGCCGAGGCAGGTGGATCACGAGGTCAAGAGATCGAGACCATCCTGGTCAACACGGTGAAACCCCGTCTCTACTAAAAATACAAAAAATTAGCTGGGCATGGTGGCGCGTGCCTGTAATCCCAGCTACTCAGGAGGTTGAGGCAGGAGAATTGTCTGAACCCGGGAGGCGGAGGTTGCGGTGAGCCGAGATCGCGCCATTGCACTCCAGCCTGGGTAACAAGAGTGAAACTCCGTCTCAAAAAAAAAAAAAAAAGAAACTAATAAAGATAGACTGGTGCCATCAAAAGAAAGTGAATAGAAGTAAAACAGATAAAGATGGTGACTTTCTGCTGACCAAGTAGCCAAAGGATACACATAGACCAATCATGTAAAAGAAACAGTTAACAAATATATAGAAAAATGTTAAATCTCACCATTATAAAATGCAAAATAAACTTCCTTTATGTGGCTGGGCACAGTGGCTCATGCCCATAATCCCAGCACTTTGGGAGGCCAAGGCAGGCAGATCACTGGAGGCCAGGAGTTCGAGATCAGCCTAGCAAACACAACAAAACCCTGTCTCTACTAAAGATACAAAAAGAATTGGTCAGGCATGGTGACACATGCCTGTGGTCCCAGCTACTTAGGATGCTGAGGCATAAGAATTGCTTAAACCCAGGAGGCAGAGGTTGCAGTGAGCTAAGACCGTGCCACTGCACTCCAGCCTAGGCGACAGAGACAGACTCAGTCTCAAAAAAAAAAAGAAAAGAAAAACCAAAACAACTCACCAACTTCCAGTATATGTGTATATATATATAGTAGTATCTTATTCCTATACTAGCAAAATTAAATTAGAATTAAAACCAAATTCTAGGGTCATGGGGAAATATCTGCATTATAAATGAGTATAATAATTTTAGAAAGCAATCTTTCATCTATGCTGTAAAAGCAACGGTAAAGCATTCTTTCTGAGGAATTCTACATTTGAGAAAATATGCTACTGAAATAACATAAGGGGAGGGGAAGTCTTTATTTATTTATTTATTTATTTAGAGACAATGTTTTATTCTGTTGCCCAGACTGGAGTGCAGGCATGATTATGGCACACTGCAGCCTCAACCTCCCAGGCTCAAGTGATCCTCCCACCTCAGCCTCCCGAGTAGCTGGGACCACAGGTATGTGCCAGCACACCCAGCTAGTTTTGGGAAATATTTTTTGCAAGGAAATTTTTATAGCTGTGATAGTCTTTTTTTTTTTTTTTTTTTTTAAGACAAGGTCTCACCCTGTCCCCCAGGCTAGAGTGGTATGGCATCATCATGGCTCACTGCAGCCTCAATCTCCTGGGCTCAAGCAATCCTCCCACCTCAGCGTCCTAAGTAGCTAGAGTGCAGGCATGTGCCACCATGCCCAGCTAATTTTTAAAAATTTTTTGTAGAGACAGAGGTCTCACTATGTTGCTTAGGCTGGTCTTTAACTCCTGGGCTCAACTGATTCTCCAATCTCAGCCTCCCGAAGTGCTGGGATTATAGGTGTGAACCACCATACCTAAAATCTTAAAGTGAGAAAAGGAAAACTCCTATTGTGGTCTCACAATTGAAAAGACTAAAGAAGTTCTGGTACATTAACATGCTAGAATAATATATTACTTCTGCATATGTAAGAAGTCAGAAATGAACAAAAATGCTTTAAAATATGGGAAATCCTTCTAATTTTTGGTGTATAGATCTAAAGAATATATTTTACCATAAAATTGATTAAAAATATAATAAAATTTTTAAGGAGTGATAGCGAGAAAGGCCCCTAAGAAGTTTCCCAACCTCATCACCAAGTGTAGAGGTATCAGCAAGAGGGCTGACATACGGAGCAGGAAGAACAGCCAGAATTTAGTCCCTCAGCTCTTCTGGGAACATCTCCCAGTGCTAGCTTCATCTTCTGGATGCCCATCAAAAAGAATCACAAATCTTCTATCTTTGCCACATCAAATTTGATAAAACTCAAGAACTTGTATTTTCTGTTTCACATGAATTCTACAACATATACAAACTCAACATGCCCTGTAAGAGATATTTTCATGCTGCTTAATTTATCAAAATAAAAGAGTCTGGATTTCAAAGAGCTATAGAAGGATAACAGAAAAGAAATTAAAAAGACCTAAGGAAATGAAAGAAGAGAAGAAAAGGAAAACAAAAGTCAGAGAGGAAGAAATGAACTGTGTCTAAAAGTTGGAAAAATATTTTAGATTCATAAACATATGTTGCATGTAACATCTTACCTTTCGTATTCTAACCTCTTCACAAGGTAAGTATTGTTCTTCCTATAGTCCTGAAGTTGGTCTTCTTGTCGAAGAAACTCCTGACGAAGCTCAGCAAGTTGCTCTATCCACACGAGGTAAGAACCAAAGGAATCAAGTTCACTCATTATAATGCTTCCTATTGAGAAGCTCTGGGATGTCTTTTAAATTACACATAATTCTAAATTTCTTTACTAACACTCCCAGGAAATTAAATTATGTAACTAATACCATATTTAATAGCCTTTTGTAACACAGTCATGGTCAATAAAATTTATTCATTTATTTATTTGAGACAGTGTCTTGCTCTGTCATTCAGGTTGGAGTGCAGTGGTGCAATCTTGGCTCACTGCAATCTCCACCTCCTGAACTCAAGTGATCCCCTCACCTCAGCCTTCCAGGTAGCTGGGACTACAGGTGCACAATGCCTGTAGCTGGAGCCAATATTTGTATTTTTAGTAGAGACAGGGTTTAGACAGGTTGCCCAGCCTGGTCTTGAACTTGTGGGCTCAAGCAATCCAGCCACCTCGGCCTCCCAAAGTGCTGGGATTACAGGGATGAGCCACCATGCCCAACCAGTAGCATTTATTTTTAAAACAATATAGCTTAAGTGGCTTTCACACCAACCTGAAATAGTCTTCAAATTATACATTGTTTCACTTTATGTAGACACATGCTAAATTGTGGCGATAATGCAAAAAGCTACCTATCTTTTCAAACCTATCTGCTTTATTAAAGTAGGAAAAAAAGTCAAACTTTTTAGATATGCTTACTATGGGTATAAATTTTAAGTTTTTTTCCTCATTTTAAATCACATTTGACTAACAACTTAGGTGCCAATCACTTTAGATATATTTTTAGTTCAGCTACGGATGGTAGCTCTACATATCCCAAAATTATATTTTCAAAGTTCATAATTTCTGGACTCGGAATGAAATTTTTTAGTGGAAATGATTAACATGAAATTTCAAACTGGATAGTAAATTATAACCTGGCCAAACACTTGTTTGTAAATGTTTAATCCATCACCAGCGACACATGTTCTACATTTCATTCCCTCATGATCTAAGCCTATAGACAAAAGAAATGCAGGAGGAAAAGAGTAAATGTTAATTTCTTGGATGGAGTTGAACTTCCATTTGAAGAAATAAAATGATAATAATAATAAATAATAATAAATAAATAAAAAGAATTTCTTGGCTAGGTGATTTTAAAAACAGCTAACAGCCTAAGCAGTTAAGCAAAAGTAGTATTAAAATAATTTTTTATAAATAAAAACAGGGGTCTATACTGTATAAGCAACACTATTAAGATTAAAATATAACATCTAGCCATAACGTACCAATACTATAACATCCACTTTTCAGAGAAGGCTTATAGAATTAGTATTACTCTAAAAATACTTGGGAGATATACTATATATACAGCCACTTTCCTGAGTGGGAAGGGAGATATAGATATATATGTGTATTTATAGAGATGAGGTCTTATTATTTTGCCCAGGCTGGTCTCAAACTCCTGAGCTCAAGCAATCCTTCTGCTTCAATTTCCCAAAGTGCTGGGATTACAGGCGTGAGCCACCATACCCGGCTGTTTTTAAAAAGCAGATGTTGGGGCCGGGTGTGGTGGCTCATGCCTGTAATCTCACCACTCTGGGGGGGCAGAGGCAGGCAGATCACCTGAGGTCAGGAGTTGGAGACCATCTGGCCTACATGGTATAACTGTGTCTCTACGAAAAATACAAAAATTAACTGGGCATGGTGGCCTCTGCCTATAATCCCAGCTACTCGGGAGGCTGAGGCAGGGTAATCACTTGAACCCAAGAGGAGGAGTTTACAGTGAGCCGAGATTGCACCACTGCACTCCAAAACCAAAACCAAAACAAAACAAAAAAACAGATGTTGGCCAGGCATGGTGGCTCACGCCTGTAATCCCAGCACTTTGAGAGGCCAAGGATGGTGGATCACATGAGGCCAGGAGTTCGATACCAGCCTGGCCAACAAAACAAAACTCCATCTCTACTAAAAATACAAAAATTAGCCAGGTGTGATGGCACATGCCTGTAATCTCAGCTACTTGGGAGACTGAGGCACAAGAATCACTTGAATCCGGGAGAAAGAGGTTGCAGTGAGCCGAGATCACGCCACTGCACTCCAGCTTGGGCAATAAAGTGAGATTTTTCTAAAACACACACACACACACACACACACACACACACACACACACACATATATGTATGTATGTATGTATAAATTTAAAAAAATAAAAAGCAGATGTTTTTAAATAGCAGATGTAAACACATAATTGCATCCACGCCAAAAAAAAGACTAGAATAAAAATATATCGGGTCAGGCGCGGTGGCTCAGGTCTGTAATCCCAGCACTTTGGGAGGCTGAGACGGGTGAATCACCTGTCAGGAGTTCAAGATCTGCCTGAGCAACATGGTGAAATCCCGTCTCTAATAAAAATACAAAAAACAGATGGGTACTGTGGTGCGTGCCTGTAATCCCAGATACTCAGAAGGCTGAGGCAGGAGAATCACCTGAGCCCAGGAAGAGGAGGTTGCAGTGAGCAGAGATTGCGCCATTGCACTTCAGCCTGGGCAAGAGAGGGAGACTCTATCTCAAAAAAAATCAAAAACATATATATATATATATATATATACACACACACACACACACACACACACACACATATACATACTATATATATACATACATATATATATACACTATATATATATATACACACACATATGTATATATATCAAAGTGCTATCAGTGATTGTGTTTGACGGTAGGATTTTGAACATTTTTTTTCTATACTTTCTAAAATGTTTTAAATTACACTTTAAGTTCTGGGGTACATGTGTAGAACGTGCAGGTTGTGTACATAGGTATACAATGCCATGGTGGTTTGCTGCATCCATCAGCCCGTCATCTACATTGGGTATTTCTCTTAATGCTATTCTCTCCCCTAGCCCCCCAACCTCCTGCTATCCCTCCCCTAGCCCCCAACTCCCTGACAGACCCCAGTGTGTGATGTTCCCCTCCCTGTGCCCATGTGTTCTCACTGTTCAGTATACACTTATGAGTGAGGACATGAGGTGTTTTGTTTTCTGTTCTTGTTACTCTCTAAATGTTATTGTGGAATTATAACTGTGGCAATAATGAAGAACAAAAATTTAAGTCACATAAACATCTGACGAGACACATAATTTTAACAATATGCATAACTATTGTATAATATAATACATATGAAAAAAATTAATGATTCACAAAAAAATATTTGCAGTTAATCATTACCTTGGCATATTCAAGCCACATTTTAAATTTATTTTTGTTTTTTTCTGAGATGGGGTCTCGCTCTGTAGCCAGGCTGGATGCAGTGGCTCAATCTCAGCTCACTGCAACCTCCACCTCCCAGGTTCAAGCAATTCTCCTGCCTCAGCTTCCCGAGTAGCTGGGACTACAGGTGTGCACCACCACGCCCAGCTAATTTTTTTTTTTTTTTTTTTTTTTTTTTGAGACGGAGTTTCACTCATGTTACCCAGGCTGGAGTGCAATGGCGCGATCTCGGCTCACCGCAACCTCCGCCTCCTGGGTTCAGGCAATTCTCCTGCCTCAGCCTCCTGGGTAGCTGGGATTACAGGCACGCACCACCATGCCCAGCTAATTTTTTGTATTTTTAGTAGAGACGGGGTTTCACCATGTTGACCAGGTTGGTCTCGATCTCTTGACCTCGTAATCCACCCGTCTCAGCCTCCCAAAGTGCTGGGATTACAGGCTTGAGCCACCGTGCCCGGCCGCTAATTTTTTTTTTTCTTTTTGAGACAGAGTCTTACTCTATTGCCCAGGCTGGAGTACAGTGGTGTGATCTTGACTCACTGCAATCTCTGCTTCCGAGGTTCAAGCAATTCTCCTGCCTAAGCCTCCTGAGTAGCTGGGACTACAGGCGTGTGCCACCATGCCCAGCTAATTTTTGTATCTTTAGTAGAGATAGGGTTTCACCATATTGGCCAGGCTGGTCTCAAACTCTTGATCTGTGATCTGCCCGCCCCAGCCTCCCAAAGTGCTGGGATTACAGGCGTGAGTCACTGTGCCTGGCCTAATTTTTGCATTTTTAGTAGAGACAGGGTTTCACCATGTTGGCCAGAATGGTCTCAATCTCTTCACATTGTGATCCACCTGCCTCGGCCTCCCAAAGTCCTGGGATTACAGGCATGAGCCACACCCTGACTTTTTTTTTTTTGGGGGGGGACAGAGTCTAGCTCTGTCAACCAGGCTGGAGTACAATGGCGTGATCTCAGCTCACTGCAACCTCCACCTCCCAGGTTCAAGCGATTCTCCTGCCTCAGCCTCCCAAGTAGGTGGGATTACAGGCGCCTCCTACCACTCCCAGCTAATTTTTGTAGTTTTAGTAGAGATAAAGGTTTCACTGTGTTGGCCAGGCTGGTCTTGAACTCCTGACTTCAGGTGATCCGCCTGCCTCGGCCTCCCAAAGTGCTGGAATTTCAAGCGTCAGCCATAGTACCCGGCCAAATTTCTCTTTTTATATTAATTCTTCAATATGTAAACATGGTTGATTTACCCTACCCCATCTCAAATAAAAGGGATGAATCTGTGGTGGCCAGGTAGCCATAAACAACCCTTTCAGCTTATTGCCTGATCCCTGTCCCCATCTCCTAAGATATAGCAGGCCAGAGGTACCAGAAACCCTGGCCCCAGCTATGAATGCTGATTCTACAGTGACAATGAGATCACAGTAGGAAGCAGTGGTAAAAAGCCTTGTAGCTCAGGGATTGAACTAGCCAGTTCAGTAAACCTGTGCTCAGGCTGGACAGGTTTTAGAACTGAAAGCTAAATCTAAAAACTACAATTAAAAAACAAAACTTAACTATGAGGAAGAGATTTTTAACTGGTGATCTTTAGGACTCATTCTCCTCAGGAAAAAGGGAACAGAAAAATTACAGTCCCTTCTGATTCAGGCTATGCTGTAAAATATCTGAAATAGCTTCAGAATGAACCTGATGCTTAGTATAACTTTAAGATTTCAGATGGCTTCTCTGCCTCTCCACAAAACTTCCCATTGACGATATCTGAAGTTCATTTATTAGGAAATAAAATTTTCCTTTGTAATTAAAGACAGACTTCAAATACGATTGACAAAGAAAAATAAAACATTAATATGTGAGTTTTAGTCCATGTAAAATAAGATTTTTTTCCTGTTTGAATACAGAGAAAGATCATAAAGCAGAGAGGTAATTGGTGATTTCCAGTGGGTCAAAACACAGATCTACAAGGGGAAAATTAAGCGGATCAGAAAGAAAAACAAGAGAGAGAATCAGGAAAACTAACTAATGGCTTAATACCTGGTGATGAAATAATCTGTATAACGAACCCCTATGTTACACGTTTACCTATGTAACAAACCTGCATATCCTGCACATATACCCCTGAACTTAAAAGTTAAAAAAAAAAAAAATTTACTTTTGATTGATTGGCATGTGTATTCTTTATAGGAACCCAGAGATATTCTGTCTAGTGTGACTGTTCCAGGTCACCATAGCAGAACTCTTAGAGTTAGTTAATACAAGTCAGGTTAATTATACAGTATGCTCCATTTCTGAAAGCAACACCAGTTATGTTATAGAATGACATGGCTTAATTTAACTTCAAAAGATTAGGGATAGGTAAGAAATGGGTTGCCTGGGACCAGCTTTTGAAAAAAAAAAAATCACTTCTAGAAAACTTTGACTTTGAATTTTCTTTTAGTAACAGGCATAAAAACAAGGTAAACGAATCAAAATAAATCTGATATGTCAATTTATTATCTCGAGGGTTAGAAAAACCAACTTTATTTCCAAGAAAATATAAACCATCTCAAGTGTCTTAGTGTCTATTAATTCTACTATATCAGATATTAATTTCAAAGAAAACTTGCCTATGAAAGGCAAATTGTCAAGAAGTTTGTTTCAGTAGAAATCATTCCAAAGTTGCAAAAGTCACATTACGGAAATTCAATTTTAAGAGTCCAAGCTTCAAAACCAAAACTTGTTCAGCTATACATACAAATCAAGATTTTTTTCTCTGCCGAAGAGTATCATCATATACAATTTCAAAATATCTAAAGATCTACCTCAATACATACGGTACGATAAAGATTTTTAATCAGTAACACAGGTTGTCATTTTTGTTGATATATACTAACAGAAGCCACACCACAGGTCCTTTTTTTTTTTTTTTTTTTTTTAAAGAGTGTCTCTCTTGTTGCCCGGGTATGCAATGGCACAATCCTAGCTCACTGCAACCTCCACCTCCCAGATTCAAGTGATTCTCCTGCCTCAGCCTCCCGAGTAGCTGGGATTACAGGCATGCGCCACCACACACGGTTAATTTTGTATTTTTAGCAGAAACTGGGTTTCTCAATGTTGGTCAGGCTGGTCTCAAACTCCCAATTTCAGGTGATCCACCCGTCTCGGCCTCCCAAAGTGCTGGGATTATAGGCATGAGCCACCCCTTCTGGCCAGGACTTCTTATTCAACTGATCTATTTAATAAGCAGTTAATAAGCATTAAGTTATTCCTTTAATAAGCCCTAATAGTATTTCTTAATATTTAATAAGAAGTATACTTTGATGACAAGTGGAAGCATTTGTAAAAATTGCAAGTTGGAAGCAGCACTGACACTGTGGCATCTTCTGTGTCATCCTAATATATTTTGGTAAGTCAAGAAGAGTAGAACACGGACACAGATTCAACAAAAACCAGTGTGACCACCCAGAAAGCATTTCTAACAGAAAATCAAAGCTGTTACAAATCACAGATAATTGGAAATCAACAACTTATTTTAGGGTTACAACACACAAATAACACTTCCTAATGATCGTACATTAGGAAATGTTAAGGGGGAAATTTTTACTACATGACAAAGCCAGCTAAGGTTGGCTACTTCAAGAGGACAATAAAAATAGATTATCTAAGTATATCTAAAGAGGCTCAAAAGGATAATAAAGGATATTTATGAAGCTAGAGAGCATGTACTACCCACATACATAAACCTAGAGATGATGCACGCAGAGTTTTAAAATACGGTATTATAACCAAAGGGTGTGAAGAAGAGGATTGGATCCTTAGATCCCAAAATTCAAAGGCCAGCAGCGATGGAGTGAAGTAACATAGGCAGACTGTAGGGCTTTTTAATTTTTCCATAAAAGCTATAGTATCCTTTATCACTTTGTCCAAGCAAAAATATGTGTGTGTATTTTTACATTATTTATTTATTTATTATATATTTAATCTATCTTCCACGTTTCTTTCTGTTCCCAGGGCATCTAAAACATTAAGCTTGGAGGCTCTATCCAAACCATCCCTAGACCTGAATAAATTAATTTAGCAGTTTGGACACAGTACAGAGGGAACACTTCTCACCTTTTCCCTAGAAATTTCATGGCATCTGAAGCTATAATTCAATTTTCTTTGAGTATTCTCTTAAGAGCATTTCATTACATAACCCTGTCTATAGCACAAGGTTAAGATACAGATTTCAAATTTTAACTTGGATTTATCATATATAAAGGAACATTCAATAATTCATATCTTAAGGCAAAAGGATAAATGTTTTACCATCAGAGGAGCTTTGTTCAGAAAATTTTATTTCATTAGGCTATTTACTATTTCTTAATTCTTCAGAATTTTAGGCATTTAGTGATCTTTGTTATCTTTAATCTGTAATTAAGTTTCTTACCCTTTAAATGATGTATGTCTGCCATCTGGTACGATACGTTGTTCTGTAGTTTAACCTGAAAAAAATTGTTTTCATTTTACTAAAACATATGTACTTTACTCATTTTTTTTGCTCATATTCATTTTGTGCTTGATCATAAATGCAAATGAAAAACTCTATTTATTTATACTCTACCTCTTCCAAAATAGAATCAGCAGTAAATTCTGATCTTGTAATGCTTACTTTAAATTTGCACAAGAATATTCTTTTCAATGGATAAACAATTTAACAACTTTAAAAGTTTTAAAATTTGAACTAAACATCACATAATTTTTTTTTCTTCCAAAACTCAGAGCTATGGTCACTGTCATCTAGGAGCCAGTACATAAGAATACTAACAACTTAAAAGTATACCAAAACCTGACTCAAATTAAAGGCTTACCAGTCAACTTTAAAACCTTGGATAAGCCAGGACCTTGTACACAGGGAACCACTCTGTCTCAGTTATTGCTTTAGGCAAGTTTGTTCTAATTGTAAAATGTCATTAAAATATCACTACAAATAGGTTCTTGTCTATCCCAAGGTATCTTTACTTTGAAGAGCATAGGCAGATTCATATTAATCAGAAGTAGCACCATGGAAAAATGAAATTTTTTTTTAATGGAATCTTGCTCTGTCGCCCGGGCTGGAGTGCAGTGGTGAAATCTCGGTGCACCGCAACCTCTGCCTCCCAGGTTCAATTGATTCTCCTGCCTCAGCCTCCCGAGTAGCTGGGATTACAGGCACCCACCACCAAACCCAGTTAATTTTTGTATTTTTAGTAGAGATGGGGTTTCACCATTGGCCAGGCCAGTCTTGAACTCTTGACCTCAGGTGATCCGCCTGCTTCTGCCTCCCAACGTGCTGGGATTACAGCTGTGAACCATCGCACCCGGTGGGAAAAATGATTTTTTTTGATACGGAGTCTCGTTCTGTCGCCCAGGCTGCAGTGCAGTGGCATGATCTCAGCTCACTGCAACCTCTGCCTCCTGGGTTCAAGGTATTCTCCTGCCTCAGCCACCCAAGTAGCTGGGACTACAGGTGTGTACCACCATATCCAGCTAATTTTTGTATTTTTAGTAGAGATGGGGTCTTGCCATATTGGCCAGGCTGGTCTCGAACTCCTGATCTCAAGTGATCTGCCTGCCTCAGCCTCCCAAAGTCCTGGGATTACATGTATGAGCCACCACACCCGGCCTAAAGAATGTATTTTTAAACTTTTTTTTTTTTTTTTCAGAGTCTTGCTTTGTCACCCAGGCTGAGGTGCAGTGTTGCAATCACGGCTCACTGCAGCCTTGACCTCCAGGGTCTAAGTCTATCCTCCTATCTCAGGCTCTCGAGTAGCTGGGACTACAAGTATGTACCACAGCACCTAGCTAATTTTTAAAAATATATTTTTTTGTAGAGACAGCGTCTTGCTATATTGCCCAGGCTGGTCTTGAACTCTTGTGCTCAAGTGATTCACCTGCTAGCCTCACAAAGTGCTGGGATTACATGCATGAACCACCATGGCCAACCTAAACTTTTTATTCTAAAATTAATTACAGATTCACAGGAAATTGCAAAGACAGCACAGAGAAGTCCCAGGTAACCTTCACACAATTCACACAATTTCTCACAACGGGTACATCTTATGTAACTACAGCACAACATCAAAACCAGGAAATTGACATTGGTACAATACGTATGTATAGTTCTATCTCATTTTATCATATGTATAGATTTGTATAAATCTAGGTTGATTGTGGCATCAATCAAGATGCAGAACAATTTTATCATCACAAAGATCTCCCTCATGCTATCCTTTGTTTTTTTTTTAATTTTTATTTATTTATTTTTTTATATATAAAGACAGGGTTTCACCATATTGGTCAGGCTGGTCTTGAACTCCCCACCTCAGGTGATCCGCCCGCCTTGGCCTCCAAAGTGCTTGGATTACAGGCGTGAGCCACCACGTCCGGTCTAGCCTTTTTTTTTTTTCTTATTCTTTTTTCTTTTTTTGAGACATGGTCTCACTCTGTAGCCCAGGCTGGAGTGCAGTGGCACAACAGCTTGCTGCAGTCTCCATCTGCCCAGCTCAAGCGATCCTCCCATCTCAGCCTCCTGAATAGCTGGGAATACAGGCGTTTGCCATGATGCCTGTAAAAAAATTTTAATATCTTTTTTTTAAAAAAAGTTTAATATCTTTTTTTTTTTAGTAGAGATGAGGTCTTGCTATGTTGCCCAGGCTGCTCTTGAACTCCCGGGTTCAACCAATCCTCCCGCCTTGGTCTCCTAAAGTGCTGGGATTACACGAATGAGCCACCACGCGTGGCCCATACAATCCATTATAGTTACCCCCAACCCGCATTCCCCCACCATCCTATGTCAAGCCACTGGATGGGAAAGTATAAAACTACTAAGAAAACATGAGCACAGTCTCAAGGAAATTAGACATGGTACCATCTAAAGCAGTATAATTTCTATAAGAATCCAGAGATCAGGTAAAACTTCATGGAATGAATTATATCTGAATTAGGCATTAAAAGCTAGGTAAAAATTTAAACAGATGGGAAAGGAGCATTTCAGATAGAGGACATGATATAAGAAAAGGTACAGTGGCAAGAAAGCATGAGGTATACCTGAAAAACTCAGCAACATACTGTTTGACTGAAGCATATGAAAAGAAGAGTTGGAAAGAAAGACAGAGTAAAAAGACCATGAGTATCTTTCAGTCCCAGGTAGAGTGTATTCTTCAAGCTGAAAGCCCATGACTTTCAAATTTAAAATGAAAGTTTGTTCATAAACAATAGATGAAAATAGAATCGCTCTAGCTGAAGCAGAAGGAGTAAAAGGGGTCCCTTTTTATTTTCCCCTAGAGTCCTGAGGGCTTTGAAGAATGAAGTTTAAAATATAAAGCTAGGTCAGACACAGTGGTTTATGCCTAGAATCCCACTTCTTTGGAAGACCAAAGCAAGAGGATCACTTGAGGCCAGGAGTTCAAGACCAGCCTGGCCAACATAATGAGACCTACAATAACTAAAGAAAATAAAAAATGAAATTAGTCAGGCATGGTGGAACATGCTTGTAGTCAGCTACTCAGGTGACTGAGGTAGGAGGATCACTTGAGCACAGGAGTTTGAGGCTGCAGTGAGCTAGGACTGCACCACTGTACTCCAGCCTGGAAGGCAGAGCAAGACCCTATCTTAAAAAAAAAAATATATACATATATATATGTGTGTGTGTATGTATACACACATATTTTACATATATATGAATTTACATTTATAAAAATTTATATAAATTTAATACACTTTAATATATAAATATAAATATAATGAAATATAATGTTGATGTTCAGTAATAAAAAATGAATGAAGTACTAGTACATGATACAATATGAATGAACTTAGAAAACATTATATATGCCAAATGAAAAGAGACAGTCATGAAAGTTCAAATATTATGGGATTCCATTTATATGAAATGTACAGAAAGGAGATTAGTGGCTGGCAGGGGCTGGGGAC
Source organism: Sapajus apella (assembly GCF_009761245.1). Classification (NCBI taxonomy): domain Eukaryota; kingdom Metazoa; phylum Chordata; class Mammalia; order Primates; family Cebidae; genus Sapajus; species Sapajus apella. The sequence goes on from NW_022436977.1 coordinate 20,675,970, forward strand.
AAGAAGGAATGAGGAGTGAAGGCAAATGGTTTCTTTTAGGGGTGATGAAAACATTCTGGAATTAGACCATGGTGATGGTTGTGAAACACTTTAGATACACTAAAACCTACTAAATTGTACACTTTAACAGGATAAATTTTATGGTACACGAATTATACGTCAATTTTTAAAATGCAAAAAAAAATAAAATGGCCAGGTGCAGCAGCTCATGCCTATAATCCCAACACTTTGGGAGGCTAAGGCTGGAGGATCACTTGAGTCCAGGAGTTTGACAGTAGCCTGGGCAACATGGCAAAACCCCTGCTCTACAAAAAATACAAAAACTTAACTGGGCATAGTGGTGCATGCCTATGGTCCCAGCTACTTGAGAGGCTGAGGTGGGAGGACTGATTGAGCCCAAAAAGGTTGAGGCTGCAGTGAGCTGTGACTGCACCACTGCACTCCTACCCTAGGTGACAGAGAGAGACCCTGTCTCAAAAAAAAAAAAGAAAAAAAAAATCCATACACACATTAAAATGCTGACAGTACTATGGGGTATCATAGAGGAAACTGGGAGGCCAGGCGTGATGGCTCATGCCTATAATCCCAGCATTTTTGAGGCTGAGGCAGGAGGATCATGATCATTTAAACTCAGGAATTAAGACCAGCCTAGCAACACAATGAGATCTTATCTCTACTAAAAATAAAAAATAATAAATTAGCCAAGTGTGGTGGCATGTGCCTATAGTCCCAGCTACTTGGGAGGCTGAGGTTGGAGGATCACTTGAGCCCAGAGATCAGGGCTGCAATGAGCCATCATCAAGCCACTGCACTTCACTATGGACAACAGGGCAAGACCCCATCTCAAAAAAAGAAAACAGAAACTGAGGATAAAACAATGGACAAACACTATGTACTCAAGGAGTTTATTCAAGTAAACAGACAATCATAATACAGTAAAATAAATGCTATCATTTGGTTCTATGGACATGATGGGAAAACTTAGTAGAAGCATTTAATACAGCTCATAGGGTGAGAGAAGGCTTCTGGAGCTGATGATGATGATGACTGAAGTGAGTCCTGCAGGAAGAGTAGCGTTTAGCCAGGTATAAATAGGGAGAAGATGAGGAAGAAAGACATTCAAGGCACGTGTCAAAACTTACCTATGAAAAACACCTAACTTTCTAGGAACTATAAATAATTCCTAGTAGCTATAACAGAGAGAATTGGTAAGGAATATGGCTAGAATGGTAAGCACTGTTCACAATTAAGAAGGATCTTCTAAGAAATATGGATTCACCCTGTAAACTATACTCAATCTTTAAAGTTCTTTTAAGCAAGGTAGTGAAATCCAATTTGCAATTTTAAAAAGTCAATCTGGCTGCAACATGAAGAATAGCCCAGAGGGGGCAAGATGAGAGAAAGAGAGACCAAGTACTACTATCACATTACAGGTAAGAATGTTGGTCTAAGCGAGGGGTGGGTCTGTGAGCCTGTTTTTGTAGGGAAGGAAGCTAAGGATGACTGTTACATTTTTTAAAAAATACCTGGGGGAAAAGAAAAATCAAAAGAAGATTTTATGTTACATTAATTAAATGAAATTCAATTTTCAGTGTCTACAAATAAAGTTTTATAGAAAAACCGCCACACTAACTTGTTTACATATGGTGTATGGCTGCTTTTGAGCTATAGTAGTTGTGGCAGAGACTATCCTGCAAAGCCTAAAGTATTTACAATCTAGACTTTTACAGAAAAAGGTCTATCACCTTCTGGTCTAAACTAATAGAATCAGAAAAGGGAGGTAAATACATGTGAGATAAGACACATAGTTTTATGGATTGATTAGATACAGGAGTAAATGAAGAAATATCAAATATGATGTTTAGATTTCTAATCAGGGTGACTAGCTGAGTAAGAACCTAATTTTCTGTAATAGGGAAACACAGGAAGAGAAAGAGACTTGGGGTGGAGGAGAGAAGTGGAAAAATGATTATTTTCAGATTTGGACCTATTGATTTTGAGGCATCTGTGACATATCCAAGAAGAGAACTTCAGGCGGCAGTTGGACATAAGGGTCTTGAGCTTGAGTGACGGCTTGAGAGCCATTCACATTCAAATAGCAATCCAGGTCCCTAGAATGAGATCACTGAGGGAAAGCTACAGGGGCAGCAAAAAAAACCTGACACCAACAACTACAATATTTGATTAGTTTGCTCACTTAAAACTGCTCCTTAATAACTTCCAATTAGCCTGTGTTTTACTTTCTTTCCTATTTCCTTCATTTGCAGAATCCAATCTCTTTTTGGTTTTGTGTTTGTTGTCCTTCCAAAGAACATCATCATCCTTCGTATTCATTTTCAACACTTTGTTTTTTAATTAAAAATATTTTTTTTTGAGACAGGGTCTTGCCTGATTGCCCAGGCTAGAGTGTAGTAGCATGATCACAGCTCACTGCAACCTTGATCTCTCGGGCCCAGAGATCCTCCCACCTCAGCCTCCCAAGTAACTGGGACCACAGGCATGTGCTACCACGCTCAGCTAATTTTTTTTATCTTTTGTAGGAATGGGGGTCTTACTTTTTTAAATCAATTTTTATGATGCTATGCCAGTTTCTCTACACTCCATTTTAAATATGGTTCTGAAATTGCTAGAGGTATGCTTTTCTTTTCTTTTCTTTTTTTGAGGCAGAGTCTTACTCTGTCACACAGGCTAGAGTACAGTGACACAATCTTGGCTCACTGCAACCTCCCGCCTCCCGGGTTCAAGCGATTATCCTGCCTCAGCCTCCAGAGTAACTAGGATTACAAGTGCCCACCACCATGCCCGGCTAAGTTTTCCATTTTTAATAGAGATAGGGTTTCACCTTCTTAGCCAGGCTGGTCTAGAACTCCTGACCTTGCGATCCATTCACCTCAGCTTCCCAAAATGCTGGGACTACAGAGGTGAGCACAGCCTCGCTCTTCTTAAACACTAGGCTGTGAGTGGCTTCAGCTTCCCTAAACTGTCTCTTTTATATTCTTATACTTTTAAATTTTTAATGGAGGTGGGGAAATTCAATCTATAGTTGAATATACGTATATTCAACCAATAGATATATTCAACCTGGGTCACTCTGTCACCCAGGGTGGGGTGCCGTAGCACAATCTCAGTTCATTGTAACCTCTGCCTCCCAAGCTCAAGCACGCCTCCCACCTTAGCCTCCCGAATAGCTGGGAACACAGGCGTATACCACCACTTCTGGCTAATGTTTTGTATTCTTGGTAAAGACAGGGTTTGGCATGTTGCCCAATCTGGTCTTTTAGCTTTTTTTTTTTTTTTTTTTTTTTTTGAGACAGAGTCTTATTCTGTTGCTTGGGGCTCTGGTGCTGGAGTGCAGTGGCTCACTGCAACCTCCGCCTCCTGGGTTCAAGCAATTCTCCTGCCTCAGCCTCCCAAATGAACAGCTGGGATTACAGGCACCTGCCACTATGCCTAGATAATTTTTTGTATTTTTAGTAGAGATGGGGTTTCACCATGTTGGTCAGGCTGGTCTTGAACTCCTTGTAATTTGCCCACCTTGGCCTACCAAAGTGCTGAGATTACAGGCGTGAGCTACCACGCCTGGCCAGCTCTTTAATTCGTTTGGCTTTAACCCTCCCTCTGAAGGGAAATATTCATTTAATATTTCCACCACCAGCCCTTCACCTTCAAAAGAAAGCTTAACTTCCCTTCTAGGTATTCTTTCCTCTACATAGTTCATTGTTTTTTTGGGTTTTTTAGAGAGGGATTCTTACTGTATTGTTCAAGGCTGGACTTGAACTCAGTAACAGTTCAAGTAATAGTAATAGCCTGTGATAACAGGCTCAGGCCACCACACCCAGCTCTCTCCTCACAGTTTTAATTTCCTTGTGGTCATTAGGAATTTGGTTATCTTCCAAATGACTGCCAAAATGTCCTGGCTGTTGAGAAATTAATTAGAATTCTTACAAACACATGATTAGAAAAAAAGATTACCTTCATTTTGCCACATCTACTCTCTGTTGAACTGGTAATGCTTCCAGAATACTTTGACTTTTTTTCTAAGTATATTCCAGACAGGTAACAGCACATAACTTCCTGACACCCATAAACACTGAATAAATGTTTGCTTAAAGACCCCCTAGACTTTTATGTCCCATAGTCTTTGTACTACACACTCTCCTAAGTTATACTTTATCCATATTTGCATAATTTTGATTATTCCTCAAGGTTTTTTGTTTTTTGTTTTTGTTTTGAGTGCCTTCATTTATTTCCCCTTATTATCATCATCATTGCCTTTAGGCTTTACCTTATCCCTCTCTTTCTGTAATTCTTGATCTCTGGGATTTTGAGTTCATCTATAATAGGCCAATTATCCCTGCTCTGTTTGGCCTTTTCCCTGTTCTTAAAATGTGTTTACTGTCCTTCCTGAGACCTCTTCTCTCCCCTAAGTTTTAGGTTCTTTATTTGTTTTTCTCAGTAAGAATTATTTTTACCTCCCGGCTGTGGTGGCTCACGCCTGTAATCCCAGCACTTTGGAAGGCCGAGGTGGGTGGATCACGAGGTCAAGAGATCGAGACCATCCTGGTCAACATGGTGAAACCCCGTCTCTACTAAAAATACAAAAAATTAGCTGGGCATGGTGGCGCGTGCCTATAATCCCAGCTACTCAGGAGGCTGAGGCAGGAGAATTGCCTGAACCCAGGAGGCGGAGGTTGTGGTGAGCCGAGATTGTGCCATTGCACTCTAGCCTGGGTAACAAGAGTGAAACTCCGACTCAAAAAAAAAAAAAATTTTTTTCCTGATATTTCCCTATGGCACTTCTTGTTCACCCCCAGGTACTTCATTTATTTTCCCTTAATCTTTCTTCCTGCAACATCTAAAACTTCATCTTTATTTTTCTGCCAGCTCTCTTCTGAAGTTCTTTTCATGTTTGCCCAACCTATGTGGCTTCTCTAAATTAATTCTGGCAGCTCTTACCAGCTCAGTTATTCAGCTTCACTTTCCATTTTGGGACCTTGAAAGTAGCTCAGGTGCGTCTGCTTCCCTTTCATTACAGTCTGTTCTTGGGCAATCAGCACAACTATGAGCATTTATTCCAAAGGTTCTATACAATTGGCTTTTTACAGATGTCATTCCTGACTCCTGTTTCTCCACACAAGAAATATTTTTCTTGATTATATCTCATACTCAGATGATTTCTAAAGACAATTCTATCTTCTGTAACATAACTGCCAAACCTGGCTGATGCTCAGAATCACCTGGGGAACTTTTTTTTTTTTCTTTTTGAGACAGAGTTTTGCTCTTGTCACCCAGCTGGAGTGCAATGGCACAATCTCGGCTCACTGCAAACTCTGCCTCCCAGGTTCAAGTGATTCTCCTGCCTCAGCCTCCCAAGCAACTGGGATTACAGGCGCCTGCAACCATGCCTGGGTAATTTTTGTATTTTTAGTAAAGATGGGCTTTCACCATGTTGGCCAGGCAGGTTTCAAACTGCTGACCTCAGGTGATCCATCCACTTTGGCCTCACAAAGTGCTGGGATTATTGGCGTTGAGTCACCATGCCCAGCCACATGGGGAGCTTTAAAAAATACATATTCTTCCAGTCTGATTCAGTAATCTGGGGATGGCCCATGAATCTTTATTTTAAAAATCTCAAGTGATTCTGATAAGCAGCCAGGTTTAGCAATTATTCATCTGTAGTATGGTTAGCACCTATACCAGCTGGATCAAAATGGAATATAATAATAACAAATGGGTATTAAATGATTATTTTGTGCCAGATCCTAGGCTAAGGCTAAGTGCTTTACAAGCATCATCTCATTTAATCCTCACAACCACCCTATGAAGTAGGCACAGTTATTGTCCCCATTTCACAAATGAGGAAACTGCCCTCAGTCATATACCTAGAACAGATATTGAATACTTTCTCAGACAGTCCCAGTCCACAGTCTGTGTGTGGGACTACTCTGTACATACTAGATCTGGTACGTGATTGTTTTTTATTCTCATTACTCATAGTTCACACAGAGTATGCAGTCAAACACACCTGCAACTTTTACTTATCTGTTAAAGAATTTACTGTCTTCTTAAACCACATTTTAGTATAATCTATCCCTAGTTAAATTTCCTTGTTTTTCTCCCTTTTTTTGAGATGTAGGTTCGCTCTTGTTGCCCAGAGTGGAGTGCAATGGCATGATCTTGGCTCACTGCAACCTCTGCCTCCCACATTCAAGCGATTCTCCTGCCTCAGCCTCCTGAGTAACTGGGATTACAGGCACATACCACCATGCCTAGCTAATTTTTGTATTTTTAATAGAGACAGGGTTTCCACATGTTGGTCAGGCTGGTCTCAAACTCCTGACCTCAGGTGATCCACCTGCCTCTGCCTCCCAAAGTGCTGAGATTCCAGGTGTGAGCCACTGCACCCAGCCTACCCAGTTACATTTTCAAAGAGAATAAACAAGGTCTTTGGTATTGATTGGCTATAATGAACAGAACAGAGTTTTTTCATTCATTCATTCATCTTATTAAAATATTTTATTTTATTGCAGTGCTTATTCATTATTTACTAAATCAGTTGTTTATAAAGCACTTACTGAGTAAACACTATGTGCTAGGCCTGGGGGATACAAAGTATTTGATCTTGGACTGTTAAGAAGTATCACAAAAAATTACTATAAAGTTTACTCATTTGGTCAGTCAGCCAATAACTAAGAAACATTTCTGGAACACCTACTTCAGTGAAAGACAATGTATAAAGCGTAAAGATACAGGAATATACAGCAATATACAAGAAACAAGAGAGAAGTCTGGATAAAGGATACAGATTTAGAGTCATTAGCATATAGAGTAACCATTTTTTTTTAAAGAGGAGTCTCGCTCTGTCCCTAGGCTGTATCACAGTGGTGTGATCTTGGCTCACTGCAACCTCCACCTCTCAGATTCAAGTGATTCTCCTGCCTCAGCCTTCTGAGTAGCTGGGACTACAGGTGCTTGCCACCATGCCCAGCTAACTTTTCTGTTTTTAGTAGAGATGAGGTTTTACCATGTAGCCAAGATGGTCTCAATCCCCTGACCTTGTGATCCACCTGCCTCGGTCTCCCAAAGTGTTAGGATTACATGCGTGAGCCACTGCACCCCACGAGAGTGTAACAAGTTTTATGAGTGAATATGATTACTCAGTAAGAGAGCAGAATGAGAATATTTTAGACAGAAAACTATGAACCATAACATTTAATAATGAATACAGGTAAGGCCAGCAAAGGAGACTAAGAAGTAAACTGAAGGATAAGAAGTCAAGAACATAGAATGCTGGGGAAAACACGTTGAAATTATCAAAAGTAGGAGGAGAAAATGCAGATAAAAGTAGGAAATGTGAGATAAAATGTCTTTTCAAGAAATTTTCCTGGAAAGACTTTTTTTTTTTTTTTTTGCGGTGGAGTTTTGCTCTTTTTGCCCAGGCTAGAGTGCAATGACGTGATCTCAGCTCACTGCAACCTCCATCTCCTAGATTGAAGCGATTCTCCTGCCTCAGCCTCCCGAGTAGCTGGGATTACAGGCATGGACCACCACACCCAGATAAATTTTTTTGTATTTTTAGTAGAGACAGGGTTTCTCCATGTTGGTCAGGCTAGTCTCAAACTCCTGATCTCAGATGATCCACCCGCCTCAGCCTCCCATAGTGCTGAGATTATAGGAGTCAGCCATCATGCCTGGCCCAGACAACTATTTTTTAAATGCTGAGGAGCAAGTATAGATTGAGAGGGTGAATATAAGAGGAGGACTGGATTACTAATTCTACGAAGTCTTTGAAAAGATGGAAGACATTGGATCCAGAGAACAGGTAGAGAGGCTGGCCCTGGAGAAAGGATGAACCTTCTTTTATTTTAACAAAGAGGAAAGACAGATGTAGGTATGTCTGCAGATTTGGTAGTTTAAGTTTTATCAGTCCAATTCTTGGTCAAGCAGGGGACAAGATCACCTACTAAGCTTGAGAAAGGAGAAAAAAAGTTTAAATGGGCCTAAGGAGGGCAGAGATCTGAAAGCTGTTGGAAAGGGTGTGTTGCCTGGAGAAATATAATATGTAAGGTACTACTGAAAACTCAGTTGAAGGTAGGCTGTGTTGGGGATCTTTGCTCTTCCATCTGCCTTTGATCATCTTCTTCTTCAGCCATCAAGGTCCAGGGACCCTGCATCCTAGAAGATAGGTCTCCCTCCTATCCTGCAAGAGTTTGGTAAGCCAACATGGGTGCATACAAGTACATCCAGGTTTGATTTGCAGTAGCTTTGAAGGTCTCTTAAAAAAAAAAGTACATCCAGGAGCTATGGAGAAAGAAGCAGTCGTCTGATGTCATGTACTTTCTTCTAAGGGTCTGCTGCTGGCAGTACCAGCAGCTCTCTGCTTTCCACAGGGCTACCCATCCCACCTGGCCTAATAAAGTGTGCTGACTAGGCTACAAGACCAAGCAAGGTTACGTTATATATAGGATTCATGTTTGCTGTGGTGGCCAAAAATGCCCAGTTCCTAAGGGGGCAACTTAAGGCAAGCCTGTCCATCATGGTGTTAACCAGCTAAAGTTTGCTCGAAGCCTTCTGTAGAGAGCCAGAGTAGCCTACCCAATCTGGGGGAATCAGCAGCAAGGCTGCTGTGAACTTTGGGTGAGCCCCAGAGAAGCGAAACCATAACAGGAGAATGTGTGTATCTCGAAGAACAGAGAGGCCAGGAAAAAGATAACCAGCTCTCACTGACCTTGCTGCAAGATAGTTGTTAGCTAAAGTATGTTAACTAAAATATGAGAATTATAATCACAGGCTGTTCTAAGTAACTGCATCCTCCCTCTGCTATGTGCTTTGTAAACAGATAAAGTACTCTGAGGCAGGTCAGGGCAGAAGAGACTGACATCATCAGCTTTTTGGACTGCCTGGCCCAGCACTCTATGTTTGTCTGTGTATCTTTCTTTATCCCCTCCACAGTTCCCTCTTAGGTCTTTGAATGCTTGTGTAGTGCAGGATGCAGCACATGCCAGAGCCTTCAGTCTGTTGCATAGGAGAGAGCTGGATGCCCCTGTGGGGCTCCAAGATTCCTGAATTCTTAGTAGGTTGGTGAAGATTCCACATACAAATTTTTTGAGGTTATTCTCATTGTTCCATTCTATAAAGATATCAGAAGAAATCCTGACACCCAAAGGATCACCAAACCAGTCCACAAGCACAGGGAGATGTGTGGGCTGACATTTGCAGGCCACAAGAGCCATGGCCTTGGAAAGGGCCAAGGTTCCACCACACTATTGGTGGTTCTCGCCAGAGAGCCTGGAGAAGGCACAATATTCTCCAGCTCCACCGTTACCACTAATATAAGTAAAGTTTGTAAAATTCATACCTAATAAACAATTTAGGACAGTCAAAAAAAAAAAAAAAAAAAAAAGAAAACTCAGTTGCGTTTCCTGATCATAAATTCCTACAAATCTGGTCATATGATTTTCTGCAGCTGTGCTTGAAATTGGCATGTAAAAGAGAGGGTAATGCCAAGAAACTAAAATGAAACAAAATCTTAGCTGGATAGGAAGGAACGTAAAGAGTAAACAGGGCTGCTAGAAAGGAAGAGGTAATGGGCCAGGCACGGTGGCTCACACTTGTAATCCCAGCACTTTGGGAGGCTGAGGCAGCCATATCACAAGGTCAGGAGTTTGAGACCAGCCTGGCCAACACGGTGAAACACCGTCTCTATCAAAAATACAAAAATAAGCCAGGTGTGGTGGCACATGTCTGTAATCCCAGCTACTTGGGAGGCTGAGGCAGGAGAATCACTTGAATGTGGGTGGCAAGAGTTGCAGTAAGCCAAGACAGCACTACTGCACTGCAACCTGGGTGGCAAAGTGAGACCCTGCCTTAAAAAAAAAAAAAAAAAAAAAGAAAAAGAAAAAGAAAAGGTAATGGATTAGAGATCCAGATAAAGTTGGAGAATAATTATAGTTTATTTGGCAGTTTTAATCTCTTTTTTGTTACATTCTCCCAAGAACATGCAAGTTTGAAGTTCACAAACTTTAAATTTTAAGGATTTGAAATCCTATGTTAATGGCTTGGCACGGTGGCTCATGCCTATAGTCTCAGCACTTTGGGAGGCCGAGGCGGCAGATCACCTGAGGTCAGGAGTTTGAGACCAGCCTGACCAAAATGAGATGGTGAAACCCTGTCTCTACTAAAAATACAAAAATTAGTCAGGCGTGGTGGTGGGCACCTGTAATTCTAGCTACTCAGGAGGCTGAGGCAGGAGAATAGCTTGAACCTGTGAGGCAGAGGTTGCAGTGAGCCAAAATTGCATCACTGCACTCCAGCCTGGGAGACAGGGCAAGACTCTGTCACACACACACACACACACACACACACACACAAATAAATTCTATGTTAGGTTTATGTTAGAATGAATTAATCATCAAGACTTTTGATAGTACATTAATGTTGGCTAATACTTCTAGTTCTCATCCATACCTGTTGAAGGACTGTCTCTCCCAACTCTTTTGAAAGTATGTGTTTTTTACCACACACACACTTAACACAATTTAAAAAAAAAAGAAATCTTTTCAGACATCATGTTCTGATTTTCATTTGAAAGATACAGACACTATGCCGTTAAGTCATATTAAAGTTATGGTGCCTAGAACGCCTCCAATTAGAGAGGCATTCCAGGTACCATAACAACATTTGCGGGGGGAAAATGTTTCTCTTCTTAGGGAGCGGCATCATTTAAGGAAGTAAAACCTGTTAAGAAACTTTCCCCAGTAAGCTCTAAAATAGCTTCTTCTTTTTCAGTTAAGGTAAGAAATATCTTATGTGGCATCAAGGCAGTGGCATAATCTATAAGAACGGGTCATTTGTAAGTAGAATATGTATAAAACTACCTTGCAAGATTTGGTATGGAAAGTTTATTCCATATTCTTTAGTCATATGTTCTTTTAGGAACTTTTTCCAGGTACATATGTATGTATATATGTATGTATTTTTTAATTGACTGATTGAGACAGGGTCTTATACTGTCATCCAGGCTGGAGTACAGTGGCACAATCATAGCTCACTGTAGCCTCTAACTCCTGGGATCAAAGGATCCTCCTGCCTCAATCTCTCAAGCAGCTGAGAATATAGGAGTGCATCACCACTCCTGGCTACCTGGAGATATCCCTCTGTATCTAATCTATATCTATATCTATATCTATACCCATTCTCTCTCTGTATATAGAGAGAGACTCACTATGCTGTCTAGGCTGGTCTCGAACTCCTAGTCTCAGAGAGACTCCTGCCTTGGCCTCCCAGCCTTTTCAGGTCTTTTTAGTTGGTTCTCTTGTGACTACCCTTTCATCCCTTGATGATTTTAGTTGCTCTTCTCTAGATATTTCTTAAACTTGCATCATATAACTAATGCTGCACAAAGTAAGGAAAGACTGTGACTATGCAGAGATCCAATAGCATAGTACTTAAAAGAATGGGCTTTGGCTGGGTGCAGTGGCTCATGTCCATAATCCCAGCATTTTGGGAGGCCAAGGCAAGCAGATTGCTTGAGGTCAGATGTTTGAGACCAGCCTGGCCAACAGGGCAAAACCTGGTCTCTACAAAACACACAAAAATTAGCCAGGCATAGTGGCATTTGCCTATAGTTTTACCTACTCAGGAGGATAAGGCAGGAGAATCACTTAAACCCAGGAGGCAGAGGTTGCAATGAGCCAAGATCGTGCCACCGCACCCCAGCCTGGGCAACAGAGCGAGACTTTGTCTCAAAAAAAACAAAAGGGGGAAGGGGGCCTCTAAAGTCAGATTGACTCAGTCTGAATTCTGAATTCACTACTCATTAGCTCTATGTCCTTGGATATATTGTTTACCTTCTCTGTTTCAGTTTCCTTATATCTGAAAGGAGGATATTACCTGACTCATAGCATTGTCAAAAAGGTTATATCAGAGATAAACAAAATGTTTACAACACGCCTGGCACATAGTAAGGGCTTAATAAAAATTAGCTATTATTAGCTATACTATGTAAAGGAGTAGAATGTCTTCTTTACTATTTCTACAACCCTCCGCTGCTAAATTTGACTGACTTAAAACAACACAAAAGAGGGCCAGGCACAGTGGCTCATACCTGTAATACCAGCACTTTGGGAGGCCAAGGCAGGCGGATCACGAGGTCAGTTCAAAACCAGCCTGACCAACATGGTGAAACCCTGTCTCTACTAAAAATACAAAAATTAGCCAGGCGTGGTGGTGCACATGCCTGAACCTGGGAGGTGGAGGCTGCAGTGAGCCGAGTTCGTGCCACTGCACTCCAGCCTGGGCGACAGAGCAAGAGACTCTGTCTAAAAAAAAAAAAAAAAAAAAAAAAAACAGAAAAAAAAAGTCTCCAAATGTACCTCTTTTAGCTAAAGCAATAAATTAGGAATCTCATAGAATTTTTTACTTTATTTTATTTACTTTATTCTCAACTGCTTTTTTATTGAGGGATATTTGACAATGAAAGATTGTATATATTTAAGGTATACAATTTGATGATTTGATATGCTTATATACATTATTCCTAGAACTTACTCATTTGCATAACTGAAACTTTATGCCCCTTGACCAACATCTCCCTATTTTCCCCTTCCCTTAGTCCCTAGTAGCCTTCCTTTAAATATATGTCCAAAATGGGATTGCTAGATCATAAAATAGTTCTATTTTTAACGTTTTATGGAAACCTACATACTGTTTTCCACAGTGGCTATTTACATTCCCACCAACAATGTACAAGGGTTCCCCTTTCTCCACATCCTCACCAACATTTGTTATCTTTCATCTTTCTGACAATAATCATTCTAGCAGGTGTGAGATAATATCTCACTGTGGTTTTGATTTGCATTTCCCTGATGATTAATAATGTTGAGCATTTTTCTACATGACTGTACCTGTTGGCTACTTGTATGTCTTCTTTCAAGAAATGTCTATTCCAGTCCTTTGCCCATTTTTAAAACAGGTTGTTTATTGCTATTATGTTGTGTAAGTTCCTTATATTTTTTGGACTTTTTTTTTCTTTCTTTTTCTTTTCTTCTTGTTTTTGTATTTTTTTTTTTTAATTTTCTATATTTTGGATATTAACCCCTTATCAGATATATGATTTCCAAATATCGTCTCCTACTCTGTAGGTACCTTTTGACTCTGTTGATAGTTTTCTTTTGCTATACAGGAGCTTTTCAATTTGATGTAATCCCATTTGCCAATTTTTAGTTTTGTTGCCTGTGCTTTCGGTGCATGCACTGTAGTCCCAGCTACTCAAGAGGCTAAGGTAGAAAGAACTGTTTGAGCTCAGAAGGTCGAAACTGCAGTGAGCCACAATCATGCCGCTGCACCCAGCATGGGTGACAGAGAGAGATCCTGTCTTCAAAAAAAGAGTAAATACAGAATATGGTCCAGCATTTTCACTCCTAGACATAAAAGAAGTGAAATCAGGAACTCATACTTGTACACCACCGTTTATAGAGGCATTACTCAATATAACCAAAAAATGGAAACAACTCAAGTGTTCATCAACGGATGAATAAACAAAACATGGTGTATATATACAATAAAATAGTATTATGCCATAAAGAGGAATGAAATTCCGATACATACTATAACATAAACAAATCTTGAAAACATTACGCTAGGTGAGATAAGCTGGAAAAGAAGGACAAATATTACATAATCCACGTATATGAGGTATCTAGAATAGACAAATTCATAGAAACAGAAAGTAGAATAGAGGTTACCTCAGGCTGGAAAGAAGGACAATGGGAATTACTGCTTAATGGGTAGTTTTTGTTTGGGATAGTGAAAAAGTTATAGAAATAGATGGTAGTAATCACAGTTACACAACATTGTGAATATACTTAATGCCACTAAATTTTACCCTTAAAAATGGTAAAAATAGTAAATTTTGTTATAGGTAATTTACAATAAAAAAGTAATAACAATAATCATCATCATTCTGGACCCAAATAGCTTTAACTCAGATATAACCTCCCCTATTTCTCAATACCCTGTACCTTACATTACATTCTCCTATTCTACTGCTTAACCTTGTGTGAAGGCACAACATATTTTTCAGTTTTCCTGGCTTCATTTATGTTCCTCCTGTCTTTATCCCTTTCTCATTTTATTAAACTACCAAAGATCACCTTTTCAATGAATTATTCCTTTCTTGACTTCCTGAAAAAATTAATCAATCATGCCTCTGTAGTCTCAACTTTGTAAGTAGCTAGACTATAGCATTTAATCATGTATTATGGATTATTTTTCTATGTGTGCCTCCCTCACTTATTCAAAGAAGGGGAATCTTACTATCTTTCAATCCCTACCATGTACCACATGGAATTCAACTTTCCCAAATAAATGACTTATGCATAAAAGCTTTGAAAAATCATAAAGCGCTATATCAATAGAGGGTTTTATTTCATTCTGCCTGTTGAGAATATCATGTTAGTTTCCAGTTTATGAGACAAGTCCCTGATGATATGCAATATAACTTGGATACAGGCAGGCCTTGTCTTATGGTACCTCGCTTTATGTGTTTCTTACAACCCTGCATTGAGCAAATCTATTGGCACAATTTTTCTAATGACATGTGCTCATTTCATGTCCCTATGTCACATTTTGGTAATTCTCAAAATATTTCAAAATTTTCTCTATTATATCTGTCATGGTCTGTGAACTGTGACCTTCAATATTATTTTAATTGGGACACCACAAACTGTACTCATAAAGGGCAGAAAGTTTAATTAATAAATATTGTGTATCTAGCATAACACATTTATAGAAACAGAAAGTAGAATAGAGGTTGCCAAGGGTTGGGGAAAGGGTAATGGGAATTACTATGGAACAGCCATTCCCCCACCTCTCTCCCTCTCCTCAGGCTTCCCTATTTCCTGAGACAAAACAATACTACAATAACCTCTAAGTATTTAAGTAAAAGGAAGAGTTGTAGGTCTCTCATTTTAAATCAAAAGCTAAGAATAATTAAGCTTTGTGAGAAGGGCAAGTCAAGAGCAGAGACAGGCCAAAAGCTAAGTCTCTTGTGCCAAACAGCCAAGTTGTAAATGCAAAGGAAAAATTCTTGAAGGAAATTCAAAGTGTTACTCTAGTGAACACATGAATCACAAGAAAGCAAAACAGCCTTACTGTTGCTGATATGGAGGAAGTTTCCATGGTCCAGATAGGTCAAACCAGCCATAATATTCCTTTAAACCAAAGCCTAATCCAGAGCAAGGCTCTAACTCTCTTCATCTCTATGAAGGGTAAAAGGTAAGGAATCTGCACAAGAAAAGTCTAAAACCAGCAGAAGTTGGTTCACAAAATTTAAAAAAAGCCATCTCCATAAAGGTGCAAGGCAAAGTGGCAAGTGCTGATGAAAAAGCTACAGCAAGTTATCCAGAAAATCTACTAAGATCACTGAAGGTGGTTACACTAAACAACAGATTTTCCATGTAGGTGAAACAGCCTTCTATTGAAAGATGCCATGTAGGACTTTCATAGCTGCAGAGAAGTCAATGTCTGGTTTCAAAGCTTCAAAGTACAGGCTGATTTTCTTATTAGGGACAGCTGGTGACTTTAGGTTGAAGCCAATGCTCATTTACCATTTCTAAAATCCTAGCCTTTAAGAATTGTGCAAAATCTATTTTACCTGTGCTCTATAAATGGAACAACAAAGCGTGGGTGACAGCACATCTGTTTACAGCATGGTTTACTGAATATTTTCAGTTCAATGTTGAGATATACTACTTAAAAAAAAAGAATTCTTTCAAAATACTACTGCTCACTGACAATGTCCCTGGTCACCCAAGATCTCTGATGAAGAGTTACAAGGAGATTTAATGTTTTCATGTCTGCTAACAGCAGCCCATGGAGCAAGGAGTAATTTCTACTTTCAAGTCTTATTATTTAAGAAAGGCCTTTCATAAGGCTATACCTGCTATGACGTAATTCCTCTGATGGATCTGGGCAAAATAAACTGAAAGTCTTCTGGAAAGGATTCACCATTCTAGATGCCATTTGTAGAGGCTGGGTGCAGTGGTTCATGCCTGTAATCCCAGAACTTTGGGAGACGGAGGTGGGGAGACGCTTGAGCTCAAGAGTTCGAGACCAGTCTGGGCAACATGGTGAGACCCTGTCTCTACTAAAAACAGAAAAATTGGCCAGGCGTAGTGGTCTGTGCCTGTGGTCCCAGCTGCTCGGAGGCTGAGGTGGGAGGATCACTTGAGCTCAGGGAGCAGAGATTGCAGTGAGCTGACATTGCACCACTGCACTCCAGCCTAGATAACAGATCAAGACCCTATC
Organism: Sapajus apella; assembly: GCF_009761245.1. NCBI lineage: Eukaryota > Metazoa > Chordata > Mammalia > Primates > Cebidae > Sapajus > Sapajus apella. The sequence goes on from NW_022436977.1 coordinate 20,692,278, forward strand.
TCAAAAAAAAAAAAAAAAAAAAAATTGTGGCTGGGCAGAGTGGCCATTACTTCCAGCACTTTGGGAGGCCAAGGCAGGCGAATTGCTTGGGCCTAGGATTTTGAGAGCAGCCTGGATAACATGGTAAAACCCTGTCTTACAAAAAATACAAAATTAGCCGCGTATGGTGTCATGTGTCTGTAGTCCCAGCTACTCGGGAAGCTGATGAGGTAGGAAGATCATCTGAGTCCACGGAGGTGGAGGCTGCAGTGAGCCATGATTGTGCCACCATACTCCAGCCTGGGTAACAGAGACTGTGTCTCAAAAAAAAAGAATATTTGTGATTCACAGAAGGAGGCTAAAACATCAACAGGAACATGAATTTGAAATACGTTGATTTCAACTCTCATGAATAATTTTGAGGGGTTCAAGGCTTCAGTGGAGGAAGTAACTGAAGACGTGGTACAAATAGCAAGAGATCTAAAATTAGGCTAGGCATGGTGGCTCATCCTGGTAATCCTAGTATTTTGGGAGACCAAGGCAGGAGGGTCACTTGAGTCTGGGCATTTAAAACCAGCCTGGGCAACATAGCAAGACCCTGTGTCCACAAAACATTTTTTAAAAATTAGCCAGGAATGATGGCTTAGTACTGTGGCCAGCTACTCAGGAGGCTGAGATGGGAGAATTGCTTGAGTCCAGGAGGTCGGGGCTACAGTGAGCTATAACTGTGCCACTGCATTCAGCCTAAGTGACAGAGTAAGAAAGGGAGAAAGAGAACTAGCATTAGAAGTGGAGCCTGGAGGGTCAGGAGTGGTGGCTCACGCCTGTAATCGCAGCACTTTGGAAGGCTGAGGCGGGCAGATCACTTGAGGTCAGGAGTTGGAGACCAGCCTAGCCAACATGGTGAAACCCTGTCTTTACTAAAAATACAAAAATTGCTGCGCATGGTAGCAGGCATCTCTAATCCTAGCTACTCAGTAGGCTGAGGCAGGAGAATCACTTGAACCTGGGAGGCAGAGGTTGCAGTAAGCTGAGATCATGCCATTGCACTCTAGCCTGGGCAACAAGACTTAAACTGTCTGAAAAAAAAAAAAAAAAAAAAGAGGGCTAGGTGTGGTGACTCACACCTGTAATCCCAGTAGTTTGGGAGGCCAAGGCAGGCAGATCATGAGGTCAAGTGATTGAGACCATCCTCTCCAACATGGTGAAACCCCATCTCTAATAAAAATACAAAAATTAGCTATGCGTGGTGGTGAAAGCATGTAGTACCAGCTACTTGGGAAGCTGAGGCAGAAGAATCACTTGAACACAGAAGGGAGAGGTTTCAGTGAGCCGATATTGCATCACTGCACTCCAGTCTGGCAACAGAGTGATACACTGTCTCAAAAAAGAGAAAAAAAAAAAAAAAAAAAAAAAAAAGTGGAGCCTGAAGACGACTAAATTGCTGTAATCTCACAATAAAATTTGAATAGGCCGGGCATGGTAGTTTATGCCTGTACTCCCAGGACTTTGGGAGGTTGAGGCATGAGGATTGCTTGAGGCCAGGAGTTCAAGGCCAGCCTGGGGAACACAGCAAAACCACACCTCTACAAAAAATTTAAAAATAGGCCAGGAGTGGCCTGGTGCAGTGGCTCACAACTGTAATCTCAGCACTTTGGGAGGCTGAGGCAGGCAAATCACTTAAGGTCAGGAATTCAAGACCAATCTGGCCAAATTGGTGAAACACCATCTCTACTAAAATACAAAAATTAGCCAGGTGTGGCAGACCATGCCTGTAATCTCAGCCACTCAGGAGGCTAAGGCATGAGAATTGCCTGAACCTGGGAGGTGGAAGTTGCACTGAGCTGAGATCATACCACTGAACTCCAGCATGGGTGACAGAGCAAGACTCTACCTCAAAAAAAAAAAAAAAAAAAAAAAAAAAATTGGCTGGGTTTGATGGCTCACGTCTGTAATTCCAGCACTCTAGGAGGCTGAGGGGGGCAGATCACCTGAGGTCAGGAGTTTGAGACCAGGTGGGCCAACATGGTGAAACCCTCTCTCTACTAAAAGTACAAAAATTAGCCGGGCATGGTGGCAGGCATCTGTAATCTCAGCTACTCAGTAGGCTGAGGCAGGAGAATCATTTGAACCTGGGAGGCGGAGGTTGCAGTGCGCAGAGATCACGCCACTACACTCCAGCCTTCATGACAAGAGCAAGACTCTATCTCACAAAATTAAGGCTGGGCGAGGTGGCTCACATCTGTAATCCCAGCACTTTGGGAGGCCAAGGTGGGCGGACCACCTGAGGTTGGGAGTTTAAGACCAGCCAGACCAGACCAACATGGAGAAACCCTGTCTCCTTTTTTTTCCAAGATGGAGTTTCGCTCTGTCACCAGGCTGCAGGGCAGTAGTGCAATCTCAGCTCACTGCAACCTCCACCTCCAGAGTTCAAGTGATTCTCCTGCCTCAGCCTCCCCAGAAGCTGGGACTACAGGCACATACCACCATGCCCAGCTAATTTTGTATATATTTAGTAGATATGGGGGGGTCACCATGTTGGCCAGGATCGCCTTGATCTCTTGACCTTGTGATCTGCCCGCCTCGGCTTCCCAACGTGCTGGGATTATAGGTGTGAGAGAAACCCCGTCTCTACTAAAAATACAAAATTAGCCAGGCATGGTGGCACATGCCTATGATCCCAGCTACTCGGGAGGCTGTGGCAAAGGATCGCTTGAACCTCGAAGGTGGAGGTTAGAGTGAGCTGAGATTAAGCCACTGCACTCCAGCCTGGGCAACAAGAGCGAAATTTCATCTCAAAAAAAAAAAAATTAGCCAGGTGTGATGGCACAAGCTTGTAGTCCTAGCTAATCCAGGTGCTAAGGCAGGAGGACTGCTTGAGCCCAGAAGGTCAAGGCTGCAGTGAGCCTTGATCATGCCACTACACTTTAGCTTGAGTGACAATGAGACCCTATCACCAAAAAAAAAAAAAAAAAAAAAATTCAAGTTATGCTTATAACAAACTTTTTCATTATACCCCCGTGAAGCTAATCCCAAGGTTTTGTTCTCTTCATTTAAACACTAAATTGAATCAGACAAATATTTTTTATTCAATACATAAATTGAATAAAAATAAAATCTCAAAAAAACACTTTTTTTCTTACACATTGCTATGAAGACATATCCAAATATTTTTGAGTTTCTAAATGAATAAAATATTATTCTAGATCTAGTACAGCATGTTTCAAATAAAAGATATATTCTATGTATACTAGAAAGATGAGTTGACAAGTGGTAGTTTTACATCTGAATATTTTAGTCATGTCTTCCAGAAAAGGTAGTGCAATCAGGTATGTGGATAATATCTGTGGTAGCCCTAGCACATATTTATGACCCATTGGTTCAAGAACCAGTACAAACTGCTGAATCAATCATCAAATATTTACTGAGTCCAGATATAGGGGATATTATGAAATATTAAGTGTTAGATTTACACTAGACTTAGACTATATTTTTTATAGTCAAGAAATTCACAGGCTGGGTATGGTGGCTCACACTTGTAATCCCAACACTTTGGGAGGCCGAGACAGGCACATCACTTAAGTCCAGGAGTTCAAGACCACTCTGGGCGACATGATGAAACCCTATCTCTAAAAACAAATACAAAAATTAACTGAGCGTGGTAGTGTGCACCTGTAGTCCCAGCTACTTGGGAGGCTAAGGCAGGAGGCTCAATTGAACCTGGGAGGTGGAGGCTGCAGTGAGCTGAGATGGTGCCACTGCACTCCAGCCTGGGCAACAGAGTGAGACCCCATCTCAAAAAAAAAAAGGAAAGAAATAAATCAATTCATAATATATCATTGGAAGACAAGAACAAATTAGAATCACTAGGCATGGTAGCTCACGCCTGTAATCCCAGCACTTTGGGAGGCCAAGGCGGGAGGATCACTTGAAGCCAGGAGTTTGAGACCAGCCTTGTGAACATGGCAAAACCCTGACTTCACTAAAAATACAAAAATTAGCTGGACATGGTGGCGTATGCATGCAGTCCCAGCTACTTGGGAGGCTAAGGCAGGAGAATTGCCTGAACCCATGAGGTGGAGATTGCAGTGAGCCGAGATTGTGCCACTACACTCCAGCCTGGGCAACAGAGCCAAGACTCCATCTTGGCAAAAAAAAAAAAAAATTTTTTTCTAAATGTAAAAAAGGGAGGCAATCAATGGCTTCCTATTGCCCTTAGCATGATTCACAAATCTTTTCATAATCTGAATCCAGTCTTGCAGCACAACATCAAATATCATCACACTCATTCCAGCCCCCTCATTCCACATAATGAAGTTTTTTTTTTTTGAGATTAGGTCTCACTCTGTTGCCCAGGCTGGAGTGCAATGGTATCACAATCTTCGCTCACTGCAACTTCTACCTCCCGGATTCAAGGGATTCTCCTGCTTCAGCCTCCCAAGTAGCAGGGATTACAGGCATGCACCACCACACCTAGCTAATTTTTGTATTTTTAGTAAAGATAGGGTTTCACCATGTTGGCCAGGCTGGTCTCGAACTCCTGACTTCAAGTGATCTGCTCTGTCAGCCTCCCAAAGTGCTGGGATTACAGGCATGAACCACTGTGTCCGGCTGCACATAATGAACCGAACTTTTAGATACGCAAACTCACCAGGCTTTCCTCTATCCCGCTATCCTGTGTTATTTATTTATTTTTTTTAAGACAAGGTCTCTTTCTATAGCCCATGATGGAGTACACTGGCATGATCTCAGCTCACTGCAACCTCTGCCTCCTAGATTTAAGTAATTCTCCTGCCTCAACCTCCCAAGTAACTAGGATTATAGGCATGCGGCACCACACCTGCTTTAAAATATGAAACAAAATAAAATAAAATATGCAACATCCTACATTTGGAACTCTCTTTTCATCTCACCTGAGTCTCTTATCCCAAACCTCTCACTCAGTCTTTGCCTCATTAAAGCCTGATCTTTTCTTAGGACTCAACTAAAATTCTTTCAAGAATGTCATCCCTAAACCTTCAAAATAGGTTAGGTCTTCCCCTCATAGCCCCTGCTCAAGCTAAGTTCCATAATCAATGTATACCATGTCTGTCTTGTTCACTCATTCACTATGTGATATGCAGGTAGCATAGCAACTGATCCAAAATAGAAATCTGAACATATCTGTTCAAGAAAGAAATGAAAATGGGGTTAAAGATGGAAGCATACATATATAAACATTGAGTGAGAAAAGAATAGGATAACCAGGATAAATGGGTGTTATTAAAGCTAAAGGGAAGAAGTTTCAAAAAGGAGACAAAGGAGAGATCATCGGTATAAAATGCCATGGAGAGTCAAGTTTAAGAATGAAAATGTGGCTGGGCCATGGTGGCTCACGCCTGTAACCCCAGCACTTTGAGATGCTAAGGCAGGAGGATCACTTGAGGCTGCAGTGAGCTATGAGAGGCCTTTGTTAATCATCAAATGAGAAAAAAATTTTGCCCTAAGTTGAATTTAAATTGGATATAAAGAATTGAAACTGCAAAAAGAAAGCAAATCATTTTATATTAAATAGAAAAAGCTTCCTGGATATAAATTTTGAAGTCATCCTCAGGGGAAAAATGCAGTTTGGAAAAGAGAATCAGACATTAAAAGCACCCGAGCAAAACCTCTACAGCAACATTGTTCAAAAGAGAAACTACCTAGCCAGAAAGAATGTAAGAAACTTAGATAAATTTAATTAGGAGTAAGAGAGCCTTAAAGCACTGTGAGAAACTGAAATTACTACGTGTCCAGCCTGTCCCTAGAGAAAAGCCTGGACTTTGAATTCAAGGAAACCTTAACTCTCTTTTGAGGAAGAGGCCAACATGGGGAATTTTCAGGTCTTCAACCAAAAAAGATTAGGACTAGTTCCTCTTGCTAATGAAGTCATAGTCAGAAGGTACTCCCTATCACTTCAGGAGACAGATGCTACAAACCACACTGTAAGAACTGGTTATTTTTCCTCTACAGAGTTAGTGAAAGGGAGCTCCTTGAAGGTCCTTTTACCTTTTTTCTGTACAACTAAATCCTAGTCATCATTTTTCAAAAAGCACCTTGTTTTATGATCTCCATGGAACCCCCCTGAGATTACTCAGTGCTTTATCAGGAGAGCAAGAAAAAACACAGAAATACAAAAATAAGAAAGAGAAATAAAGAAAAGTGAGAACATGTTTTAAAGGTATGTTAGTGTACAGTACGTTAAGTGCCCAATATATTTAAAAATTTTTTGTCAACTGAATTAATATACTTGGGTTTCAACAGAATAAAACAAAACTAAATTTCTTCCTTCCTCCCTCCCTTCCTCCTTTCTTCTATTTTCTTTCTTCCCTTTTACTCTTTCTCTTTCACCCTCTCCTTCCTTCCTTTCCTTTCCATTTCTTTCTTTGTTTCTCTCTCACCCTCTCTCCTTTCTTCCTTCTCTTCTCCTTTTCTTTCTTTTTTGAGACAGAGCCTTCCTCTGTTCCCCAGGCTAGGGTGCAGTGGCACAATCATAGCTCACTGCAGCCTCAAATTCCTGGGCTCAAGTGATCCTCCTGCTTAAACCTCTCGAGCAGGTAAGACTATGGGCATGTGCCACCATGACCAGCTTTTTTTTTCCCCCTTTAGAGACAGGGTCTTGCTATGTTGCCCAGGCTAGCCTCAACCTCCTGGCCTCAAGTGATCCTCCTGCCCTAGCTACCTAAAGTGCTGTGATTATAGGCATGAGCCACCACACCTAGCCCCAAAGTTCTTCAAGATTAACTATACCAATGCACCCATGAAAGAAAGGAACTAATTATTAAATGTCAAGCTCTGTATGGGACAGGCCTCTAAATATTTTATTTCATGAATCCTCCTTATTTTACGGGTGAAGAAACAGGCTTAAGGAGAGGAAATACAATGGCAGAATTATAAACTCAAGTCTGTTTGACTCCAAAAGCCCTTGTTCTTTCCAGCAAACTATATTGCCACATAGTATATATTATATAAAAGAAGTTATCAAGTCAATTTGGGAGGCCGAGGCAGGCGAATCACCTGAGGTCAGGAGTTCAAGACCAGCCTGGCCAACATGGTGAAACGCTGTCTCTACCAAAAATGCAAAATTTGGCCGGGTGTGGTGGTGCACATCTGTAATCCCACCTACTTGGAAGGCAGAAGCAGGAGAATCGCTTAAATTTGGGAGGTGAAGGTTGCAGTGAGCTGAGATTGCACCACTGCACTCCAACCTGGGTGACAGATAAAACTCTATCTCAAAAAAAAAAGTTATCTAGTCAAAAAATCAAAGTAACTTTACAAAGTATGCATTACATATATTTGTTTCCTAGGACCAATGTAACAAAGTGCCTCAAACTGAATAGCATAAAGCAGTCCAAAATCAAGGTGTCAACAAAGCCTTGTTCCCACTGGAGCCTCTAGGGGGAGGCTTCTGGCTTCTGGTAGCCCTGGGCGTTCCTTGGTTTGTGGAAACATAACACCAGTCTCTGCCTTCATCTGCCATGCTCTCTTCCCAATGTGTCTGTGCGTCTCTGTGTATTCATGTACTTGGTGTTCTCCTCTCTGTCTTCTTTTCTTATAAGGACACCAGTTATACTGCAATAAGGCCCACTCTAATCCAGTATGATCTCATTTTAACTTGATTACATCTGCAAAGATCCTATTCCCAAAATAAGATAACATTCAGACTTCAACATATTTGGTGATTTAGATTTCAACATATCCTTTTAGGGGATACAAATCAACCCCCTACATTTTGTAAAATCACTAAGAACTATTTTTCCCACAGCAAAAAATTTAAAACATAATCCTTCCTCAAGGAACTTAAAATTTTGTTGAGAAAACAAACTTCACACACAATAAACTATTAGTGAAAAATGAACAAAATAAGTTACTGAAGCTCAAACAATAAGTGTAAATTGTGTATAAAGAAGGAAAAGCATGGCCGGGCGCAGTGGCTCACACCTGTAATCCCAGCACTTTGGGCAGCATAGGTGGGTGGATCACCTGAGGTCAGGAGTTCAAGACCAGCCTGGCCAATGTAGTGAAACCCTGCCTCTACTAAAAAAACAAAAACAAAAAAAAAATTGGCCAGGCATCGTGGTAGGTGCTCATAATCCCAGATACTTGGGAGGCTGGGGCTGGAGAATCACTTAAACCCAGGAGGTAGAGGTAGCAGTGAGGCGAGATTGCGCCATTGCACTCCAGCCTGGGCAACAAGAATGAAACTCCATCTCAAAAAAAAAAACGAAGGAAAAGCATGTTCTAGGTCAGAAGTCACAGAGGGCTTCATAGTAGACATGGGTCAGAAGCTGGATAAGAGACTGGTAGTACAGGTCAGGCGTGGTGGCTCATGCCTATAATCCCAGTACTTTGGGAGGTCAAGGTGGGTGGATGACGAGGTCATGTGGCTGAAGCAGGAGAATCTCTTGAACCTGGGAGGCAGAGGTTGCAGTGAGCCAAGATCACGTCACTACACTCCAGCCTGGGCAACAGAGCAACACTATCTCAAAAAAACAAAAACAAAAAAAAACAAAAAAAAAAAAAAAAAAAAAAGATTGGTAGAGTAAATATACAGAAAAGAGACAAGAAGCCAAGAGTGAAACAGCAGGAAACAAAGGCATAGAAACAGGAATTAACATGATACAGAAAGGCAGGTGGGCAGGCAAAAGTAAGCAAAACCACCAGCCTGAAATAAAACACAATTTGGGTCAGGAGACAGTTGGAGACAAAGGTAGCTGGAGCCATTCTATGGAAGACCTTAAAGATGAGACAGCAGAATTCTAACCTGATAATACAGCCACTCTGAAAATAAGGTTTGAGGAAATTCAGGCTGGCTTCACAGGAGAACTGACTAAAAGAAATGGAGACCAAGGAAAGGGGACTGGTTAGGGATCTACTAAGTTCTCTATTCTGCAGTCAGAACGACATTTTTTAATTTGATCAAGTAACTCCTCAGTATGTTGAAGCACTCAATATGATATACTGAAGGAATCAAAGACAATACCCAAATTTCTAACTTCAGTCTTAAATAATGGTTGCATGGGCATCATTTATAGGGACCAAGAAGATATAAAAGGGGTATCATTTGAAGGAGTTTTCAGTTTTGATTGATTTATGAATAATTTGAGGCAGCAATTACAGTTAAAGTCCAGATTATGGCTGGTGAGGCAGAGGCAAAGGCAGGAATTATCATGTGCAGTATATTAAAACTGTAGAAGGATGATAACTCAAATTACAGAGGAACAGGCAAGTAAGGAGTCAGCTGAGACACCTATGGGAGGAGCCAACTAAGTCTAACTGGAAATGAACCAGGAAATTGAAAACAACAAAAAAGGTCAGATGTTCAGGAGCAAAAGGTGAGGCAGGTAGACTAGGGCTGGGACCAGATGTTGGGCAGGAACACAGACAGAGCCCCATCCTGGAAAAAAGGCAGGACAGAAATAAGGAAATGGCTGTAGAATAATAATAGCTAACGCAACACTCAGGTAGTAGGCACTACTATTTTAAGAATTTTAATCAATTTACTCAAACCTCTCAAGAATAAGGGGGTTACTACTATATTCCAAAATATTTCCCCCAAAAAACATTTTTGTATAATACGCTTCTCGCCCTCCTTTCTGACACATGATATTTTCCCCATTCAACTAAAGGCATATGCCTTTAGTTAAACAAATAAGTCAAAACTGATAACTCCTCCAAAAGACATCCCTTTCCTATCTTCTTGGTTCCTATAAATGATGCCATGCAACCATTATTTAAGACTGAGGTTAGACATCTGGGTTTTGTATTTGATTCCTTCAGTATAACATAATGAGTGCTTCAACATGCAGAGGAGTTACTTGATCAAATTTTAAAAAAACATCATTCTGACTGAAGAATAGAGAACTTAGTAGATTCCTAACTAGTCCCCTTTCCTTGGTCTCTACTTCTTTTAGTCAGTTCTTTTGTGAAGCCAGCCTGAATTTCTTCAAACCTTATTTTCAGAGTGGCTGTATTACTCACTCACTACATCAGGGAGAATTACTGTTGTTAAAGTGGAAAAAAGTCATTTACTAATCAGCTTCAAACCTCAAAACCGGCTTATGGGTGTGTGTGTTTATAACAAAATGACAATTTTGAGAACTTTTCTACATTCTAATAGCTCCTTTAATTTATCAAGAGCTTGACTTGGCCCACCTGGACCACACAGCTTTACTATAAGCTATAGGTTGCAAGAAACCAAGTTTAGGAGCCAAGCACAGTGGTGCACACCTGTAGTTTCAGCTACTCCGAAGGCTTAAACAGGAGGACCTTTGCTTGAGCCCAGGAATTCCTGGCTGTGGTGTGCTATGATCGCACCTATGAATAACTACCGCATTCTAGCCTGGGCAATGTAGTAAGACCCCATGTCTTCAAAAGAAAGAGAGAGAGAGACTAATAATCCAAGTTAAGAGAAATGCCCTGGCTGGGCACGGTGGCTCACACCTGTAATCCCAGCACTTTGGGAGGCCGAGGCAGGCGGATCACGAGGTCAAGAGATCAAGGCCATCCTGGCCAACATGGTGAAACCCCGTCTCTACTAAAAATACAAAAAAATTAGCTGGGCATGGTGGCGCGTGCCTGTAGTTCCAGCTACTGGGGAGGCTGAGGTAGGAGAATTGCTTGAGCCCGGGAAGTGGAGGTTACAGTGAGCTGAGGTCGCGCCACTGCACCCCAGCCTGGCGCCTGGTGACGGAGTGCAACTCTGTCTCAAAAAGAAAAAGGAAATAAAAGGGTGTGTGTGTGTGTGAAGGAGGAGATAAAAGGGTGTGTGTGTGTGTATGTGAAAGAGGAAATAAAAGGGTGTGTGTGTGTGTGTGTGTGTGTGTGTGTGTGTTTATGTCTGTGTCTGATGGATATCCCTTGTTTTAGGATGAACTGTGTTTCCCCCAGATTCACATATTGAAATCCCAACCTCCAGGACCTCAGAATATAACCATATTTGGAGACAAGGTCTTTAGAGTGCTTAAGTTACAATGGGTCTAATCCAATATAACTTGTATCATTATAAGAAGAGAAAAAGACCCCAGGGATATGTGCATAAGAGAGACTATCATGTCACAATAAAGCAGCAAGAAGGTTGCCATCTACAAGCCAAGAAGAGAAGCCTCAGAGTAAAACAACTCTGCCAGCACCTTGGTCTTAGACTTCCAACCTTCAGAAATGTGAGAAAATAAATTTCTGTTGCTTAAGACACCTAGTCTGTGGTATTTTGTTATGGCAGCCCTAGCAAACAAATATATTCCTTCAGACTGAAACCCTTTAGAGGGAAGGTAAAAAATAAGAAAACTTTGAGGGAATCTCAGAATAGCAGGGCTTGTTTCTTACTTTTTTTTTTTAAGATGAAGTTTCACTCTTGTTACCCAGGCTGGAGTGCAATGGCGTGATCTCAGCTTACCACAACCTCTGCCTCCCGGGTTCAAGCAATTCTCCTGCCTTCGTCTCCCAAGTAGCTGGGATTACAGGCATGTGCCACCACAAAAATACAGTTAATTTTGTATTTTTAGTAGAGATAATATTTCTCCATGTTGGTCAGGCTGGTCTCAAACTCCTGACCTCAGGTGATCCGCCTGCCTCGGCCTCCCAAAGTGCTGGGATTACAGGCATCGGCCACCGTTCTTACTTCTTTGGACAAGACAGGAGCAGCTTCAAGCTCCTTTAAAGAACTTCTATGTTCAAAGCCGGATGTGGTGGGTCAATCCTGTAATCCCAGCACTTTGGGAGGCCGAGGTGGGCAGATCACTTGAGGTCAGAGGTTCAAGACCAGCCTGGTCAACATAGTGAAACACAGTCTCTACTAAAAAATCAAAAATTAGCCGGCCGTGGTGGCTGAGCCTGTAGTCCCAGCTACTCAGGAGGATGAGGCAGAAGAATCGCTTGAGCCCAGGAGGTAGATGGTGCAGTGAGCTGAGACCATGCCACTGCATTCCAGCCTGGGTGACAGAGTGGGGCTCCATCTCAAAAGAAAAAAAAAAAGAATTTCTATGTTTAGTTAGCCCAGGTAACAGATTGGAAGTGACAGAATGGCATAATAATGTGGAAGAAATTAAATATCACTTTTCTGATTCCTCTGGAGCAACGATTCCCAGATTTCCAAAGATAACCTTATAGTAGCAATGAGTATATCTGCCATGCAGACCTGGTTTATTTTTTATTTTTATTTTTTTAAGAAAGAGTTTTACTCTGTTTCTCAGGCTGGAATGCAGTGGCGTGATCTTGGCTCACTGCAACCGCTGCCTCCCAGGTTCAAGTGATTCTCTTGCCTCAGCTTCCCAAGTAGCTAGGATTACAGGCACCCACCGACACCCAGCTAATTTTTTTTTTTTGAAACAAAGTTTCACTGTCATCTAGACTGGAGGATAGTGGCGTAATTTCGGCTCACTGTAACCTCCGCCTGAGGGGTTCAAGCGATTCTCCTGCCTCAGCCTCCCGAATAGCTGGGACTACAGGCATGTGCCACCATATCCAGCTAATGTTTATATTTTTAGTAGAGACAGGGTATCACTCTGCTGGTCAGGCTGGTCTCAAACTCCTGACCTCGTGATCTGCCCACCTTGATGTCCCAAAGTGTTGGGATTACAGGCATAAGTCATGGTGTCTGGCCTAATTTTCGTATTTTTAAGTTGAGATGCGGTTTCACCATGTTCGTCAGGTTGGTCTTGAACTCCTGACCTCAAGTGATCCGCCTGCCTCAGCCTCCCAAAGTGTTGGGATTACAGGTGTGAGCCACTGTGCCCAGCCACAGACCTTGGTTTCTAATGCCATTCTCCAATAAAAGGAACCAGGACTCCTTGGAGAAATGGCTGACTCTAGGACTGGAGTAGGAAATATGTAAGATGAGCCTAGAGCACCTTAAAGTACCAAAAAGTAAGAAGAGTATGTCACACTAAAACTGGGCATAGGGTATATGGAAATTCTTTGCATTTTCTGGCACTATAAAAGTAAAGAAGGGGCCGGGCATGGTGGCTCATGTCTGTAATCCCAGCACTTTGGGAGGCCAAGGCAGGTGCATCACTTGAGGTCAGAAGTTGGAGACCAGCCTGGCCAACATGTTGAAACCCCATCTCTACTAAAAATACAAAAATTAGCTGGGCATGTTGGCGTCCACCTGTAGTCCCAGCTACTCAGGAGGCTGAGGCAGAAGAATTGCCTCAACTGCAGAGGCAGAAGTTGCAGTGAGTCAAGGTCACACCACTGTACTCCACTCTGGGTGACAGAGTGAGACTCCATCTCAAAAAAATAAATAAATAAAGAGGGGATAAAGGAGCTAACTGAAGGAGCTCTCCAATGGCCAGAGCTGGAACAATTTGAGCAACAAAAAAATAAACATATTGGATTATAAGCCGAAGTATAAAATAAATATCCACAAGTCCATAATAAGTAAATGATTAAGTTAATAAATAAGGGAGAAGAGACAAATCTCCTGTGCAGAAGAATTCCATATAGTTTATGTTGATACTCTGCCCTTAAGGAGGAAGAGCATAACTATGCATCCATTAAATGAGGGTGAACATAATTATTTTCTTCCAAAGTGTACAGTATGGAAAGAAAAAAAAATTTTTAAGAGTACTTTTTAGTGGAGAAGGCTGACAAGCACTATCTCACACCAGGTAATCGAGGTTAATATCAATAGTGATAAATCATTTTGTAAAATGCACCCATGATATGATGTGTTGAAACTGGTAATTTACTTCTGTGGTCTTTCTCCCAAAACCCATAATCCCAGTCTAATCCTGAGAAGAGACTCAGACAATTCCCAATTGAGGGACATTCTACAAAACACCTAATCAGTAATCCTTAAAACTGTCAAGATCATCAAAAACAAGAAAAGATCTGAAAAACAAGGAAAGTCTGAAAAGAAGCTTAAGGAGACGTAAATGTCTAAATGTAACATAGTACCCTGGATGAGACCTTGGAATTAAAAAAGTACAGCAGGAGAAAACTAAAGAAAACTGAATAAAGCATGGACTTTCATAATAAGATGTGAACACTGGTTCATTAATTGAGACAAACGCATCATACTTATGTAAGATGTTAGTAATAGGGAAGACTGGGTATGGGGTACATAGAAACTCCCTGTACTATCTTTGCAATAATTTTCCAGATCTAAAACTGTTATGTGGCCAGGTATGGTGGCTCACACCTGGAATCCCAGCACTTTGTAAGCCCAAGGCAGGAGGATCACTTGGAGCCAAGAGTAGGGCTGGACAACATAGCAACACCCTATCTCTACAAAACTAAAAAAAGAAAAATTTTTTAAAAATATACAGAACTGACATTCAAGTAACAGACGCAAACTTGTGAGCCAGCTGCAGAGAATATTAACCAAACACTTATTAGTAGTTAAGATACCCGGGGCAGGTCCGGCATGGTGACTCGCACCTGTAATCCCAGCACTTTGGGAGGCCAAGGCAGGCGAATCACCTGACGTCGGGAGTTTAAGACCAGCCTGACTAACATGGAGAAACCCCATGTCTACTAAAAATACAAAATTAGCCTGGCATGGTGGCGTGTGCACTAATCCCAGCTACTCAGGAAACCCCATCTCTACTAAAAACACAAAATTAGCCAGGTGTGGTGGCGCATGCCCTAATCCCAGCTATTCAGGAGGTTGAGGCAGGAGAATTGCTTGAACCTGGGAGGCAGAGGTTGTAGTGAGTCGAGATCACACCATTGCACTCTAGGCTGTGCAACAATAGTGAAACTCCATCTCAAAAAAAAAAAAGAAGATACCTACCGCAATTTTCCCAAACTATTATGCTTTGCTATATTATTCTGTACCATAACAGGTAGGCCATGAAAATAGTAACCTGTGATCAAATAAACTAAATGAGACTGAGTTAAACAAAATTGACTAGGCTTCTTTACTAATGGTTTTCTCAGAGCTTTTATATTCTAGCAGACATCATAAATTCCAAGAGGAGGATACACTAACATTTCCCTCCAAAACAGGTTTTCTTTTTTTTCTCCTTACCACCTATGAAATATTATAAGAAGAGAATTCTGTTTAACACCACTTTGGGGAATACTGCTCTCAAGGGATAGCAAAGGCTCAAGAACAAAGTCCCTTATTAGGTGGCTGGAAAGAAAAAATAAATCCAGCAATGAATATAGTGAAGAAGATAGGACTGAAGAGTCCAATATTACAGAAGCAAGAAAGGAAATAGTTTCTAAATAGCTAGAGACAATCAACAGGCCCAAACTACTGAGAGATCAAAGAGAGTTAGAATAAAAATGTTTTTTGGTTTTGACTAGGAAGTCTGCTATTTGTGACCTTTAAGAGAATAGTTTCAGAAAAGCGGAGGAAAGAAAGATGGCAGACATTTTAAGATTAGGATGGGTATGAAAAAACAAGTAGATGGAACATTTGTAGACTATCGATAATTTGACTTTAGCAATGAAAGTGAAAAAACAAATGGGTTGGTTGGGAAACAGCAATATATATAAGTCTTTTGTTCTTTACTTAGAACAGGGGACATCCACATCCTGTTGAAGGTAAAAAGTGAAACAAACTGAAAGAGACTGACAGTTCAGTAGAGCTGGGCAAGGTGGTGCACACCTGCAGTTCAGCTACTTAGAGGTTGAAGCAGGAAGATCACTTGAGCTCAGGTCAATGCTGTAGTGCATCATGCCTGTGAATAGCTACTGCACTCCAGCCTGAGCAACACAGTAAGACCCTGTCTCAAAAAAAAAAAAAAACAGTCTAGTGGATGAAAGAATGTAATCAACAGTTATTAATTACTAAAAGAGACCTTCCTTTGAGACCAGACAGAAGAATGTGAATTGTAATGCTTAACCATTCCAAGTAGGAAGACCTTGCTTTAATACTCCAAACTTTCAGGGATTTCTACCTACTCTGCCCAAGTTTTTCAGTCTTTAGAGCTCGGTATGCAGCACATACATAAATTTACTGATTCCCTGCCCCTGTCAGAGCATGTCTATGTTATGGTGAAGAGGAGGGGGTTATAGGGAAGCACATAGCTGAGAGCCTTAATCTTCATGAAGTAAGAAAGCAAAGTAGAGGCTGTCAACAGGAAAGTTAGAAGCTCGTGGAGAGTTTAATTTGTAATGATTCACCCTTAAGTGATTTTAATGCGTAAAGTAAAACTTGTAATTATAACCGGCATTTACACACAAAAATGTGAAGATCACCAAAGAAGGGTATAGAAAGAAAGGCATCTACTATCCTGCCCTGAAATATTCATAACTCTATTATACCTACAGTAGTTGCATAAGTCATAAACTATTACTATAGTTACCAATGAGATAATGAAAATAAAGACTATTTAGTAGTAAGTATGGTTACAGTTCAATTTTAAACTTTTTACTATTTAAAACTGTATAGTTTTCCATCTGCATAAAACACCAACCCTAATAGCTACTTGGCCATACAAAATTTCATTCTATTTTCTTTCAATGAAGACACTGACAGGGTATTCTATTGCTTAAAACTTATTTTTGGCCGGGTGTGGTGGCTCACGCCTGTAGTTCCAGCACTTTCGGAGGCCGAGGCGGGCGGATCACGAGGTCAGGAGATCGACACCATCCTGGTAACACCGTGAAACCCCGCCTCTACTAAAAATACAAAAAATTAGCCGGGCGTGGTGGCAGCTACCAGGGAGGCTGAGGTCTGTGGTCCCAGCTACTTGGGAGGCTGAGGCAGGAGAATCGTTTGGACCCGGGAGGCAGAGGTCGTAGTGAGCTGAGATTGTGCCACTGCACTCCAGCCTGGGAGACACAGTGAGACTTCGTCTCAAAAAAACAAACAAACAAACAAACAAAAAACTCATTTTTAGATTCTAATCTTTTGGCTAATTTCATTAACAATTCAAATTGAGTAGATAATTATGGATCAACTATGTCCAAGACACAAGCGCGGCTCACATATAGCTCGAGGGTCCATCTATCATAACATTTTGATCACAAAAAAGCAGTAATAGCTGATTATTTAGTTATTCAATACATCGCCCTATAGAGATTTAAAAAGTCACACAGCTTTGAAAATATATGGTGACTACCATAGGTAGAGGAGTCAGAGGCGGCTTCGTTCTTTAAATAACTAAATTAATATTGATCAATGTGCACGGAATAAGAATGAGACAACAATGCCCACACCAAACCTGGCAGTCTCCAGATTGGTGTCTCTTTGAAGGTAAGGCGGCCACATAGACCAGACGATTACTACTGCCAGCTCAGCAGCTGAGCTTAGAGAATAGGCGGCATCCGCACACAGGTCACTCTAGAGAATCAGAATTTAAAGTCAGTTTTGTCTGGCAGGAACCGGAGAACGTGGCACTGATAAACCAGGAAAAGTCTGACAGATAGAGAGTTGTTGGGGGTGAAAGGAGCCTTCAGGACTGCAGTACTGTAAGGGATAGGGCAACCGCTACCGGATTAACACCCTGCCCCAGACACCGTAGAGAAAAGAAACTATGGGGGTTGAAATAGAACGGAGTCGTCCTTACCTTGTCATCCTCGCATCTCTTCCCCAGGCCCTCTCTGGCCTGCAGCCGGCTGCTGAGGCGGCCGTAGTCGGCCTCCTTCTGGTCGATCTGTTTCTTGTGCGTGTCCACCAACAGCAAGAGGTCAGAATTGCGCTTCTCCAGCCGCCCTCGGGCCACTTCGGTGCGCTGGACCTGGCCCTGCAGCTCGGCCACCTCTTCCTGAAGCAGGACGTGGCGGGAGGAGATGCTCCAGTAGTTGAAGGCAAGGACGACGATTACCACCAGCAGCACCACCAGCACCAGAGAGGGGAGGCGGCCAGCCCGCCGGTTGGCCCCGAAACCCACCATGGGGCCAAATCGGGGTGTACCCTAGGGGGCTCGCCGCAGACACCTGCAGGCAGAAGCTCAGGCCTCTGCTGGAGATGCACGGGGGACACGGCCCCAGGGCCGGCAGAGGGTGGAGGCGGGCTTATCTGTCCGCAGAGAGCCGGAGAAGGGGGCGGGGCCGCAAGCCGCAGGCCCCTCCCCGCCCCCCTCCTCAAATCAGACCAAAACGCGTTCCGGAGGCTTTGAACCCGACCCTGCACCTGCCCAAGGGAACCGGGAGAACCCAGCTGCCCGCGCCCCCAACGCAGCACCTCACGGTTGGGAGGCGGGGAAAAAAGCCGGAAGGGGGCGGCTTTACTCTGGCCCCACCCACTGGCTGGGGCCGAGTAGCCTAGGGGGCCATCTCCAAGTTTCCGCCGAGGCACCCCATCTTCTCGCGAGAACGTTGCTTCCTCTCGTCTCCTTGCAGTCCTTTCTCGCGAGAGTTTTCTCTGTCGCAAAGGGTGTTGTTAAATTTGGCGGTCTCTGGTCTCTGATGTCTCTGATTTCTGGGTCCGAATCCTTTCTGTTATTACCTACTAGATTCCCTTGATTCAAGATCTAGGGGGTTCCTGTCCTACACTGGCCCTCGCGAAAATATTTGTCTTTGAGGACTTTGGGGCTCCGACCGCGGAATAGAAAAAATAGTAGGTGAGCTACAGCCAGAAAGGGGCGACTAGAAAAGCTTTGTACTTGCTTCTGTAGAAGGGGAATTTCTCTTTTGTGCTAATAATGTGGAAAAAAAAGACAAAACAAAAAGACCGTAAAATAGCGATGCCCTAAACATTATGCAGAAAAGCGGGAGAAACAAAGCTTTAGGACTGAAAGGGGTGGTACCAGTCTTGTTTCCAAGGTTACTGCTTTCACGAACCGAAAGAATTTCACTCCAATTTTTAAACGCACTGCTGCTTTTGCCTTGGCGGGACTTCCAAACAGAAAGTCCAGAAGCTGCCCTCGATGAATCGTAACTAATGCACTGTTACTGACAGTCAACACCTTCTGGGTTAGAAATAATAGCCCTAACAAATTGTTTTGCGCACTGTGTCTCAAATTATCCTCTCAATAACGCAGTTTTACAGATGAAGAATCTGAGACACAAAGATGTTTGGAAACTTTCTCATATCTGGTTTAAAATAGGCTTGAATTAACATCATGGGACTCTCAACACCATTGCTCTCTGCGTATAGCAAGCTAACTATATGTTTAAAGTGAATTTCAGTAATGCAGAAAAAGCCCCAGTCTCTTTTGTTTTTTCTGCATAATTCTTTTGTCTGCATAGAAAAATAAAAAGTTACTGGCTCTAACCTGTTTAGGGTGAGGATGAGGTTGCCTTATTTTTCAGACCTCAGGTTCAAGAACTTAGAGTATAAAACCTCAAGAATGGGAAAACCTTGGTATTTTTATTCAAATCCCAGTGATAACGATTTTGAGGCAGGAAGACTTGTCATCTTTGAATAATTATTCTGTGCTTCCTATCCTCAAACATTATTTCCCAAAGTCCTGCAGTAGCGTAGAAGTATTATTGCCCCTTCCAAGAACAATGATTATTCTCTCATAGATGCAGTACAGAAAAGCAACACCAAAACTATTAATACTTGGTTCACACCTAATTTCTTAGATCTTATGAAGCCAGAGCTCACGTCTGGCTTCATAAGATCTAAGAAATCCCCACCCCTCTCAGATGGCAAACAGACTTCGGCAAAGGAAGCAAGGCAAAAATGGGAAATGATTAACTATAATGAACCTTCCCATCTCTGTTTTTCTCAACTCATATTGGCCTTGCCCTACTCAACCAGCAATCGAAAACTATTCTAGGCTGGGTGCGGTGGCTCAGCCTGTAGTCCCCAGCTACTCCAGAGGCTGTGGCAGGAGAACCATGCCCAGAAAACAGACTGTGAGATGGAGATTAGCAATAGCAAGTATTTTTTAGGGAGTGTTCTTGGGATCATCACCTGCAGAAGGGAAGGGAAAAAAAAGAGAGGTAAACAGGATGGGCAGAGGGAGAAGTTGGGCTGCTGGGAAGTTGCAGTGAAAGCTTCAGCCAACTCCATGAAGAGTATGAGCTATGATGACCCTTCAGAGTTGCCCTGGGTTGTAAGTGAGGTATAATCCCATGCCAACCAGGTTTTGGATAATGAAGGGGAAAGGCCAAACTGCAATCAATTAGTAACAATGCCATGTAAACCTGGGAGGCAGAGATTGTAGTGAGCCAAGATCATGCCACTTCATTCCAGCCTGGTGGCAAAGTGAGTCTCTGTCTCAAAAAATAAAAATTAGCAGAGTTTGGTGGTGTATGCTTGTACTCCCAGCTACTTGGGAGGCTGAGTTGGGAGGATCCCTTGAGCCCAGAAGTTCAAGGCTGTAGTGAGCGGTGATCACACCACTGCACTTTAAGAGACAGAGCAAGACCCTGTCTCTAGAAAAAATTAAAATAGGCCGGGCGCGGTGGCTCAAGCCTGTAATCCCAGCACTTTGGGAGGCCAAGGCAGGTGGATCACGAGGTCAGGAGATCGAGACCATCCTGGTCAACATGGTGAAACCCCGTCTCTACTAAAATACAAAAAAAAACATTAGCTGGGCATGGTGGCGCGTGCCTGTAATCCCAGCTACTGAGGAGGTTGAGGCAGGAGAATTGCCTGAACCCAGGAGGCGGAGGTTGCGGTGAGCAGAGATCGTGCCCTTGCACTCCAGCCTGGGTAACAAGAGTGAAACTCCGTCTCAAAAAAAAAAAAAAAAAAAAAAAAAAGTTAAAATAAATAAGTAAAATTCCTAATGAATCTGCTTTAATGTTTTTCTTTATTTTTAAAATTGATACTTTTTGGGCGTGGTGGTTCACGCCTGTAATCCCAGCACTTTGGGAGGCTGAAGTGGGTAGATCACCTGAGAAGTTCAAGACCAGCCTGGTCAACATGGTGAAATCTCGTCTCTACTAAAAATACAAGAATTAGCTGGGCAGGCAGGCAGTTCACAAGGTCAGGAGTTCAAGACCAGCCTGGCCAGCATGGTGAAACCCCATCTACTAAAATAATAATAATAATACAAAAAATTAGCAGGCATGGTGGCATGTGCCTGTAATCTCAGCTACTCAAGGAAGCTAAGGCAAGAGAATTGCTTGAACCTGGGAGGTGGAGGTTGCAGTGAGCTGAGATCACACCATTGTGCTCCAGCTTGGGCAATGAGAGCGAAACTTTGTCTCAAAAAAAAAAAGAAGACAAAAAAATCAGTAGATGCTAAACTTACAATTACTATCGCATGGTAATCTTTACCATTTTTGACATTAAAAAAGAAGTTTGAAGAGTCAAAAGATTAAGCTCAGAGCATTGTCACTGCCTGTCGTCCCAGCTACATGGGAGCCCAAGACAAAAGGATGACCTGAGCCCAGGAGCTGAACACTGCAGTGCTCTATGATCGTGACTGTGATTAGTCACTGCACTCCAGCCTGGGCAACATAATGAGATTCATCTCTAAAAGGAAAAAAAAAAAAAAAAGGATGGGTAATCTCTGGCCTATAAGAGTACATTTTTTTTTTTTTTTTGAGATGGAGTTTCACTCATGTTACCCAGGCTGGAGTGCAATGGTGCGATCTCGGCTCACCGCAACCTCCGCCTCCTGGGTTCAGGCAATTCTCCTGCCTCAGCCTCCTGAGTAGCTGGGATTACAGGCATGTGCCACCATGCCCAGTTAATTTTTTGTAGTTTTAGTAGAGACGGGGTTTCACATGTTGGTCCGGCTGGTCTTGAACTCCTGACCTCAGGTGATCCTCCCTCCTGGCCTCCCAAAGTGCTGGGATTACAGGCTTGAGCCACCGCGCCCAGCTCAGCCCAGTGTTCTCTCACTGAACAAGGTGCTTCTCCCAGCAGCCGACCAGAAAGTGAACATTGAGCCTGAATCCAATCATTGGTCTGGGTAGGTGGTGGGTTTTGGCTCCTGAAACAGCCATGATGTCTTCTCTATAGTGAAGACCCCTAGAATCCATTCTGCCCAGATTTCCCCAGCTCGAGACGAAGTTTCGCTCTTGTTACCCAGGCTGGAGTGCAAAGGCGCCATCTCGGCTCACCGCAACCTCCGCCTCCTGGGTTCAGGCAATTCTCCTGTCTCAGCCTCCTGAGTAGCTGGGATTACAGGCATGTGCCACCATGTCCAGCTAATTTTTTGTAGTTTTAGTAGAGACGGGGTTTCACCATGTTGACCAGGATGGTCTCGATCTCTTGACCTCGTGATCCACCCGCCTCGGCCTCCCAAAGTGCTGGGATTACAGGCTTGAGCCACTGCGCCCGGCCAAGAGTACATTCTTTATAAGACTATAACCCTGCCTCTACCAACCTCCATAGCCTTATTTTTTCTTCCTATCACTTATGCCCTAACCCTAGGATAATTGTGTTTCCAAGGCTATATTATGTCTCTGGCTTTTTGGAATGCTTCTCTTACTTTCTTTCATCTTTCACTGTCATTTATTCATGAATTTATTTATTCTTAATAAAAATGATACAAATTTCTTACATACTTACATGACTGCAACTATACTGTTAACATAATATGTAGTTGAGAAAATAATCGAAAAAGTTATAACATTGGTAATTTTTTTGTTGGCTTTTTTTGAAACAGGGTCTCTCTCTGTCACTGAGGCTGGACTGCAGTGACTCAGTCACAGCTCACTGCATGCTTGAACTCTTAGACTCAAGCAATCCTCCTGCCTCAGCCTCCCAAGCTAATTAAAAAAAAATTTTTTTTTTTTTTAGATACAGGATCTCACTGTATTGGCCAAGCTGGTCTTGAACTTCTGGTCTTAGGCAATCTTCCTGTCTTAGTCTGCCAAAGTGCTGGGATTACAGATGTGAGCCACTGTGTCCAGCTGAGTAATGAATACCTTTCAGTGAAATTTTAAAAAAATGTATCATCATGGCATTGTTATTGAAAGCCTGCTTTGTTCAAGGCTTCATATCATGGTACATGCATTAAGTAATTAGCAAATTAATTAATTACTCAGATATTTACTGTGTGCCTGCTGCATGACAATCTACAGTGTTGTAGGTGAAAGGAGGGGCAGGGGATACAGCAGAAATAGAAAGCTCCTCCTGAAGCTTCCAGTCACTCCTTCCTTTACCAGTGCCCAACCAGGGGAACAGTGTATTCAGTTTCCTCCTTGAAAACATTTTCGACACCTCCCAGGCCCTGCTGCTCCCAAGTGGTGGAAGTGACCATTATCTTATTGTGCCTCCATGATGTCCTGTAGTATTCTATTGTAGCAGTTTATTTTGCTGCCTCTATAGTAGACTTTTGGTAGATGTTTTTCTGCAGGATCGCATTATAAGACAGCATGAGGTAGGCTGTGATTTTGTTTTGGCACCATACCATTAGACTTTTTTTCCCCTTCTCCAGTGTCTGCTCACTTCTTTCTTTTCCATTTATCTGAAACGTTTTTTTTTTTTTTCTTTTGAGACAGTGTCTCACTCTGTCATCCAGGCTGGAGAGCAGTGACACAATCACAGCTCACTGCAGCCTTGACCTCCCTGGCTCAAGCGATCCTTCTGCTTCAGCCACCCAAGTAGCTAGGGGCTACAGATGCACACCACCACGGCTGGCTAATTTTTAAAATTTTGTAGAGAGGGTGTCTTTCTGTGTTGCCCAGACTGGTCTCAAATTCCTGAGCTCAAACGGTCCTCCTGCCTTAGCCTCCCAAAGCATTGGGATTTACAGGCATGAGCCATCGTGCCCAGCCTAAAACATTTTTAAAATACTCTCTTTTTTGTTTTTTTGAGACAAGAGTCTCACTCCGTTGCCAGGCGCCAGGCTGCAGTGCAGTGGGTCGATCTCAGCTCACTGCAACCCCTGCCTCCCCGGTTCAAGCAATTCTCCTTCATTTCATTCTTTTTTCCTTAGATCCTCGGATTATGGAATTTTAGAACAGGAAGGGAGTTTAGAGATTAGTCTAAAACTCCCATTTTATTTTATTTTATTTATTTATTTTGAGACAGAGTCTCACTCTGTTGCCAGGCGCCAGGCTGCAGTGCAGTGGGTCAATCTTGGCTCACTGCATCCTCCGCCTCCTGGGTTCAAGCAATTCTCCTGCCTCAGCCTCCCGAGTAGCTGGGACTACAGACGCATGCCACCACGCCCAGCTAATTTTTGTATTTTTTGGTAGAGAAGGGGCTTCACCATGTTGGCCGGGATGGTCTCAATCTCTTGACCTCGTGATCCGCCTTGGCCTCCCAAAGTACTGGGATTACAGGCGTGAGCCACTGCGCTTGGCCAAAACTCCCATTTTATAGATGAAGATAAAATCCAGAGAAATAATGTGATTTAAAACTATTCTATTTGGCTGGGTGCGGTGGCCCACACGTATAATCCCAGCACTTTGGGAGGCTGAGGCAGGCAGACCTGTAAACTCTAGAAAGCACAGATTTGTTGCTTTTATTTTGTCTGTTAGCAGTTAGTGATATTAAGCAGATATGTATTGAATGAATTAATGGGCACATAGTAGGGATTCAGATAGTTTTTGCCTGATTAGTCATCACTTTTCACCTATCTTTTCAAAACATAGTGGTTCTTGTTCCTTAACATTTGCTTCTATTTCCATTGTAATTTTTAAAAGCCATACTTAGATTCTTGGCAAGCAATGAAAAGATGGTCATGCCTCTGCACAGTCTGCTGCAATGTATTTTTTCTATACTTGGCAGAAAACCCAAGGTTTCTGCCCTATTTTTTGTTCTCTGCACTGCCGTTCATCTAGTCTTCTAGCTCATGGTAGCTTTCTCTGCTAGATATTGTTCTAAAGAGTGACCCAATTAAATATGGCCCCACTTGATGCAGTGGGACTTTATGTGGGGCTGGTTTCAGATGATCAACCTGCAATTTTCCAAACCTTTATTTATTTTTTTTTTCCCCATTCCTCAGTACCTGCTGCAGATGCTAGTGTGGCATCACAATAAATCCTCCTGTGCTGACTTTCAGGCAGAAGACACAGCTGTGAGTGGAGCTAGTCATGTGTCATCTACTGCCCTTTAAGCAGATACTAGTGTGGATCCATTGTCTGAGCTTTAAGTAGAAGTTAAAAGCTTTTTTTAACCTACATAGTTTTTCACTGAATCTGTTAGTTTCAGCATGTTGTTTGTGTTGTTTTCAGCAGTGCAATTCCTGATACCTATCAAGTAAACACCATGATGGATTGAACTCACTTCATGCTCCTGTTCAGGTGTTATGTTTTCATTTGTCAGTATCCCAGAGAAGCAGCACATTGCATCCAAAAACACAACAGAAGCCAGGGATTGCCAAAGACCATATTTTGTAGCAGGGTGATATAGTAACTTTGAAATATTGATCCTTGTTAACATTATATTGGTGTGCACAATGCTTTCTTTTGGCATCTGAGCATTGATGGGATTATTTTAAATCCGCATTAAAAATTACTCCAAAGCAGCAGAATTGCTTGAACCCAGTAGACTAGCCTGAGCAACATGGTAAAACCCATCTCTACAAAATATACAAAAATTAGCTGGGCATGGTGGTATGCATCTGTGGTCCCAGCTACTTGGGAGGCTGAGGTGGGAGGATCACTTGAGCCCAGGAGGATGAGGCTGCAGTGATCAAACCAATATATAACCACTAGCATAGATCTTTCTAGACTTTTTCTTTTCTTTTTTTTTTTTTTTGAGACAGAATCTTGCTTTGTTGCCTAGGCTGGATTTCAGTGACACAATTGTAGTCACTATAACTTTGGACTCCTGGGCTCAAGCCATCTTCAGTCTCCTAAGTAGCTGAGATTACAGGTGCATGCCACCATGCCCAGCTAATTTTATAGATAGGGGTTTCACTATATTACCAAGAGTTATCTCAAACTCCTGGCATCAGGTGATCCTCCCTCCTTGGCCTCCCAAAGCACTAGGATTAGAGGCATGAGTCATCACTCCCAGGTCCATAAATGCATTTTTAATGCATATCAAAAGTACTATGTATATTGTTTTGTGACCTGCTTTTTCACTTAACAATATCTTGTAGGCAACTTTCCATGTAATAAATTTATTACTACATATCCATTTTTGGTCAATGCATGGAACAATGTACTATATACTTTATTTAACGAATCTCCTATAGATGATTAAGTATTTTAGGTATCTTCTTACCGTCGCCCAGAACAAAGTCACTTCTCAAGACACTTTATTTTTTATTTATTATTATTTTTAGACAGATTCTTGCTCTGTAGCCCAGGCTGGAGTGCAGAGGCACAATCTTGGCTCACTGCAACCTCTACCTCCCAGATTCAAACGATTCTTATGGCCGGGCGCAGTGGCTCAAGCCTGTAATCCCAGCACTTTGGGAGGCCGAGGCAGGTGGATCACGAGGTCAAGAGATCGAGACCATCCTGGTCAACACGGTGAAACCCCGTCTCTACTAAAAATACAAAAAATTAGCTGGGCATGGTGGCGCGTGCCTGTAATCCCAGCTACTCAGGAGGCTGAGGCAGGAGAATTGCCTGAACCCAGGAGGCGGAGGTTGTGGTGAGCCGAGATCGCGCCATTGCACTCCAGCCTGGGTAACAAGAGCGAAACTCCGTCCCAAAAACAAAACAAAACAAAACAAACGATTCTTATGCTTCAGCTTCTGAGTAGCTGAGATGCGTGACACCACACCCAGCTAATATTTGTATTTTTAGTAGAGACAGGGTTTTACCATATTTGCCAGGCTGGTTTCGAACTCCTGACCTCTGGTGGTCCGCCCACCTTTGCCTCCTAAAGTGCTGGGATTATAGGTGTGAGCCAACACTCCCAGCTGGCAAGATACTTTAAACATTTAAAGAAAACTCATTCATATTGCCTCTAGGAGAAGGAGGGCATATTAAAGGATGTTCAGTCCATAGATCAAAACTGAGCCAGAAGTCCATCTATCAGAACAAAGCTCTATAAACCAACTACTCTTTCTGACACCTTGTTTTTGAGACTGAGTCTTGCTGTGTTACCCAGGCTAGAATGCAGTTGTGTGATCTCGGCTAACTTGCCACCACACCCAGCTAATTTTTGCATGGTTAGTAGAGACAGGGTTTAACCATGTTGATCAGACTGGTCATGGAATCCTGACTTCATGTGATCTGCCCGCCTCAGCCTCCCAAAGTGCTGGGATTACAGGCATGAGCCCCTGTGCCTGGCCTCTTTCGGACACTTTGGTTTCTCCTCTTTTCTCCATGTCTCCCTAATTTTCTCTTCTTCTTCAGAGTTGTTGCTTCCTCTCAACTTCCACTTGTACAGAACTTTGACTTGGCTTGCTCCAGTCTCTTATGTGTGATGTTCTTTTGTTTTCTCTCCCTTATTCTCACTCAGTAGAAGTTCAGATATTTTCATCCCATATCCAGAGGATGATCTTGTACACTCCACTTGAGATCCCCCGGTGTAGAAATGAGAGAAGTAGCAAGAAACATAGGTGAAGAGAAAAGTAGGGGTCAGATCACAGAGAAGCTTATAGTAAAAAGTCTGGAT
This sequence comes from Sapajus apella, assembly GCF_009761245.1. Lineage (NCBI taxonomy): Eukaryota > Metazoa > Chordata > Mammalia > Primates > Cebidae > Sapajus > Sapajus apella. Next base: position 20,719,549 of record NW_022436977.1, read on the forward strand.
TTTGGCCGGGCGCGGTGGCTCAAGCCTGTAATCCCAGCACTTTGGGAGGCCGAGGCGGGTGGATCACGAGGTCAAGAGATTGAGACCATCCTGGTTAACATGGTGAAACCCCGTCTCTACTAAAAATACAAAACATTAGCTGGGCATGGTGGCGTGTGCCTGTAATCCCAGCTACTGAGGAGGTTGAGGCAGGAGAATTGCCTGAACCCAGGAGGCGGAGGTTGCGGTGAGCCGAGATCGCGCCATTGCACTCCAGCCTGGGTAACAGGAGTGAAACTCTGTCTCAAAAAAAAAAAAAAAAAAAAAAAAAAAGTCTGGATTTTTACCCAAGAGTAAGTAAGAGAAAACCACTAAAAGGTTTTAAGAGTATTTATGATTTAGAAAGACTTTTCTAGCTAAGTGTGATTATGCCTACAAGTCTGTACATGGCAGGAAGGCTAGCTGAGAGACTGTTGCAGCAATTCAGGTGACAAACATTAGAGTCCAGGAAACATCCGGGAAACAGGTTTTAACTTGGACACTTGTGTCAGTGCTGGGGGCATTTCCTGAAACAGGAACTCTGGAGAATGGATGAGCTTACAGTCATTTTCTAGAAGGCAGAAGATTTTCTAGTTGTAGAGAAAATTTACACATTACTTCACTAAGTCCTTGAAGATCTTCATCTGACAACGTCAGATCTTTCTACTCTCTCAAATTCTATCCAAGAGCTGTTAAGGGTTATGAGTGTCTTGAGTCTTAAACCATGAAGCTAATTTTTATTCCTCGAGCTTTATCCCTTGTCATAATAAGATAAATGTTGTTGACTGAGTAACAAGTCATACCTTTTACCTCCTCCTGCCAATGTGTGATTGATATGTAAGAAAAAAAAAACTAAAATTTTCTTTTGATAATTACTTCACAAAGTGTGATCTTACTCTGTGTTCCCCACCCCCACCTCATGTTTTGTTCTTCTCCTCCTCCTCCTCTTCCTTCTGGGAAGTGGTTTTGAAGAATAATCATCTGTCTAGACTGTTTTTTATTTCTAGAAAGTATTAGGTAGATGACTAATACTTCAGAAAGATGGATGCCACAGAAAAAGGAAAGAAGATTACTGTTGTTTAGTCAACTAGCTTTGCAACGAAACGCAAACAATTCTCTTGGTTTAGCAGTAAAATAGTAGGTAGGACCTGGAAAGGTTCATCATGCCTGATGTTCCTCACATCTGGGCCTGCCTTTTATTCCTCAAGAAGAACTTATCCTAGCAAGACTGATGGCCAACTCTCTTGAGAATTCTTGAAGCTGAAGCAGGTTACCTCTCTCTGCTGTCTTTCCTCCTTTTCCTCTCCCACTTGAAGATAATATTTGGGTGAGAGCAAATTAGGTTTAGGAATTCACTAACTTGAAACATTACTTTTTAAAATATGTCTTGGCCGGGCGCAGTGGCTTACGCCTGTAATCCTAGCACTTTGGGAGGCCGAGGTAGGTGGATCACCTGAGGTCAGGAGTTCAAGACCAGCCTGGCCATCAAGGTGAAACCCTATCTTTATAAAACAATAAATAAATAAAAATTAAAATAAATAAATGTCTTATCTATAACTTTGGCTAAAGTGGTAAGACCTGATCCGTCTCACCTAAATCCACTGAAATGTGTTCCCCCAAATCCCTATCAAAGGATTTACAACTTCTGTCTCTTACTTAGGACTTCTTTAAGTATTATTTATATATCTTAGAGTTTTTCTAAATGGATACATAGAAACACCATTTTCCTGGAATAGATGCTCATAAAAATGGTGGCATAGGCCAGGTGCAGTGGCTTATGCCTGTAATCTCAACAGCTTTAGGAGGCCAAGGCTACTGGATCACTTGAGACCAGGAGTTCAAGACCATTCTGGATAGCATAGTGAGACCCTCTCTATACAAAAAAGTTTATTTTTAGTTAGCTGGGCATGGTGGCACATGCCTATAGTCCTGGCTATTGGGAAGGCAGAAGCAGGAGGATCCTCTGGGCCCAGGAGTTTAAGGCTGCAGTGAGCCATGATGGTGCCACTGCACTCCAGCCTGGGCAACAGAGTGAGGACCTGACTCTAAAAAGAAAAATAAATAAATAAATTTTACAAAATTTATGGTTTAGGGGAGGTTGGGTCCATGAACAAATCATTTTGAGAAACACTTCATTTTCTGTTTTTCTCTTGAAGATTCACAAATTACATTAAGATATTAAAGGCTCTGACAAGTTTTATAATAAAGAAACCTATTAACTTTATAAACAGCTTTATTGAGACAGCTTTATTGAGGTATAATTTACATGCCATAATGTTCACCCATTTAAAGTGTATAATTCAATGGTTTTTAGTATAGTCACAGAGCTGTGCAACCATTACTGCTATCTAATTCCAGATTATTTCCATTATACCAAAAAGAAATCCATAAGCAGTCACTTTGCATTCTTCCTCTCACTAGGTCCAGGCCTACTTTTTGTCTCTATGTAATTACCAATTCTGGACATTTCATATAAATGGTATCATACTATATGTGGTCTTTGTGACTGGATTATTTTGCTTAGCATATGTGTTTGAGCTTCATCCATGTTTTTAGCATGTATCAATACTTCATTACTTTTTATTGCCAAATAATATTCCGATATAGATATGCCACATTTTGTTAGGTCATCAGTTAGAAAGCATTTAATTTGTTTCCACCTTTTGGCTATTATGAATAATGCTCCTATGAATATTCATGTATAAGGAAACCTATTAACTTTGTAGGTATTGAATAGCAGAGTGAGACTGTGGCCACATGCCTGTAAATATGTGAACATCATGAACTATCTCTTGGAGAGCTAAGCAGTCACTGGGAAAATAATGTATTAGATAAACCTTAAGTTTTTCTTTTTCCACAAAATAAAGCTTATAAATTATATCAGGGGAAAGGAAAGAACATTATCAGATATACTACAATATTACAAAAATGCTTATCACTAGCCGGGCACAGTGGCTCAAGCCTGTAATCCCAGCACTTTGGGAGGCCGAGGCAGGTGGATCACGAGGTCAAGAGATCGAGAGCATCCTGGTCAACATGGTAAAACCCGTCTCTTCTAAAAATACAAAACATTAGCTGGGCATGGTGGCGCATGCCTGTAATCCCAGCTACTCAGGAGGTTGAGGCAGGAGAATTGCCTGAACCCAGGAGGCGGAGGTTGCGGTGAGCCAAGATCGCGCCATTGCACTCCAGCCTGGGTAACAAGAGTGAAACTCCATCTCAAAAAAAAAAAAAAAATGCTTATCACTTTATAATATTTCTAGTGGAGATAAGAAGATGCTTACCTTTTAGTGCTCCAAATGAGAAGGAAAAAGTTATAATTGAATGTCTTCACAATCAATCTTTTTTTAAAATATATATATTTTTTGAGACAGGGTCTGGCTCTGTTGCCCAGGCTGCAGTGCAGCAGTGTGATCTCAGCTCACTGCAACCTCTGCCTGCTAGGTTCAAGTGATCCTCCTGAGTAGATGGGACTACAGGCACATGCCACCACGCCCGGCTATATTTTGTATTTTTAATAGAGATGTTGCCCAGTCTGGTCTCACTCGTGAACTCAAATGATCCACTCTCCTCGGCCTCCCAAAGTGCTGGGATTACAGGTGTGAGCCACCAGGTCTGGCCTATCAATCTTCTTGATTAAATGAGAAGGCAGATAACTTGGGGGGTAGGGAGCAGTAATGAGGTCAGCTCTTATTGAGAAGGTCAGGGTGAATTTCTAATTCTGGTTGGAACTTTGACAAAATTCTAGAAGCAAGATTACCAGGAGCAGATGGCTGGTAAGCCAGTGCAAGAAATATCCAGCAATTACTGAATGTTACTTTGAGTGAAAAATAAGGAAACTATGTTGAAAAGGCATTCTAATTGACGTCTGCATCTTGGAGCACTGACATTTTCACTTAGGGAACCTAATAACTAATTTGCATCCTGATTTTAACCCTCCCCACCATTTTTTGTCTTAACACTTGCTGACTTTCTAGGCATTATTGTTCCATGGAGCACACTTTGGGAAGGGCTGCCATAATTACCTCTGTTCTTTTGTTGGGAGGGGAGGGAGGAAAGGCGGGGCTTCGTCCTGGGAACTGCCCTACCCTATTTCTCTGTTCTTCATTCCATGAACAAATTATTTCTCATTGGATCAAAAGTTAGGATCCTTTCTTAGCAGCAATCATTTAAGACTTCATAAAACATTAAGTACTGAACTTAACAACCTGGCCATGGCCCCATATTTAGGTCTTAGGATAATTCAGCTCATTTCCAATGTAGGTCTGGGTCAAAATGATTTATAGTTTTAAGATGAGTAGTCAAACTCATGAAATTTAAAAACCAGTCTAACTGGCCAGGTGTGGTGGCTCATGCCTGGGGGAAAAAAAAACACCAAAATAAACAAAAAACCCCAGACTGGAGTACCATGGCATGATCTTGGCTCACTGAAACCTCTGCCCTGCCCCAGGCTCAAGAGATTCTTCAGCCTCCTGCTCCAGAGTAGCTGGGACCACAGGCATACCCCGCAACGCCTGGCTAATTTTTGTATTTTTAGTAGAGACAGGATTTTGCCATGTTGCCCAGGCTGTTCTCCTAAGATCAAGCCATCTGGCCACCTTGGCCTCCCAAAGTGCGGGATTACAGGTGTGAACCACCACACCAAACCAAGAGTGAAGTTATAAGGGGAATTACTGGCCAGGCGCGGTGGTTCACGCCTGTAATCCCAGCACTTTGGGAGGCTGAGGGGTGCAGATAGATCACTGTTAAAATGCACTCTGAATGGAGAGCCCCCCCCCACCTCCCCAAAACAGGCTTTGTGTGAGCAACAAGGCTATTTATTCACCCAGGTGCAGGTGAGCTGAGTCCAAAAAGAGAGTCAGTGGAGGGTGGTGGGATAGGAGTTGGTTTTATAGGCTTGGGGTAAGCAGTGGAAAGTTATAGAAATTACAGTTTAGGGCACTTTTTTGCACGCTGGGAAGGAGTCATAGGTTTGCAAGCTGGGAGGGGGTCATAGGTTTGCAAGCTGGGAGGGGGTCATAGGGTCTGGAGTCACATCGTTGACCAAGGTCAATTACAAAGTCCAATGGCCTTCTCAATGGTGGCTGGAATAGGAAACAATAGAAGAATGTCTCAAGTTAAGCGCCACAGGGGTTGATCGTTCTTCTGCCTTTTTTTTTTTTTTTTTTTTTGAGATGGAGTCCCACTCTGTCACCCAGGCTGGAGTGCAATGGTGTACTCTCGCTTTACTGCAACCTCTGCCTCCCAGGTTTAAGTGATTCTCCTGCCTCAGCCTCCCAAGTAACTAGGATTACAGGTGTGAGCCACCACACCCGGCTAATTTTGTATTTTTAAGTAGAGAAGGGGTTTCACCATGTTGGTCAGGCTGGTCTCGAACCCCTGAGCTCGTGATCCACCAGCCTCAGCCTCCCAAAGTTCTGGGATTACAGGCATGAGCCACTGTGCCAGTAGTTCTTCAATTTTTCATGGTCTTCAGGTTTTCTAATTCTGGAAGGCCCTCCAGAGGTGTACATGCAGGCCATGTCACCGTCAGTCAGCCTAAAAGACCTTACATTCCTGTATTTTTATATAAGTAAAGGAAAAAGAAATGAAGAGTGTAGGGCAGTGCAATATTAGGAAGGCTGGCACAGACGGGTGATGGGGCGATGTTTCTCATGGCTTCTCCAAGTGGTATTGGGGGCTGCACAGAAACCTAAAAATGGGAAAGATTTAGACTGCTGGGAGATCTCGGGGCAAGGGGTGATATTGTAGGATTGTTGGTTGTTAGAAGGAGGATTTATCATATTGACTGATTGGTTATCGCTTGTATATGATTTTTGTAGGAATTGAGAGATTAATCAGAAAACACAGGGTCCAAACAAGAGAAAGAGAAAGATAGGTATCAGAGGACTAAGGATTAGGAGAAGCCATGACTCCTGGTTACAGAGTGTCCAGCCAGTCCAGCCGGGTCCAGAATAACCATTTGCCTGATTAGTGAGCTTTAGGGCTCTTTTAATTTATTGATGGCCTCATATACGAGGCCGGACTGGTTTACACAAAATCAACATTCTTCATTTAGTAATAGCCAAAGACCTCCTTTTTTGGCAGTCAGTAAATCAAGACTTCTGTGGTTTTGGAGGACAGCACAGCTAGGGAATTTACTTGAGCTTGAAGAAGGGATGGTGATTGAATTAATTCTGCAATGCTAGCAGAGAAATAATTAGAGAGGCTACGGAAGGTGACAATTGAAGTGATAAGGCCTGCTATGCCTGTGCCGAGTGTAGTAGTAATTCCTAATCCTACAAGTAAGGGAATCAATGGAATGACCTGTTTGTGTCATGTTGGGATCTCAAGGGGAATAGGGAGGCTTTTGTTTCTGTTGGCAAACTAAATTTTTGGAATAAGGAAAATGAGAGTACAAGCGCCTGTCCAGTTGGTAGGAAGGCAGATGTAAGAAGAATAACACAGAGGAAAAAAAGTCCTTGGCTTAGACAGAACTGGAAGAGCAAACTGAAAATATGACAAAGTGTTCTGGTGGGGCTGGGGTCTTGAATACAGTCATGGGGTTCAGGGTTTGTGTTAGGTATTAAGTGAGAGCCTGGGTTGATGTCAGGACCTAGAGCCATGGTTACTATGGGGATTTCAATGAATAGTGAATAGAGTTGGAGGAGGCGAGGGGTGGAAAGTATGTGTGTAAGGTGTGAAGAGGAAACAACTTTGGAGGTTGTGAGAGCTATAGAGGGTAAGTGGGGCATAGCCTGTGATTTTGAGGGATTCTAAGAGCATCAGAGCAGCAGCTGCTGCTAGCATAGGCATGAGGGCCAGCCCAGGACTGCGAGGTTAAATTGTTTGGATAAAAAGGCTACAGGCTGTGGGCCTGGCTCCTGTGTAAGAATTCTGACAGCACAGCCTTTTATTTCTGCTGTGTAGAGGGAAGAGTTGAGAGGAGTTGGGGAGCACTAAAGTAGGAACAGTCTCTGAGGCCTTTTTTAGAGAACGGAAGGAAGAATGGGGGAAGGATTTTTGGTCTATGGAGTCAGATAGGTTTCCTTTTGTAGGTCTTGGACTAGCCTGTAGGATTTGTCTGGTTTTTGGACAGGTAGGATAGGGGAAAATATTTGGGCTTTGGAAGGAGATACGCAATACCCCTTTGATTATAGATGCTGAAGAAGCAGGAGGGTGAACTAAAATGCCATGTTGTAATAGGTGATAACAGGCTTTAGGATTTTTAAAGCCTGTTGTGGGAAGGGGTACTGGCACTGGACGGTATAAGGGTGGTTAGGTTTTAAGGGGATGATGACTTGTAGCAAGGAATGGGGAGGTGGTATCCAGCCCTAAGGTTAAGGTAGAGGGACATAAGGGGAGCTATTGAGGGAGGTATGGGTTCGGGCGGGGGGAGGGACGTAATGAGGTGTGGCTATAGCCCAGGAATAGTTAAGGAGGCAGACAATTTTGCTAGGATATCTTGGCCCAACAGGGGAATTGGACAAGCAGGTATGAATAGGAAAGAATGTAGAAAGGAGTGTTGGCCTAAATGACACCAGATTTGGGGAGTTTTGAGAGGCCTGGAGGCCTTGCCATCAATTCCCACAACAGTTATGGAGACCAAGGAGACAGGTCCTTGAAAAGAAGGTGGTCTGGGGTGGGTGGCCCCCATGTTAAGAAGGGTGGCCCCTGGGTTGATTAAGACTTACCCTCCACCGTAAGAGTTACCCCAGGTTCGGTATCCGTGATGGTCCAGGAGGCCTCCAAGATGTTCAGGCAGTGCCAGTCTTCAGCCACCAGCCAAGGAGCAGCGATGTGAGTCAGACAGTCTGATTTCCAGTGGGGCCCGCACAGACAGGGTAGGGGTTAGGAGGAATCCCAGGCTGCGGGAATTCCTTGGCCTAGTGGCCAGGTTTCTGACACTTGAAGCAAGGTCTGGGAGGGACATCTGAACGCTGCAGTCTGGGTGCTTTGAAGGATTTGTGAGCCAGGAGTGTGGCTGGGGTTTGCCTTGTGGCAGAGGCAAGCATTTGTGGTTCTGAGATGTGCTGCAGCTGAGCCGCTTTTTCCCTATTATTGAATACCTTGAAGGCGAGGTTGATTAATTCCTGTTGTTGGGTTTGAGGGCCAGATTTTAATTTCTGTAGCTTTTTTAATGTCAGGGGCTGATTGGGTGATAAAATGCATATTAAGTATTCTTCAGGGGTGAGAGTAGAAGAAAGGATGACATTTAAGTCACTCCAGGTGAGATTATAGGACTGGGTTAAGTATTGGAGGATCTGATGAAAAGGAACCTAACCATTGGCTGATTTAGGAAAGGTCAGATAAAGAGGAACCTGCACCCTAACTATACCTTTGGCGCTAGCCACCTCTTGAAGGGGGAATTGTTGGGCAGGGGCGGAGGAGTTAGTCACAGGAAACTGGACTGGGTATAAGGTGGGGAGGTAACAGGAGGGGTATAAGGAGGTGGGTTGTGGGCAGAGGAAGAGGAGGGAGGTTCTGGGTGGGGGCAGAGGGTTAGGGCCTGGATTAGGTAGGGCCTGATTTGGCAGTGAAAAGTTACGGAAGTTACCGTTTAGGGTGGGGACAGGTAGGAAGGAGAAAGGTCAGAAGGCTTGATGGACAAGGAGGATTCTGGGTTGCCGGCAGAGGCAGGAGGGGCAGACCAAAGGGAGAGAAGGAAAATTTGGGACAGGTTACATTGAGAGCAGAAATTAGGGAGGGATTGGAGTGTAAAAAAAATGCCTGGACATAGGGAATTTCAGACCATTTGCCCATTTTACAGCAAAAGTTGTCTAGATCCTCTAGGATTAAAAAAAAAAAAAAATTGAAGGTATCATTTTCTGGCCATTTAGAGCCATTGTCCAATTTATATTGTGCCCAAGTGGTATTGCAGAACGAAATAAGACAGTTAGGTTTTAGGTCAGGTGATAGCTGGAGGGGTTTGAGATTTTTCAGAACGAGGCTAAGGAAGAGGAGGAAGGAATGGATGGTGGGAGATTGCCCATAGTTTAAGAAGAGTCCTGGAGACAAGGAAAGTGAATGCATGACAAAGCAGCTTAGCAGGCATCCCAGACTAAACCTTGGTCTGAACCTGGGATGAATAGGTCAAAGAGGGCATCCCTTGCATTGATCCATCACCTATGAGTGTGAGTGAGTGACCAGAGCAGATGTCTCCGCAATGATCAGTCATTGAGGGAAGACTGTCTTCCCAGTTCCGTGACCTATGTAGAATTTCTTCCGGTCATGAACCTCACGGAAAGTCCTATCTTTCTTGTCTCCACTGAAAAGGAGAGGAAGATGAAACTGAAAGGAGGAGGTTGACAGGTAGCAAGAAGGGCTAAAGAAGAGATTTGAGGCAAACTAGTTACCTGATCTGAGGATGGTGAGTGGATGCATGGGCTGGTCTGATGAGCCTAGGTCATAGGTAGGTCTCTTAACAGTGGGAGCCCAAGGAGAACAGGGTCAGGGGGTTGGTCTCCCTTAGGAGTTCTGCCATAGCGGGTTTCAGCACAAATGAAACCCTGTCTTTACTTTAAAAAAAGAGGAATTACTGCTTATTTTTTCCTGGTAGGGAGTTCCGCCGAGACTACTAACCAAACTAATATTCCTCTTGGACAAGTCACAATCAGGACCAGACATATGACTAGCATATTCAGTAAATTGACGGTCAGATGCTGATGATCAAGGTATAATAGAAGTCAAATTTCAAGAGGAGACTGCTTCTTAGAAAGAACTCATCCCAGGCCAGGCTCAGTGACTCATGCCTGTAATCCCAGCACTTTGGGAGGTTGAGGTGGGCAGATCATAAAGTCAAGAGATCGAGACCATCCTGGCCAACATGGTGAACCTTATCTCTATTAAAAATACAAAAATTGCCGGGCTTGGTGGCTCACACCTGTAATCCAAGCACTTTGGAGACCAAGGCGGGTGGATCACCTGAGGTCGTGAGTTCAAGACCAGCCTGACCAATATGGTTGAAACCCCGTCTTAAAAAAAAAAAAAAATATATATATATATATATATATATATATGATAAGAAAAAAAATACAAAAATTAGCTGGGCATGGTGGCACATGCCTGTAGTCCCAGCTACTTGGGAGGTTGAGGCAGGAGAATCACATGAACTGGGAAGGCGGGGATTGCAGTGAGCTGAGATTGCGCCACTGCACTCCAGCCTGGCAACAGTGCAAGATTCTGTCTCAAAAAAAAAAAAAAAAAAAAAAGAACTCATCCGAAAGGGAAAAGTAATTAAACACTGCCTTTCACTGTTTGGGCCTCTTGCATCTTGGTCCTGTCCTTTTACCGTTGTAGTTGTGCTATTGATAAATATTGTGCTACAGGAACAGTTACAAAATGACCACTAACATAGAATTAGAGAGCAACGCAGTGAGGGGTTCACTAGGAGAAAAGGAGTTAATGTTCACAGCTCATCCTTATTTAGTTTCTTCTCTTTATCTGCCTAAGTCTTGCTGTATTTCCTTGGGTTTCAGAACTTATCCAGTCTTACCAGTACCATGCCTCTCCATTGCTGAAAGTGAGAGGCATGGAGCCCCAGATTGATTCTGAAAGAGCAAGGATTCACAAAAGCAACACTAATAACATTTGGGGCTAGATAATTCTTTATTGGGTGTGGGTGAGGGGGCTACTGTTTTGTAACCAAGTGAGCACGAAATTACCATTGAGACAAAGACTGGGCCAAATTACAGGGTCTTTATTGCCGGCGGCCATGGAGGACTCGAGTCTCTCTAACGCATGGCCCCAAAAGGAGGGTGTCAAGACCTTTTATGCCCGTAAACCACCTCCTGTGCGAGATGGTTTTATGCCCATAAACCAACTCCTGGGTGAGGGCGAGGGGCTTCGGACATTCCGAGGGCCAGTGGACTTTGGACATTCTGTAAACCACCTCCTGGGTGGGGGTGAGGGTGAGAGGCTTTGGACATTCCGATTGTTACTTAAGTGGTTCATGGAAGTCAAGATAAGCATTAGTTTACATATTGCCCGAGTAGGGAGGAAATTACAGACCTTAGTTACTTATTACAAGTCTTAGTTTTTCTTAAAATGGTGCAGAGGCCAAAATGGCGTTGGTTTGGACTGCCTGTGTGTCACATCAGAGTTACAGAGAGCAGTTTCAACGGAAAGCTGAGGTATGGTCGAGGTATGCAGTTTATGGGGCAATTACCATGTCACAACTGTTTTGTGAATTGTAGGATGTTTAGCAACATTGCTAGCCTATACCCACTAGATGTCAATAGTATCCAGACATTGCCAAATGTCCCCTAAAGGGGAAAAGGATCTTCAAGTTAAGAACCACTGTAGCTCAATGCAGTGTCACATGCCGTAGTCCCAGTTACTCTGGAGGCTGAGGTTGGAGGATTGCTTAAGTCCAGGAGTTTGAGTCCAACTTGGGCAACATAGTGAGACCTCTGTCTCTTAAAAAAACAAAAAGAAAAGAAAAAGAACCACTATAATGATGATATGAAAAAGATTCTTTTCTTTTCATTCAGCTGAGGGAGAAGATTTATTTAAAATAGTATTCTCTAAGGAAACTAAGGGAGGAAAAACAAAATACGAAAGCATAGCACTTATAGTTAGTGATGATGATTACACAATATTGTGAATGTACATAATACACCTGAATTGTACACCTAAAATGGTTAAAATGATAAACTTCATGTTATTTTACTACAATTTTTCAAAAAGCATAGTGGCCAATCATGGTGGCTCACAACTGTAATCCCAACACTTTGGGAGGCCAAGACAGAAGGATCCCTTGAGGCCAAGAGTTCGAAACTAGCTTGGGCAACATATTCAGACCCTATCTCTAAAAATTTAAAAAAAAAAAACAAAAAACACATTAACTGGGCATGATGGTGCACACCTATAGTCCCAGCTACTTCAGAGGTTGAGATGGGAGGATCGCTTGAGCCCAGAAGGTTGAGGCTGCAGTGAGATGTGATGGCACCCACTGCACTCTAGCCTGGGTGACAGAGCAAGACCTTGCCTCAAAACACACAAGTGAACAACAACAAAAAAACATAGCATTGCTCTTGTGCACACATTTCTGATTCTAATTTAACCAAACTTTAATAACAGATTAGCATGGCTAGCAGTTTTTCATGTACTTAAGTGTGAGGTTCTTTGCCTTGCCTCATCATTGTCTAGGGATCTCTCCCTGAGATACCCTTTCTTAAGACATAATTTTTTTTTTTTTTTTTTGAGACAGATTTTCACTCTTGTTGCCCAGGCTGGAGTGCAATGGCACGATCTCAGCTCACTGCATCTTCTGCCTCCTGGGTTCAAGTGATTCTCCTGCCTCAGACTCCTGACTAGTTGGGATTACAGGCGTGTGCTACCATGCCCGGCTAATTTTGCATTTTTAGTAGAGACAGGGTTTCACCATGTTGGTCAGGCTGATCTTGAACTCCTAACCTCAGGTGATCTGCCCGCCTCAGCTTCCCAAAGTGCTGGGACTACAGGCATAAGCCACTGCATCCGACCCAATATTTTAACTTCTGTCTTGTTGCAGGCATGTGAGGCAAATCTCCTAGCCAGATAGGACATTAGGCTGCTTAGTTCATAATTCACTATCTGAAAGGACCATTATAGTAGAAGGGATCTTAGAGATCATCTTGTTTTATACATAAAAAACATTGCGGTCAAAACAAGTTGAGCAACTTGCCCAGGTCCGTGGAGTTCCTTGAAGGACATGCCAGCACCAACATCTAGATATCCTGCTTAGAGTTCAGTATTCAGCTCCCAAACCACATGAATAACTGTACACTGATATATATTTTTATCAGAGACTGCCAGTACCTTTTGTAAATTATAGCAATTCTTATAAAAGAGAAAAATGGCTAATGGGAAGAAAAGGAATGCAGATTAATGTGAGTAAAATTATCTAAACCAGTAATTGAGAAGTGATTGAGGAACAGCAAACCTGTTCTTAGGGTATAAGATACACTAGTTCTATACAATAGAATAGACATACATTTACATTATTTTAAAACTTATTTGAAAACTGCCTCTCAAAAAACTCTGTTTCAGCCGTGACAATTTAAGTTCTATTCTCCAAACTTCCACAGCAATGTTTTCTGTCTCTTCATAAGGTATTCTCACCTGGATGTGCCTTTTCCTGCTTCTAAACCTGCAGACATTCTCTCCTTATTCAAAACTCAGATCGAAAGGGCAACCTTCCCTGAACTTCAATCCCCCGGTACCTCCAAGAAGGAATTAAGTATTTCTTTCTCTGTGTTTCCATAGCAACTTACACTTACAGACATTTCCTCTACCATGGATTTTCACATTGTAAATTAAAAACAATCAGCTATGTAGGGAACATGAATCACAGGACCTAGACTGGCTACTGGTTCTATAGCATCCACTGTAATAGAGAACTGCTGCTGATTGTTGGAGTAGGAACATAAGGTTCAATGAGAGGCTGGCAGCTCACTTGGCCTCCTGCTCGTGCTTGGTGTTTGCAAACTGAGCTGGGATTTGTTTTGCATTGTATTTCACTTTTGTGTGATCTCTATTATTAAAATGGATAATAATAGTGATAATCATGTAAGTGCTCGGTTAACACAGTACTTTGCAGAGCTAGAAAATAAAGGCACAAGTCATGACTTGGGCACAAGTCAAGGGTGATAAATTCTTTGAAAAAGCATGCATTAGCTGGGCGCGGTGGCTCACGCCTGTAATCCCAGGACTTTGGGAGGCCGAGTCAGGCAGATCGTGGGGTCAGGAGATTGAGGCCATCCTGGCTAACACGGTGAAACACCATCTCTACTAAATACGTGTAGACAAAATTAGCTGGGCATAGTGGCACGTGCCTGTAGTCCCAGCTACTTGGGAGGCTGAGGCAGGAGAATCACTTGAATCCGGGAGGCAGAGGTTGCAGTGAGCCAAGATGGCACCCTGCACTCCAGCCTGGGCGACAGAGTGAGACTCCGTCTCACAAACAAGCAATCAAACAAAGACATGCATTATCATTAGAGCTGTTGGGTGGGTGTGTGTGTGTGTGTGTGTGTGTGTGAGACGGAGTCTCACTCTGTCGCCTAGGCTAGAGCGCAGTGGCACAGTCTTGTCTCACTTCAACATGCAACATCTGCCTCCTAGGTTCAAGCAATTCTCCTGCCTCACCCTCCCGAGCAGCTGGGATTACAGGTGTGTGCCACCATGCCCAACTAATTTTGGTATTTTTAGTAGAGATGGGGTTTTGCCATGTTAGCCAGACTGGTCTTGAACTCCTGGCCTCAAGTGATCCACCGCCTCAGTATCCCAAAATACTGGGATTGCAGGCATGAGCCATCATGCCCGGCCTGGATTTCATATTATTAAAGTCAATGTTAATAAGGTTTTTAAAATTATCTTTTTGGAATGTAAGCTCTTGGAAAACTTAAAGGCCAGATATGATAGCAGTGATGGAAAACTTCAGAGTGTGAAATTAAAGGGCCACGAGAAGGGTTCAGGCTTGTTTTTGTTCGTTTTGATCAACTAATCTGTTATTATTATTATTATTTGAGACAAAGTCTTGCTCTGTTGCCCAGGCTGGAGTACAATGGCATGATCTCAGCTCACTTCAACCTCCACCTTCTGGGTTCAAGTGATTCTCCTGCCTCAGCCTCCCAAGTAGCTGGGTTTACAGGCACACACCAACCTGGCTGACTACTTTTTGTATTTTTAGTAGAGCTGGGGTTTCACCATGCTGGCCAGGCTGGTCTCAAACTCCTGACCTCAGGTGATCCACCCTCTTTAACCTCACAGAGTGCTGGGATTACAGGCATGAGCCACCGTGCCCAGCCCCAATCTGTTGTTTTTAAGCAACAATAACAAACATCTTTATTGCTGCCATTACTGAAAAAAAGAACTTTATTATTATTTTTTCTTATATCTCAATTCTTCCCATTGAGGCCATTAACTTTTAAATAAAATTTTTAGGTAATTTTTTTTTTTTTGAGACCAAGTCTCACTCTGTCGCCAAGGCTACAGTGGAGTGGCGCCATCTCGGCTCACTACAACCTCTGCCACCCAGGTTCAAGCGATTCTCCTGCCTCAGCCTCCCGAATAGCTAGGATTACAGGTGCCTGCCACCACGCCTGGCTAATTTTTGTAGTTTTAGTAGAGGCGGGATTTCACCATCTCAGCCAGCCTGGTGTTGAACCCCTAACCTCATGATCCACCTGCCTCAGCCTCCCAAAGTGTTGGGATTACAGGAGTGAGCAATCTCACCTGGTCGATAAGATGATGTTTTAAACCTAAGTAGTGCAAATAACATAACAATGCCTTTATTTGCTGCTTATTGCATTCTGCCTTGTAATACTTTATTGTAAGCTTATTGGAGACAGGAACCATGCCATTCATCTTTGTATTTCATTTCTCCCTTGGCTTCAGAAAAAGAGTACCATGCCTAACACATAGACACTGAATACTTTTTTTTCCTCAGTGAAATTGAATGGGAGTTTTAAAATTATGATCTTTTAAACCTTTTTTTGTTGTGAAATATAATTCTCAATCAGAAAGACAGAAAAGAGCACAATACAAAAATGTTTAGCTCAACAAATTATCCACAAACATCCATGTAGCTACTACTCAGCTCAATAAAAAGAACATTATCATCAACTCTCTCTCAATTACTATCCCTTCTGTTCTCCCAAAGGTAACTATTATCTTGACTTTTGTAAACACGTACTCTTAAACACTGTAGGTTAATCTTGCCTGTTTTTTTTTTTTTTTTTTTTTTTTTTTGAGACGGAGTTTCTCTCTTGTTACCCAGGCTGGAGTGCAATGGCGCGATCTCGGCTCACCGCAACCTCCGCCTCCCGGGTTCAGGCAATTCTCCTGCCTCAGCCTCCTGAGTAGCTGGGATTACAGGTACACACCACCATGCCCAGCTAATTTTTTTGTATTTTTAGTAGAGACGGGGTTTCACCATGTTGACCAGGCTGGTCTCGATCTCTTGACCTCGTGATCCACCCGCCTCGGCCTCCCAAAGTGCTGGGATTACAGGCTTGAGCCACCGCGCCCGGCCTTTTGCCTGGTTTTTAAAACTTTTTACAAGAGGAATAACACTGAACAAGAGGAGAAAGCCTTAAAGTAGAGCTGAAAATGATTAAGATGGATATTTTTTAGACGCCCATCTCCCCATTTTCTCTCCCTCCTGGCCTTTCCCAGAAAAAGGAAACCCTAATCCCTAGTTCTCTAAACCTGCTCATCTCTAAACCTCTAACGAAGCAGTTACCTTAGAGCAGCTGCCTGCTGGAACATCTTGCCCAACACACTTTGGTCCTAGGGGCTACCCTGCTGCCACTAACTCCAGATGACAGGGATCCGTCAGGAAACTCTGTCCGAGGACACTAACTGTACGTGTGTTCTTTTGTATCTAAGATTCAGCCATAATGAATCCATAATGTTGTAAAAAGATTTGTACCTAAAAGTCATCCATAATCATCCATAATGTTGCATATAGATTTAGCCTGCTCATTTCCATTGCTGAATATCATTCCATTGTATGAATATATCACACTCCATATTTACTAATTCTACTGTCAATGCCATATTTAGGTTATTTCCAGTTTGGAGTTATTACAAATAACACCTCCATGAACATTTGTATATATGTCTCTTGAGATATATGTGTACACTTTTGTACTGGGTCCATGATAGTGGAATTGCTGGATCACTGAGTATGCACCTTCAACCTTAGTAAAGAAAGTCAAGCTGTGGTTGCGTCACTCCTGCCAGCAGTGTATGAGAGTTCCCAGTGCCTCACACCCTTGCCAATAGTTATTATTGTCAGTTTGTTTAATTTTAGCTTTTCTGGGGAATATATGCTATTATCCAATTGTGTGTTTCGTTTGTGTGTTTTATTTTATTTCATTTTGTTTTTTAAAGACAGAATCTTGCTCTATCACCCAGGCTGGTGTGCAGTAGCTCACTTCAGCTTTAAACTCCTGGGTACAATTGAGCCTCCCACATTAGCCTCCCAAGTAACTGGCACTACGAACATGCCACCATAGCTTGATTTTTTTTTTTTTTTTTTAGAGACAGAGTCTTGCTATGTTACCCAGGCTGGCCTTTTTTTCTTTTAATTTTTATTTATTTATTTATTTTTAGACATGGGTTTTCGACATGTTGTCCAATTTGATCTTGCACTCCTGGGCTCAAGCGACCCTTCAGCCTCGGCCTCCCACGGTGCTGGGATTAAAGGTGTGAGCCACCATTCTTAGGCCCAATTGTGGTTTTAATTTTCATTTTCCTGATTACTAATGAGACTGAGCAATTTTCATATGTTTATTGGCTATTTGGTATTCTCTTTTGTGAAATGCCTGTTCAGGTCTCTGTCCCATGTTCCAACTGAGTTGTTTATCTTTTTGTTATTGATTTCCAGTACTTTATACAGTATACCCTGGATATAAGCCCTTTATCAGTTGTGTATGCTATAAAGTTCCTCTCCTTTTTGTGGTTTATCTTTTCATTATATAGTCTTTTGAAGAAGAAAAATTCTTGATTATAACAGAGTCAAATTCATCAACTTAATAAATATGTTTCCTGTTTTAGAACACTTTCTCTACACCAAGATCATAAAGGTATTTTGTATTATCCTCTAGAAGGCTCCTAAGAGGAGATTTATTAGTGGAAAGAAATTTGGGGTGCAGTTGAGGATGAATATTTGTTGGAAGTCTCATGAGTTGGAGAATAAAAAGAATCATGCTATTGCTAGGATAAAACCAATTATCACCAATACAGTTATATAAGATTGCTTGGAGGGCCGCTGTGTTAGCATCTGCTCGGCGGTACCATAAGCTGATTAATAGGAAAGCTATAATGCCTATTCCTTCTCAACCAATAAAAAGTTGAAAGAGTCCATTGGTGGTGATTAAGATTAATATCGTGATGAGAAAAATGAGTAAATATTTGAGGAATTGATTGATATTTGGATCTAGATATATCGTATTGAGAATTCTTTGATAGACCAAGTAACAAATAATGCTATGGGGGTAAATATCGTGGAGAAGAGGTCTAGTTTGAAACTTAATGATAGTTTAAGGGTTTGGATTGTTATTCAATGTCAATTTGAAATAATAGTTTCTTGATTTGTGAGAACAAATACTGTTATAGAGATAAGGCTGGTGATGAAGGCATATACAATAGCCATTTTTACATAGTATGGATATAGGATCTTTTTAGGGGGATTAATTAGGGTAATGAAAATAGGTAAGAATAGGGGAATTAGGGTTATTAAAGTGATGGAAGAATACTTTTTCACTTTTATTTGGAGTTGCACCAATATTTTTGCTTCCTAAGACCAATAGATTACTTCTATCCTTTAAAAGTAAGAAAGTCAGGGCCAGGCGTGGTGCCTCACACCTGTAATTCCAGCACTTTGGGAGACCGAGGTGGGCAGATCACGAGGTCAAGAGATCAAGACCATCCTGGCCAACATAGTGAAACCCCATCTCTACTAAAAAACAAAAATTAGCTGGATGTGGTGGCAGGCGCCTGTAGTTCCAGCTACTCGGGAGGCTGAGGCAGGAGAATTACTTGAACCCAGGAGGTGAAGGTTGCAGTGAGCCAAGATAGCGCCATTGCACCCCAGCCTGGTGCCTGGTGACAGAGCGAGACTGTCTCAAAAAAAAAAAAAAAAAAAAAGTAAGAAAGCTATGTTTTAGACTTGAGGGCATGAGTTAGTAATTCTTGCATACTTTCTCGGTAGATAAGAAGTTGTAGGCTTCTATTGTTAGATTCACAATCTAATGTTTTAGTTAAACTATAGCTACAGGATGTTAATCCTGTGATTGTTTTGGGGTTTAGAGTAAGGAGTAGGACTGTTGCAAGATGTATAAATACTAAAATATTTTCCTGTGTGAAGGAAGGTTTAATACAGCTAATGTTGTACATTAATGCTCTCCGTTGTGTTGAGGTAAATATGTATAGTGAATAAAGGGATGTAATTCGTATGTTAAGTCCTATAAGTATAATAGTGAAGTTTGATCGGGAGAAGGAGGCTATGATTGTAAAGAGTTCTCCAATTAAATTAATGGTTGGGAGTAGGGCAAGATTAGTACAATTTGCTAAAAGTCATCAAAGGGCTATTAATGGAAATAATGTTCGGAGGCCTCGGGTCAATAGTATGTTTCGGCTATGGATTCGTTCATTATTTGAGTTTGCTAGGCAGAACATTAAAGATGAGGTGAGTCTGTGGGCGATTATGAGAGTAGTAGTGCCTGTAAAACTTCAAGGGGCTTAAATGAGGATTGCTAGAATAACAAGAGCTATATGGCTTACGGAAGAATAGGCGATGAGTAATTTTAGGTCAGTTTGTCGTAAACAGATAGAGCTTGTCATAATTATACCTCATAAGGATAAAATGAGGAAAGGATAGCTTATGGTTTTTGTTAGGGGGTTAAGGACAGGGGTAATTCATATTATGCCATAGCTGCCTAATTTTAGCAGTACTGCTGCAAGTACTATTGAGCTGGCTATAGGGGCTTCTACATGGGCTTTAGGGAGTCATAAGTAGAGTCCATATAGAGGCATTTGACTCTAAAGGCCGTTATATGTGCTAGTCATGTAACATTGTTGGTTCAGGAGAATAATATTTCTTGAGCAATAACTGTTGTTGTTACTATATTTAGTGACCCTAAGGTGTTTTGGGTGTAAAGAAGTATGACCAGTAGGGGAAGGGATCCTACTAGCGTATAAAATAAGAAATATGAGCCTGCATTGAGGCGTTCTGATTGATATCCTCAGTGGGTAATAATAATTAGTGGGAATTAATGTGACTTCGAATAGGATATAAAATATGATTCGCTCTGTGGTCGTGAATGCTGTAATTAAGGAAGTTTGTAGGATAATTAGTATGGAAATGTAAAGGTTCTTTTGTGGGAGGGAAATGTTGAATAGGTAGTGTTGAGTGGCTAAAATTATGGGAGGTAGAAGTCAGGCTGTTAAGATTAGAAGCGGAGACGTTAACGGATCTGAAAAGAAAGTGAGAAGGTACATAGGTTGTTGCTGGGGTAGTGAAAGAATAATAGGGTAAAGAGACTGATAAATAAGCTATGAGCGACTATGTTAACTCATATTATATAATTTTTTGAAAGTCATGTTGTTGGAAGCAGTATAATTGTTGGGAAAATAACTTTTAACATTGGAGTAGATTTAAGTTTTTTAAGTAATCTAGGCTGTGTATGTTAGAAGTTGAAATTAGTAGGGCTAGACCTACTGCAGCTTCACAGGCAGCCAATACTAGAAAGACAAGAGGTATTATAGATATTAAGATAAAATGGCCGGGCGCGGTGACTCACGCTTGTAATCCCAGCAGTTTGGGAGGCCGAGGCGGGTGGATCACGAGGTCAAGAGATCGAGACCATCCTGGTCAACATGGTGAAACCCCGTCTCTACTAAAACTACAAAAAATTAGCTGGGCATGGTGGCATGTGCCTGTAATCCCAGCTACTCAGGAGGCTGAGGCAGGAGAATTGCCTGAACCCAGGAGGCGGAGGTTGCAGTGAGCCGAGATTGCGCCATTGCACTCCAGCCTGGGTAACAAGAGCGAAACTCCGTCTCAAAAAAAAAAAAAAAAAAAAAGATAAAATGTATATTTAAGGTTATGAGTATAATTATAATGAACAACGATAATATTTTGCCTTCCAAACATAGTAGAGATTAGGTGGGATCGATAAATTAATGTTCCTGGTAGAGATATAGAATATGCTAGTATATTATTAATACAAATAAAAGGCATTTGGTAGATATAATTCATCATAATCTAATGAGTCGAAATCATTTGTTTTGATTTAAACTATATACCAATTTGGCTCAGTCTAATCCTTTTTGAGTTCATTCATAAACTACGCCTAGAATTAAACTAATTACTAGCATAAGAATTGTGCTAATTGTTAACGTTAGATTACTTGTTTGGGTTGCTCATGGTATGGGTAGTAGTAGGGCAATTTCTAGGCCGAATAGAAGGAATGTAGTAGCAATTAAAAAGAATTTTATAGAGAAAGGTAGGCGAGCAGAGGCTATGGGATCAAACCCACATTCATAGGGGTTATATTTTTCTCTATAAACGTTTAATTGTGGGAGTCAGAATGTGATCATAATCAGTAATAGGGCTAAGAGAGTGTTAGTGTTAGGTTAATTACTCTCTTTCGGGTTTGAATCGAAGCTTATTGATTGGAAGTCAATGGTACTTTTATACTAAGAGAGTAGGATCCACATCAGTAAATGGAAATATACAGGAACAGTCACACTATGTCTATGAAGTGTCAGTATCATGCAGCAGCTTTGAAGCCGAAGTGGTGATTGGTTATAAAGTGAAATATTAGTTTGTGAAGAAGACATGTAGTGAGAAATGTAGATCCAATAATAGCATGGAAGCCATGAAATCTTGTAGTGACAAAGAATGTGGAGCCATAAATTCCATCAGAAATAGTAAACGAACTTTCAATATATTCTGAGATTTGTAGGAGAATGAAATAAGCACCTAGAATAATGGTCATAGTTAATGCTTGCATTATTTCTTTTCGGTTAGCTTCCATTAGGCTGTGATGTGCTCAGGTAATTGAGCTCAGGTATTTTTTCCTTTCAAATTTAGATCTACAATCTACATTGGATTGTCCTTTGTGTATGATGTGAGTTAAAGGTTTTTTTTTTTCTTGCCAAGATTCGTTTTCAAATATCCTAGCATCATTTATTGAAAAGACTGTTCTCTCTCTGCTGCTCTGCAGTATCACCTTTGTTAAGAATCAAATGTTAAGCAATACATGAGCAATATAAGCAATACTCTGTATTCCATTCTATTTGTCTATGCTTGTACCAGCATCACACTGTCTTAATTGCTATAGCTTTATGCCATGTCTTTATATCCAAGAGAACAAGCTCTCCATTCCAGTTCTTCTTCAGTTGGGTCTTGGCTATTTGTTACTTTCCATTTCTGTATAATTTTTAGAATGAACATGTCAAGTGGCATTTTCATTTTTCTCTCCTAGTGCTGACTTTCAACAGCTAAATTTCTATAATTATTTAGAACTTTAATGACAATAGGACTTGAAAGGATGTGATATAGTGGGAAAAAAGTGGGCCATGCTATCAGACTTGAGTTTGAATTTATTCTTACCATTCTCTATTAGTGTAGGACATGAGACTGGTACAGGCTTGTTTTATCTATTTTGATCAACTATTTCTAATTTTTAGGCCACAATAACAGAAACATCTTTATTGCTGAAATTACTGAAGAAAAATAACTTTCTTATTGCAAATATGAGACTATCTTCTTCCCATTGAGACAATCACTTTTATAAGCACAAGTTAATTAGCTTTCCTAAATTCAGGCTTATCAGTTGTAAAATGGGGATAAAAATAACTACTTTCTGAGGAATGAACCTTTGTAAGTGTGCTTAGCACAAAAAAGGAACTTGATAATGGTGGTCCTTATATCTGTTCTTTCTTGGCTTGTCTAGCATGTTTTCCTACACCCTTCTAGGTTGATTAGGAGCATGGCAGGTCTGAGATGCTAGAAGTTTTTGCGTAATAAAAGCCTAACTTTCAGAAATTCTTTTTTTTTTTATTTCTTTTTTTCCTTTTTTTTGAGGCAGGGTTTCATCATGTTGGTCAGACTGGTCTCAAACTCCTGACCTCAGGTAATCTACCCGTCTCGGCTTCCCAAAGTGCTGGGATTATAGGTGTGAGCCACCACACCAAGCCAGCCACTTTCAGAAATTCATATTATCTAAACTGGAAGAGATTAGGGGTACATGTAAAAATTATATATGTGAATATATTCTTTATAAATGTTTTATAAATTATGATGCATATTTTAAATTTCAACATTGTTCTTCTCTTTCTCCTCTAATATTAGTTATAAATCATACAGAGTATAAGTCTTGTTTCTATAATGCTCAATGCAATAAAAAGTCAGGCTTGTGACTGGATTGTTAAAATTCAGCACTCCACGGGTTTGTTGGCATCGCAATAAATATTTCTTAGCCCAGTTCAGAAATGTGTCAAAGCTATCAGCAGATAATGCAGCAGACAATGTATTAGTCAGCTCTGAGCATCATTACCGACTTATCATAACTGTAACTTGTGCCTCATCTTTTTTTATTTTTTACAAGGCATTCATCCATTGGTACACATTTTTCTTTTTTTTTTTACAAGGCATTCATCTTTTTAACTTTAAACATTTGTACTCACCTAGAAACCAATTTGAAATGTTTTTCTTATTATCTTCTTACCATCCCCCCAGAATATATATTTTTTAACTCATAAAATGCATATCATTTAAGATAAATCATAAAGTTATAATGAATACCCATGAATCTAACATCTGTCATCCAAACCATGTGCTCGTTCTATTCATGCTAACTGGCTTCTTATTTAAGCCTCTTTGAGAACTTGGCCTCTTTAATTTATATTATTGGCTTAATATTCACTTAAAATATCCTCAAACAGTACAGACAGCTGCATGCAGCTTCAATATGTAGTTATTTTGCAGCTCATTAATGCTATGAAATCTGTGAATATGTTTATTTAGTAAAATTGGCAAGCAGGGAGTTTTGTCTCCAAGTCTATCTACACCTCTAAGTGTCTGTGTGTAACTGTGACTGCATATGGCCTCTTACGTTCAGAAACGAATTATTCTCTATCTGTCTCTGCATTTCTTTCTCATTCTGTCTCTCACATACACATACATATTCAAATACACACAAAGAAAAGGATATAGAAAAAGAAAACATGAAAACAGCTCCCAATCTGATCCATCTACCATCTGTACTTTCCTATCCATCACTCTGCAAATTTGGGCAAAATGCTCTCTCTTGTATTCATTTTGCTCCCTATTCCCTTATTCATGCTGGTTTGGAGACAAAGTGGGTGTGCAAAAAGGCAGTCCGCTATTTTCTGCGCCACGATTTCCCTTTTCAGTGACTCCATAGCTGCCGTCAGCTCACAGAAGATGCTCTTTTATGGATATGGGGGGAACTCTGATTGAACACTTGTGGAAGGTGCCCCACAGGGGAAGAGTGAATAGTCTGTCAGCATATTCACTGTTCTTTCAATCCTGTCACCAGGTGGCAAAGGCAAAATGCTGTCAAATGGCCGAAAGGCTTGTCAGGGAGGAAAAGACTCAAGGGTTTATAGCATCTGAGCTTATAGAACATGCTCATTTAATTCATGAGATGTTTCATTTTTATATTTTGCTGTTCAATTTTAGTAACACGTATGTCTTTATGATTGTAATCTTTTGCTTCCTCCATTCTTTCTATAGATGCATATGTATGTATATGTGTGTGAATATGTATATGTATATAATATACATCTACATAGCATAGTTCAGTTTAATAGGCATTTATTAAGATATTATTTGCCATGCATCAAGGACACAGAGATGAATAAGATATGCATTGTGTTGGGCACAGTGGCTCCCGCCTATAATCCCAGCTACTCGGGAGACTGAGGTGGGAGAATCACTTGAGCCCAGGAGTTCAAGATCAGCCTGAGCAACAGAGCTTGATCCCATATCTATTTTTAAAAATGTGAATTCTGCTCCCGAGGAGCTTGCAGTCTACTGGTATTTATTTTTCCACGGATGATTTTATACATAGGGACCATACTTCAGTTTTACTGCCAGTATTAAAAAGTATTAAAACGTAATAGGACTTTCCAGAAGGCACAGGCCAGCCATAGGAAACACAGGAGTGCAGTGGCGCGATCGTGGCTCACTGTAATCTCTGCCTCCCAGGTTCAAGCAATTCTCCTGCCTCAGCCTCCCAAGTAGCTGGGACTACAGGCATGCGCCACCATGCCCAGCTAATTTTTGTATTTTTAGTAGAGACAGGGTTTCAGCATGTTGGCCAGGATGGTCTCTATCTATTGACCTTGTGATCCACCCACCTCAGCATTCCAAAGTGCTGGGATTATAGGCATGCACCTCTGTGCCCAGCCCCCCAAATATTTTTTTTTTTTTTTTTTTTTTGTGACGGGGTTTTCTCTTGTTGCTCAGGCTGGAGTGCAATCGTGCGATAATTGTGCGATCTCGGCTCACTGCAACCTCTGCCTCCCAGGTTCAAGCAATTCTCCTAATTTGTGTATCATTTACATACAATTTAAATTTGTTCTAAATTTTTATTTTTGACAAGAGTCTTGCTCTGTCACCCAGGCTGGAGTGCAATGGGGCAATCTTGGCACACTGCAACCTCTGCCTCTCGGGTTCAAGCAATTCTCCTGCCTCAGCCTCCAAGTGGTTGGGATTACAGGTGCCCACCACCAGGCCCAACTAATGTTTTGTATTTTTAGTAGAGAAGGGGTTTCATCATGTTGGCCGGGTGATCCACCCGCCTCGGCCTCCCAAAGTGCTGGGATTACAGGTGTAAGCCACTGCTCCTGGCCTAGTTTTTTATTTGTTTTTTATTTTTTATGTTTTTAGATTTCTTTTCCCTTTTATTTTGTAAAGGTCACCTTTACAAAGTAGCATTTAAAAATACATCCATCTCACAACTCAAAGAAATTTCTGACAGTACTGCCCTCATGCTGGTCAGCCATTATTCAGTGTGTGTCTGTATATACCTGTTGGCAGGTATATACTGCTCTTCTTCTTTCCTGGGAACAAACCCTTAGCGCTTCTTCTAGGTAAACTTTCTGCGGGCTCCCTCTTGGCCTGGCTTCTTCCATTCTCTCACACGTGGATCGGTAGTAAGCAGTCCAGCTTGTCTCATCCACTCGACCTCGTCCTCAGTGAGAAAGCTGCACAAAGCTTTTGCCATTGCTAATCGTACTGCTCCAGCCTGTGCCGACATCCTGCCCCGAGACTGTGCAGGTCACATTGTGTTTCCCAAGCCGGTCAACAAAGTGGAAAGGGAACATCAGCTGTTCTCTGTCCTGCATGATTGGGAAGTAATGCAGGTAATCAATTCCATTTACTTTTATTCTTCCACTTCCATGTTCATAAACAATTGCTTCTGCTTTTGCAGTCTTTCTTTTACCTTTGCTTTTCCTAAAGGCCATTCCTTGCTTGTCAACTGCACAGTTTCAATCAGCTGTTTTTTTTTGATTGTATGATTACACTTCTTCGAAACCTCTGCACAAATTCTTCCTCAGCAGCACCATACTGCAATGTCAATAATTTTTCTAGCAGGTGAATGAACTGCATATAATCTTGATCTGACAGTTTTTCCACTAACATTTCTTCCAGTTCCTCCTTAATCAGCCATCTGCTGCCAATCAGGTCTCTGGTTTTAGTTTCTTCTGGAAGCAGACCTTTGGCTTGCAACTGACTTTGACGTTTTTCTAAATTGAGTAACATTCCATATATATCATGCATTAATGAATAATATGACTGTTTGCCAGTATAGAAGAGATAGTGAAATGGATGGCCATCTTCTCCCCACTAGATTGCTCTTTGTTTTAGAAAAATCAGTTCAGGGTGCTTCATTATTGGCCTGGCTTCTTTCTCAAACAAACCACTTGGGAAAAGGTAAACAATAGCTTTATCAATATCCTCTTGAGTGAAAGTTTCTGGATCTTCTCCCATCATGTTGGCTAAATGTCTCTTTCCTATGTTGAACTCTTCAATCTGCTTTTTAATAAAATCCACTGTGTAAGTTTCACGTTTTAAGGTGGGAACATTTTTCTTTCTTGTTACAACTGCAGTATGACTTAGCCCTAATATCTGGGATCTGACATTTGTTTGCAACTCAGCTGCTGTGGTTTTCCAGAGGACTTGCTTCTGGAGGAGGCTACCCCTGCCCCAGAGAAGCAGCTGGTAGGAAACTGCTCCGCGGTAGGACATACAGGGGGCCGCCATGTTAGCTGTGGGAGATCCAGTTTTTTATTTTTTAAATGAACTTTTCTCTTAGGGACAGAGTCTTGCTATGCTACCCAATCTAGTCTTGAACTCCTGGGCTCAAGTTATCCTCTTGCCTCCGTCTTCCACAGTGCTCGCATTACAGGTATGAGCCACCATGCCCACCCTAATTAAACTTTCTGTTTTAGATTTATAGAAAAGTTGGCATGGCCTAAATAAACTTTTTATTTTAGAATAGTTTTGGATGGGCCTGGCGCAGTGGCTCACGCCTGTAGTCCCAGCACTTTGGGAGGCCGAGGCGGGCAGATAACTTGAGGTCAAGACATAGAGACCATCCTGGCCAACATGGTGAAACCCCATCTCTACTAAAAATACACAAAGTAGCCGGGCATGGTCACGTGTGCCTATAGCCCCAGCTACTGGGGAGGCTGAGGCAGGAGAATCGCTTGAACACTGGAGGTGGAGGTTGCAGCGAGTGGCGATCACACCCCTGTACTCCAGCCTGGCCACAGAGCAAGACTCTTGTCTCTAAAAAAAAAAAAAAAAAAAAAAGATAGTTTTAGATTTACAGAAAGGTTGCAAAAATAGTACATAGTAGCCATTTTCCCCTATTGTTAATATCTTTCGTGTACATTTGTCACAACTATTAAATCAGCATTGATACATTAACTAAACTTTAAACTCTATATTTAAATTTTACTACATCCACTCATTTTAACATTCAATTGATCTTGCCTGTAGCAATTACTATTGTGGTTTTCTTTTCTTTTTCTTTTTCCTTTTTTTTTTTTTTTTTTTTTTTTTTTGGGGGGGGGAGTCTCGCTCTTGTTACCCAGGCTGGAATGCAATGGCGCGATCTCGGCTCACCGCAACCTCCGCCTCCTGGGTTCAGGCAATTCTCCTGCCTCAGCCTCCTGAGTAGCTGGGATTACAGGCGCGTGCCACCATGCCCAGCTAATTTTTTGTATTTTTAGTAGAGACGGGGTTTCACCATGTTGACCAGGATGGTCTCGATCTCTTGACCTTGTGGTCCACCCGCCTCGGCCTCCCAAAGTGCTGGGATTACAGGCTTGAGCCACCGCGCCCGGCCCTCCTTTTTTTTTTTTTAAGATGGAGTGTCGCTCTGTCACCAGGCTGGGAGTGCGGTGGCGAAATCTTGGCTCACTGCAACGTCCGCCTCCCAGGTTCAAGTCACAGGTTGTAGCTGGGACTACAGGGTGCGCCGCCGTGCCCAGCTAATTTTTGTATTTTTAGGACAGACAGGGTTTCACCATGTTGGCCAGGCTGGTCTTGAATTCCTGACGTCAGGTGATCTACCCACCTCGGCCTCCCAAAGTGCTGGGATTTCAGGCAGGCGCCACCGCTCCCGCTCCACGCCCCTTTTCCCTGCACCACCCCCCCAACCCACCCCGAGATGGAGTTTTGCTCCTGTTGCCTAGGTTGGAGTGCAATGGTGTGACAATCGTGCGATCTCGGCTCACTGCAGCCTCTGCCTCCCGGGTTAATGCAATTCTGCCTCCCTCTCCCAAGTAGCTGGGATTACAGGCACCCACCACCATGCCTGGCTAATTTTTTGTATATTTAGTAGAGATGGGGTTTCACCATATTGGCCAGGCTGGTCTCTAACTCCTGACCTCAGGTGATCCACCTGCCTTGGCCTCACAAAGTGCTGGGATTACAGGTGTGAGCCACTGTACCCGGCCACTATTGTGGTTTTCTAACTGTAATTTTCTGTTTCCCTTATTTTTTCTACACTGTTAATTGGAATTCTTCTACAAGTAATAATTGTTCCTTTTCTCCTGTTTACTTATTTATTTATTTAGTGCTTTATTTATATCTGTGTGGACTCATGGATATTTATTATATTCTTTGGGTTATAATACTATTATTATTAATACATATTGTTATATATATATTTTTTAAGAAGAGTCTAGCTGTGTTGCCCAGGCTGGAGTGCAGTGGTGCAATCTTGGCTTACCGCAACCTCTGCTTCCTGGGTTCAAGTGATTCTCATGCCTCGGCCTTCCAAGTAGCTGGAATTACAGGTGTGTGCCACCATGCCTGGCTAATTTTTTTTTTTTCCTAGTAGAGATGGGGTTTTTCCGTGTTGGCCAGGCTGGTCTCAAACTCCTGGCCTCAAGCGATTTGCCCACCTTGACCTTCCACAGTGCTGGGATTACAGGCATGAGTCGCCACAATGCCCAGTCCATTATATGGCTTTGTTGATTATATGGCTTTTGCTATTAGGAGCTAATTCAGGTTAGCTTCTTTGTCATTTAGACACACTTACATCTCTTTCTTTTCTTTTCATATCTTTTTTTTTTTTTTTTTTTTTTTTTTTTTTTTTTTTTTTTTTTTTTTTGAGATGGAGTTTCGCTCTTGTTACCCAGGCTGGAGTGCAATGGTGCGATCTCGGCTCACCGCAACCTCTGCCTCCTGGGTCCAGGCAATTCTCCTGCCTCAGCCTCCTGAGTAGCTGGGACCACAGGCACGCGCCACCATGCCCAGCTGATTTTTTGTATTTTTAGTAGAGACGGGGTTTCACCATGTTGACCAGGATGGTCTCGATCTCTTGACCTCGTGATCCACCCGCCTCGGCCTCCCACAGTGCTGGGATTACAGGCTTGAGCCACCGCGCCCGGCCTCATATCATTTTTATAAGTCTATATAGACACTGTCATCTAGGAAGCTTTTCATTAATTACATTCTTATTTTCTTCCTCAGTTGACATTTTAACTTTTTTTTTCTTATTCTTATCATCCATGCATAATTGTCCCAAATTACACTGAAAGATCAAGGCATGACAAATATACCAACCAGGAGGAAAGGATAAAACTTAGGTGGACAGGGATTATTATTATTTTTTTTTTAGCAAGTTACCTGATCTAAGTCTCAATTTACCCATCGGTAAAATGATGACAATAGTAATAATATTTATATTGTGGAGTCACAAGGATTAGATGATTAACGTGTCATAAGATAGAAAGGTACATTGTTAACTATAAAGTTTTATATAAATGTAATAGTGTTATCTTTGTGTCATAGCACTGTATTCCATCCCTTCAATTATTTGGTAATGGTTGCTAAGAAAATGCTTTTGTTCTGAACATGGTATAACTAAAAAAAAAAAAAAAAAAAAAGAAAGAAAATGTTTTTGTTATTACACAGAGAGGCCTATTTAAGGAATGACAATGAACAATTGAAAACGTACTAGCCAAAACACTGAATCTGGAACAGGATTAATGTATTTACTTAGATGCAGTCTCATTTCTATAACTCCATTCATTCAGAAAACCCAAAGATTATACTGGTAATAAGCATGCCCCTTCTGTCTTTCAGACATAGAATGAAAGTTTTGTCTCTATTAAAAATGTTCCATGATCAATTTTTTTTTCTCCAAAGCCATGTAATATGTTTCCTAAATCAACGTAAACTATTAAGTAGAAGCAATTCAAGTTAAAAAGTCTGTTCATTTGCTCAGTGTCATCCTCCTGTTCATCAGTCAGGTGGTTAATGGAGTACCCATTACATACCAAGAATACAGCTGGGGACAGTGGCTCATGCCTGTAATCCCAACACTTTAGGAGGCAGAAACTAGCAGATCACTTGAGTCCGAGGAGTTTGAGACCAGTCTGGGCAACATGGCAAAACTTGTGTCTACAAAAAATACAAAAATTAGCTGGGCATGGTGCTGTGAGCCTGTAGTCCCAATTACTTGGGAGGCTGAGGTGGGAGGTTCGCTTGAGCCCAGGAGATGGAGATTGCAGTGAGCTGAGACCACACTTCTACACTCCAGCCTGGGCAACAGAGTGAGACTCTTATCTCAAAAAAAAAAAAAAAAGACTTTCTCAAATCAAACTGGAAACTAAAATTTAAGTGAACATAATAATGTGAATACAGAGATATTTATGTGGAAGCCAAGAAAGGACAGAGTGAATTGAAAGCCAAGATCAACCCAGAAGTAGTTTTT
Organism: Sapajus apella; assembly: GCF_009761245.1. NCBI lineage: Eukaryota > Metazoa > Chordata > Mammalia > Primates > Cebidae > Sapajus > Sapajus apella. Next base: position 20,750,307 of record NW_022436977.1, read on the forward strand.
CTCTTTTAGAATGGCTTGTTTCCTTATTTCTCTCTCTCTCTCTCTCTCTCCTCTCTCTTTGTTAGTCTGATGTCTCAGTGTGTACTCAAACTTTAGTGTTTGACTTGACTCAATTCTTCATGGATAGAGAACAGCAACGGAGACCAAATATGTGTAATGTTTGAAAGAAATTCAACATGGTATATCATTAGTCCTTTATAAAAAATGTTTATTGGCCAGGCGTGGTGGCTCATGCCTGTAATCCCGGTACTTTGGGAGGCTGAGGCAGGCTGATCATGAGGTCAGGAGATCAAAACCATCCTGACTAACACGGTGAAACCCCATTTTTACTAAAAACACAAAAAATTAGCTGGGCATGGTGGCACACGGCTGTAGTAGCATCTACTTGGGAGGCTGAGGCAGGAGAATCACTTCAACCCAGGAGTCAGAGGTTGCAGTGAGCTGAGATCATGCCACTGCACTCCAGCCTGGGCAACAGAGTGAGACTCCTTCTCAAAAAAATTTTTTTTTAAATTAATGATAGGGCCCCTACTATGGTTTAGCAAATTTAAACTAGCCCAATAATTTATCATCAATTTTTTTGTGTATAGCAAACTCAAAATTTGGGCTAATGCAATGATAATACCTAAAACCTCCAACTTCTGATTCTAGCCTCTCTCTGGGCCCTCTTCCCCCCTCCATACAGTCTTGCAGTGACATTAGGACAGTTGATTTGTAATACTGTCTAGTAAGGGTAGCAATCTATCTAGATCTGTAATACTATCTGGAAAGCAAATAATACAGACCAGGAACTCAAACTGATTTATCAGAGAGGATCAGAGCTTCTCCTATCTCTCTCGACTCAGTTCTGTTCTCATAGTCCTTGCTCCCAGTTTTTATTATTTTCAACACAAACACTATAAGATTTGACCTTCAACTTCTCAGATTGTCTATAATTGCAACATATCTGTCTTAGAAAAGTGACCTGTAGCCTGGGTGCAATGGCTCATGTCTATAATCCCAGCACTTTGGGAGGCTGAGGTGAGAGGATCTTTTGAGGCAGGAAGATTGCTTGAGGCCAAAAGTTCAAGACCAGGCTGGACAACGTAGTGAGAGCCCATGTCTACAAAAACAAAAATAAACTTAGTTGGGTGTGGTGCCACATGTATAGTCCTAGCTACTCAGGAGGCTGAGAAAGGAGAATCAAGATCAGTCGAGCCCAGAAGTTCAAAGCTGCAGTGAGCTGCAATTACGCCACTGCACCACTCCAGCTTCTGTTCATCCACTTAAAAGGAGAGACTTCTCTGGGACCCAGGGGTTCAAATTATGGAGGGAAGGTGTGGAATATCTTTCTGTGTCCAAGTCCCTGAGGGCAGGAAGGAGGACTCAGAGACTGGCCTTATCGGAACTTGCTGATACTGTTAGCTCATGTCCTTTTTCTCTCTCCTTTCACTGTCAATCTCCTAAAATGTGTGGTCCACACTCACTGTGCCCACTTTCTCTTCTCCCATTCTCTTCTTAACATCTTGAGCTTTGACTTCCATCCCTAAGACTGCTGTCTCCAAGATAACCAATATTCTTTCAGTTTTATTGAGTTCATATTTTCTTCTCAGCAATATTTTTCTGCTGATGGAAGAATCTCTCTGTAGTGCCTTTTAGTGGCCCACCGTTACATTTCCTTTGCTAATATCTCTCCTCTTTTTTGGGGATACATGTTATGATTTGTGATACAAGTACGGAGATACAGGTGACGGGGGGATGGAGGCAGCAAACCACCTTGCCATATAAGTACCTATGCAACAACCCTGCATGATCTGCACATGTACCCCAGAACCTAAAGTACAATTTAAAAAAAAAAGGAAACAAGCTGAGTCCATAGGAGAAGCTCAGAAATGATTGATTGATACAGTAGAAATTAATATGATGAAGGTGAGGTTTTAGAAATCAGCGTTTCTCAAATTTCAAATCCAAGATAAGATCTATCATGTTTCCAGAAAATTTGATTGAATATCATATTATGCTGTCTGGTCTTATAGTGAATAGAAGGTAAATGTTACTGTACCATTTATTTTAATAAAAACAATATGTTTGCTATTGATGAGAGCTAACTCCAAGATTTATTTTTTATCTGAATTTGATCCATAAAAACCATTTCATAAAAAGGAGTATAAATTATGAAAACCAAGCCCCATCTAAAGTTGCTGTTTGGGCCAGGGCACAGTGGCTTACACCTATAATCCCAGCACTTTGGGAGGCCAAAGCAGGTGGATTACCTGAGGTCAGGAGTTCAAGACCAGCCTGAGCAACACGGTGAAACTCCGTCTCTACTAAAATTAAAAAAAAAAAAAAATTAGCTGGGTGTGGTGGCAGGCGCCTGTAATCCCAGCTACTTGGGAGGCTGAGACAGGAGAATTGCTTGAACTCAGGAGGCAGAGATTTCAGTAAGCCGAGATCATGCCGTTGCATTTCAGCCTAGGCAACAAGAAAAAAAAAAAAAAGATTAGCTAGCCAAGCAGATCTCATCTATCTTTAGTTTTCAGACTCTGGGGATCAAATAAAAGGAAAGCAGAATAGTTTAGAACAAGAAATGATTCATATTGGAATACAACCAGAATAAGAAAAAAACAAATAGCTATAATCTCTGTTTGTCTTCCATGGAGCAGAGTTCCGCAAAAGAAATCTTTTTATATAGATGTGGGCTTACTTCCTCCTTTCCCTGAATCCTTGTTAAAGCTTTCGGTAAACAGCTTTGGTTAATATAATCCTGTTTCTTTTCTTTTCTTTTTTTTTTTTCAAACAGAGTCTCACTCTGTCACCAGGCTGGAGTGCAATGGCGTGATCTTGGCTCACTGAAACCTCTGCCCCTGGGTTCAAGTGATCCTCCTGTCTCAGCCTCTCAAATAGCTGGGACCAGAGGCGCATGTCAGCATGCCCAGCTAATTTTTGTAATTTTAGGGGAGACGGGGTTTCCCCATTTTGGCCAAAATGGTCTCAATCTCTTGACCTCATGATCCACCCACCTCAGCCTCCCAAAGTGCTGGGATTACAGATGTGAACCACTGTGCCTGGCCAATCCTGTTTCTTTTAATGACATTGTTTCACTATTTAGCTATTATACACTTTGTGACTTTACCCTCATGGATAAGTTGCCATGCCCATTAAATTCTTGGGAATATAAAAAATTTAGCCCAAGAATCTAACTGGACCAGATTTTTCAAGCAAAATCTTTGTTTTCTTTCTATTGGTTCAGGGTCCTCTGAATAAAAAAGAAAAGGAAGCTATAGGTAATTTTAAAATTCTTTTGGAAAGAAAGACAACCAATGTTGGAAGCAACACTGTCAAGCTGGGCACAGTGGCTCAACGCTTGTAATCTCAGCACTTGGAAAGGCCAAGGCAGGTGGATCTCCTGAGCTCAGGAGTTTGAGACCACCCTGGGCAACATGGTGAAACCCTGTCTCTACTAAAATACAAAAAATTATCTGGACATGGTATTGTGCACCGTAGTCCCAGGTACGAGGGAGGCTGAGGCATGAGAATTGTTTGAGCCCCAGAGGCAGAGGTTGCAGTGAGCTGAGATCATGCCACTGCACTCCAGCTTGGGCTACAGAGTGAGACTCTGTCTCAAAACAAAACAAAACAAAAACAATACTGCCTACTATTAAAATAATAGGCCAGATGCAGTGGTTCATGCCTGTAATCCAAATACTTTGGGAGACTAAGGCAGGTGCATTGCTTGAGCCCAGGAGTTCAAGACAAGCCTGGACAACATGATGAAACCCTGTTTCTACAAAATAGAAAAGTAAAAAAATTATCTGGACATGGTGGCATTCACCTTTAGTCCCAGTTACTTGGGAGGCTGAGGCAGGAGGATCACCTGAGCTCATGAGGTCAAGGCAGCAGTGAGCTATGATTGGGCCACTGCATTCTAGCCTGGATGACAGAGTAAGACTCTGTCTCAAAAAAAAAAAAAAAAAAAAAAAAAAAAAAAAGCAGACGTTTATTGAGCATCAGTCAAGTGTAGGAAATTAGAGAATAGATAAGGCCATAGCCCTTGGCCTTAAAAAAAAATGACCATTAGTATGTCAAGTGCTAGGTACTAGCAGGAATGCAAAAGAAGTATTCAAGAGGGTTCATGGTGGCTCACACCTGTAATCCCAGAACCTTGGGAGTCCAAGGTGGGCAGATCACTTGAAGTCAGGAGTTCAAGACCAGCCTGGCCAACATGGTGAAACATGGTCTTTACTAAAACTACAAAAATTAGCCAGGCATTGTGGCAGGTGCCTGTAGTCCCAGGTATTCAGGAGGCTAAGGCAGGAAAATTGCTTAAACCCGGAGGTAGAGGTTGCAGTGAGCCAAGATAGAGCCATTACACTCTAGCCTGGGCAACAGAGCGGGACTCCATCTTAAAAAAAAAAAAAAAAAGAGAGAGAGAGAGAAAAGAGAGTTCTGTAGTATTGCCCTACTCTCCCTTACTAACAGAACTCCAATTTTGACCAGGAGTTTACCCTTCTGTTGAACAGACCATATATGCCTCAGGAGAAATGAATTCAATTTTATAGTTCTGGAGACTTGGTTAATCTAAACTAATCACAAAAACTCCTTTCCAGGCTAGGCGCAGTGACTCAGGCCTGTAATCCTAGTACTTTGGGAGGCCGAGGTGGGTGGATCACCTGAGATCAGGAGTTCAAAATCAGCCTGGCCAACATAGTGAAACCCTGTCACTACTAAACATACAAAAATTAGCCAGGCATGGTGGCCGGCACCTGTAATCCCAGCTACTCTGGAGGCTGAGGCATAAGAATTGCTTGAACCCAGGAGGCGGAGGTTACATTGAACTGAGATTGTGCCACTGCACTGCAGCCTGGGCAACAGGGCAAGACTCAGTCTCAAAGCAACAACAACAACAACAAACAAACAAACAAACCTCCTTTCCATTGATATGTAAGTGGCTTAAGATATGTAAACCAGTTCTGACCAACAACTCATAGGAGGTTTGTTGGAAGGAACTTCATTGATCTTGCTGAGTGTTAAGGGGTAGAATGTAGCCTATATAGCCTGATAGTTACTGACAGTCATCTTGAGATTATGGCAGAGGAGGCTTAGAATTAAGCCTATATTACAGAAGGCAGAGCAGAGAGATGGAAAAAACTGTTTTTTTTTTTTTCTTTTTTTCTTTTTTTTGAGAAAAAGGGTCTCATTCTGTCACCCAGGCCAGAGTGCAAGTGGTACAGTCATGGCTCAATGCAGCCTTGACTTCTCAGGCTCAAGCAATCCTCCTGTTTCAGCCTCCTGAGTAGCTGGGACTACAGGTGTGTGTCACCACGCTAGGCTCTGAGTTCTTGATCATGTAATTTTTCCTCTGAGTTAACCAACCCTGAAGCTTTTGTGAGCCAATATACTGTTTATTTAGGACAGTTTGAATCATCTCTCTCCTTCTTTCTCTCCCTTCCTCCCTTTCTCTTCCTCCCTCCCTCCCTCCATCTCTCCCCCAACTTCTCTTTCCCTCTTTCTCTCTCTCTCTCTTTCTTTCTTTCTTTTCTTCTTTCCTTCTTTCTTTCTTCTTTCTCCTCACTCTGTCGCCCAGGCCAGAGTGCAATGGCACAATCTCAGTTCATTGCAACCTCCACCTCCCGGGTTCAAGTGATTATCCTGCCTCAGCCTCCCAAGTAGCTATGATTACAGGCACCTGCCACCATGCTCGGTTAATTTTTGTATTTTTAGTAGAGATAGGGTTTCACCATGTTGGCCAGGCTGGTCTAGAACTCCTGACCTCAGGCGATCTGCCCTCCTTGGCCTCCCAAAGTATTGGGATTACAGGCGTGAGCCACGGCACCCCAAGTGGCAGATTTTTCAGTTGTCAATGCCTATGCATGTGTTCATGACCTTGGTCATACTGTTCATGTTGATATTGTTTTGTTTAAGTTATAGGCACTGAATTACAGGTATTAAGGTGAATTTCCATTTAAAATTAATCATGATTGCATCATGATTCAGAATTGAAATGAAAGTTTATTCTGTCTTCAGAAAAGCACAGAAACAGCAGTGAAACATAACATTGATATAAATGTAGCAAATATTCGTCCTTGGAGGATTTACCACAATTTTATAGTTCCTTGCAAATACTTTATACAGGAAGTAGGAAAAGAAGACACCCATAAGTATATGAGACTGTGTTACATTCTGGTACTGAGACGCATGCATAAGGAATGCCTATCACACATCAAACAAAGCACCTGAAAGCAAGAAAAAAAAAAAAAAGCCAAATACCCCAGAATAGATGTAAGAAATGTCAAGATCATGATAGGTTTGGGTTATTGCATCACACAGAACTGTCATTAAAGCATTGTGCCATAGAAAATGGAAACATTATCAGCTGCCTTATGCTTATAGGAAACTAATTGCCAAATTGGTCTTTTAGGTAGACGTGGTCACACCAGTTGTGTATGAGAATTTATTTTCCTGAAGTAGGAGCAGAGCTCTAAATAATTTGATCTTATTATTTTTATTTTTGAAGACCAGATCAACTTATTTTCCTTAAATAACTGAGGCATTTTACTATTTAAGTGAAACTACCACACTGTTATTGGAGATACTATTTAGCCCTGGCAAAATCCTGTTTAAAAAGATAACCACTCTAGCCAGATGTAATGTTGCATACTGTAATCCCAGCTACTTGGGTGGATGACAGGAGGGGTGCTTGAGCCCAGAAGTTTGAGGCTATAGTACACAATGACAGTGCTTGTGAATAGTCACTGTATTCCAGCTTGGGCAACATAGTGAGATCTCATCTCTCAGAGAAAGAAAAAAGAAGAAAACCACTATAACTTTGGAACTTGCACGTTTTGGAATAAACTTAGTTGGATGGATATATTCCTCTGCAGTTAGCATCTGTAATATCCATGGCATAATCCACATTTTTCTGGAAATGCTTGTGTGCAGCAGCATAGAAGTTTCTTAGCCTCTTGTGTGTTTTAAATGTTTATAGACATATTTAGAGTGTAGAGAGACTGCTGCCTGTAAATAGAACTGCTACTCTGAACAGTCCCTAAATGATCTCTCTGCCTCTTTCCTTGTCTTCACTTAATTCAATATGATGCAAAATGTCCTTTCTAAAGTCTGATTTGGTTCTACTGCCTGGAGAATAGCATACAGACTCCTCAGTATGATATTCAGTTTGATAATGTCAGCCTACGTTTCCAATTCTGTTTTGTACCATGCTGTTTTACATATTCTATACCTCAATCGCTTGGAGGGCTTGCCTTTGCCCAAACCTACTTATAGTCTCTTATCTCCATATCTTTCCTTATGCTAGTTTCTCCTTGTGAAATCCTTTCCCATCATCTCTTCCTTTTGGAATCCTTCCCATCCTTCTTGGCCTAGCTTAAGTAGTGCTATTTTACATCTCCTTATTGAGGGTTAATGCCTCTCTCTTATTTTCTTATTATTTTCCTTGCATGTTGTGTCACTACTACACTTGGTTTATCCTGTATTCAAATTAAGAGTGATCTGTAAATATGTTTGCTCTACTGGACTTGAGATCTGAAGAGCAAAGACCAAATTTTTCACTAATTTCAGTTATTCAATAATGAATGGGGTTAGTCGCTGTGTTAAATACTCTCCTGAAGCTTCTAGTCAATAAGGAAAGCCAGACGTTAACAAAGAATTGCAGGTGTATTGAATATGATGACAGGTAAGTTTTAACAGGCATATATTAGAAGAGAACATAATTTAGTCTGAGTAATTGGGGAAGGCTTCCTGGAAGAAGTAACATTTAAACTGAGTTTTAAAGTGCTGGCCTGGTGCTCTGGCTCATGCCTATAATCGCAGCATTTCGGGAAGCTAGGGTGGGAGAACTCCTTGAGCTCAGGAGTTCAAGAACAGCCTTAGCAACATAGCAAAACCTTGTTTGTACTAAAAGAATTTTTAAAAATTAGTTGGGCATGGTGGTGTGTGCCTATAGTCCCAGGTACTAGGAAGGCTGAGGTGGAAGGATTGCTTGAGCCTGGGTGATGGAGGCTATAGCAAGCCGTCGTTGCACCACTGCACTCCCACCTGGGCTACAGAGCAAGACCCTGTCTCAAAAAAAAAAAAAAAAAAAAGAGAAAAAAGTAAGAACTAGCAAGATGAAAATGGGAAGGGAATTTAAAGAGGACAGGAACAGTATCTAAGAAATCTAAGACTTTAGAAATAAGGACATGCTCTGGCCGGGCATGGTGACTCACACCTGTAATCCCAGCATTTTGGGAGGCCCAGGCGGGCGGATCATGAGGTCAGAAGTTCAAGACCAGCCTGACCAACGTGGTGAAATGCCATCTCTACTAAAACCTCATCTCTACAGGCACCATGTCAGCCTGTAGAAGCAGACAGGGGCTCAATCACGCAGTCCTAAGAATTTATTATTTTATCCCAAGGGCAGTAGGAAGTAATTGGAGGTTTTAATAAGGGAAATGAGGAGGTCAGAATTGTTTTTAAAAGCACACATTGACTGCAATATGAATAGATCAGAGACACAAGAGTTTGTTATTTGTTTGCTTTGGTGGAAGGTGGTTTTATTTGTCATTTGCAATCATTCAGGCAAGAGACAGTGGTAACTTAGACCCTTAGATCTTTGCGTCCCCTACAAGGTTGAGTACAAGTGTTTGTTTCCAGTGTCATTAATAATTTTGAACTGAAGTAAATTAGTTGGCTCATTATGTGTAAACTCCAAGACATTACAGTCGTCAGGAACAAACCCTTTTTTTTTTTTTGAGATGGAGTCTCACTCTGTTGCCCAGGCTGGAGTGCAACGGTACAATCTCAGCTCACTGCAATGTCCACCTCCCGGATTCAAGCAATTCTCCTTCCTCAGCCTCCGAAGTAGCTGGGATTACGGGCACACACCACTATACCCAGCTATTTTTTGTATTTTTAGTAGAGACAGGGTTTTGCCATCTTGGCCAGGCTTGTCTCAAACTCCTGATCACAGGTGATCCACCCACCAAAACCTCCCAAAGTGCTGAGATTACAGGCATGAGCCACTGTGCCCAGCCATGAAATAAACACTTTTAAACACGAGGGCATTCTTTTCCAGGTGTCCTCAGGTCTGTGAGTCCAGGTTTCACTAAGTCCAGAAGAAATAATTTCTTCTCTGGTGGTTCCTGAAGATCTTGCATCAGGAAGAAAACACTGTAACTAAATCTACTGGCACCCTCATTTTATAGGAAACTTCTCTATAAAGGTCACTTGTTAAGTATTGGTGAAAATGACATTTCTTTCAGTTCAAGAAAGGAAGCTCATTCTCTCTCATTAATTGCTTCCTGTTTTGGTTGCTAATGTTTCAAAGTATGCAAATAAAATCTCTTCCTTAGCTTACTTCATAAAAACAACAGGTTATGCTTTTAATTTTATGTGAGATTAGAAAATCCGTCTAGATGTAATATTTGGTAATCTTGTGTCAGATTTTTTTTATGCTTAGTAATTAAAAAAAATTTCAAGATAGCCATTTATAATCAAAATGGGAAGTGTGTGTGGGTATGAATAAGCATGATTAAAGAAAACAGGCCACAGCCGGGTGAGGTGGCTCAAGCCTATAATCCCAGCACTTTGGAGGCCGAGGCGGGTAGATCACTTAAGACCAAGAGTTTGAGACCAGCCTGGCCAACATGGTGAAACCCCATCTCTACTAAAAAAATATAAAAATTTAGCCGGGTGTGGTGGCATGTGCCTGTAGTCCCAGCTACTCAAGAGGCTAAGGCAGAAGAATCACTTGAACCCAGGAGATGGAGATTGCAGTGAGCCAAGATTGCACCATTGCACTTCAGCCTGGGCAACAAGAGTGAAACTCCATCTCAAAAAAAAAAAAAAAAAAAGAAAGAAGAGCAGATATTATTTAGGGACAATAGCTAGTTATTTGAGGCATAATTATTCAGGACAGCTATGAGATACACACAAACACACACACACACCTCTTCTGAAGAAAGGTGTGTGTGTGTGCGTGTGTGTATCTCATAGCAAACCCCGTCTCTATACATCAACAGAAAAGGGCATGTGTGTATCTCAAGCAAAGCCCGTCTCTACTAAAAATACAAAAATTAGCTGGGCCTAGTGGCGTGTGCCAAATAGAGACATGATTAAGTTTCTTTTCATTGTGACAAAGCAAATTTAATCCCATTTCCTTCAAACCTACTCAGTTTTCTCATCTATAAAATGGAGATAATGCTTACTTCATGAAGTTGTAAGGATTAAATATGTTGTATAAAAAAATAAGTACAGTAAATGTTTAATCAATGAAATAATACATAGAAAAAATACTGAGATACTCTACATATCTAAATGCCTTCTCTACACAACCTTAAAGTCTTGATATTGTTAGGAATTATTACATTATGAATTGGATTAAGGGACATTTTTAAACAAACTTGAAGTAGCTGCAATTAGTCTTTGGTTCACCTTCCTGCCCTTTTCTGTTCAGGTTCATCCTCTTCTGTATTCACATTCCTGGTTTCTTTTTTTTTTTTTTTTTTGAGAGAGTTTTGTTCCGTCACCAGGTGGCAGGCTGGAGTGTAGTGGCACAATCTCGACTCACTGCAACCTCCACTTCCTGGGTTCAAGCAATTTTCCTGCCTCAGACTCCCGAGTAGCTGGGACTACAGGTGCGCGCCACCATGCCCAGATAATTTCTGTATTTTTAGTAGAGATGGGGTGTCACCATGTTGGCCAGGATGGTCTCGATCTCTTGACCTCATGATCTGCCCGCCTCTGCCTCCCAAAGTGCTGGGATTACAGGCATAAGCCACTGTGCCTGGCCCACATGATGATTTCTAATTGCTTGTTGCTTTCCGTTTTGCATTCTCTTCAGAACTTATTTCTCTGAAAGTGTTTCATAATATAGTGTATTTCTTTTTTTTTTTTTTGAGACGGAGTTTCAGTCTTGTTACCCAGGCTGGAGTGCAATGGCACGATCTCGGCTCACCGCAACCTCCGCCTCCTGGGTTCAGGCAATTCTCCTGTCTCAGCCTTCTGAGTAGCTGGGATTATAGGCACGCGCCACCATGCCCAGCTAATGTTGTTTTTGTATTTTTAGTAGAGACGGGGTTTCACCATGTTGACCAGGATGGTCTCGATCTCTTGACCTCGTGATCCACCCGCCTCGGCCTCCCAAAGTGCTGGGATTACAGGCATAAGCCACTGTGCCTGGCCCACATGATGATTTCTAATTGCTTGTTGCTTTCCTTTTTGCATTCTCTTCAGACCTTATTTCTCTGAAAGTGTTTCATAATATAGTGTATTTCAAAATGAGGTATATTTTTTTCTAACTCTGTTCCTTTTTTTTTTTTTTTTTTTTTTTTTTGAGGCAGAGCTTTGCTCTTCTTGCCCAGGCTGGAGCGCAATGGCATGACCTCGGCTGACTGCAACCTCCACCTCCCAGGTTCAAGTGATTATCCTTCCTCGGTCTCCTGAGTAGCTTGGACTACAGGTGCATGCCACCACGTCCAACTAACTTTTTGTATTTTTGGTAGAGACAGGGTTTCACCATGTTGGCCAGGCTGTTCTTGAACTCCTGACCTCAAGTGATTGGTCCACATTGTCTTCCCAAAGTGCTGGAATTACAGGTGTGAGCCACTGTGCCTGGTCGTTTCTAACTCTGTTTAGACTTTTAACCTCTTCAAGAGGCTCACCTTAGCTAGGCATTAGGAAGAAAGTGCTCTTACTAAGCCAATTTGAATCAAAGCATTTGGTTAATTTAATCTTTATGCATATTTACAGTTGAGAAAAGGACAGTCATTAACCCAAGTGACAATGATTTTGTAGTGGAATTTTAATCTCTTTAAAGGAGATTTTTTTAGGTCAGGCAACAATTTAACTGGCAGTAATTCTCAATCTTAGTTGCACTTTGGAATCATTTGAGAAGCTTTTAAAAGATGCCTATTGCTGAGACCCACCCCCCAGAGAGTCTAATATAATTGGTCTGGGGTGAGGATCATAAAATGGAATTTTTAAAGCTCCCCAGCTGGATTCTAAAGTGCAGCTATGTTTAAGAACCATCAGGTTACAATGACCCTGTTTAGATTTAATCTTATTGCTAAAGGTTTTCATTTTTTTGTTAAGGGAGTTACATACACATTGATTACTACTGTATATCTGATACAAGAAAGTTGGGAAAAGTTTAATGGGACAATATAGAGCAATAATTGTAATTTAAATGTCATCAAATTCACCTCCCACATTTTATTAATGAAGAGAAAATTCAAATGATTAAACTGACAGAGCTAATTAGAGGTGGAGCCAGGTCAAACTTTAAATGACTTAAACAATAGAATATTTTTTAGGATATGTTAAAATATCTTAGATTTTTTTCAGTTTTTGAAATTTAATTAAATTAATTTATAGTGGGCAAAATTTTTTTTAAAATAAGATTCATTCATGCAGAGGGCAAAATTCAAACAATTCAAAAAAGCCCAAAAAGAAAAGCAGAGGTTAATTTTCTCTGTTGCCATTTCTGCCAAAAAGAATGTAACTATTGTCTTCCACAAGGCGGCAGTATTGCTTACTTTTCAACAATCTCCCCATGGCTAGACAGTGATTGCCCAGTCGACTATGAATATTCAAGTCATCCTCCCAGTGACTTAATCTGTCCTTGGTACTGAAATGCCAGGTCAAAGCCAGATTCCCGATTCATAAGAAAAACCAAAAGTGAACAAACAACTGCACCAGGTAGAGCTATAACTGTGTAGATAAACAGTAGGAAATAGGGAAGGAGAAAACCAAAGGAAGCACAGGGGAGTGGGTTGCCTGGAAACCTTCTATCAATTTCCTATCTCCATGGAGGAAATGGAGGAGCTAGGGTCCAGTTATGAGAAAGCATGCATCCAATTGTGTCATGCACAAAATCTTCTCTTCACAATATACCGGACCCAGTCAAGTCAAGGATTACCACAGTGTCCCTCATGGCTCCAGAAGTCTTGAGGCTACTAGAAAAGACCTGGATCTTTCAATAGTGCCCTTCCCCAAAAAGAGTTGGGGAGATCATGTTTCAGTTTCCCAGCCTTGTAGATTTCCAGCAGGAACAGGTGATAAAAAGCACAGATGCTCCTGTTTTGGTCATTAAATTCTAGCAACATATGGTGTGAGGAGAATGCTTTTTAGACTTTCTGTGTGAGATCACAGATCTACTAGAATAAAAAGTTTGTTACTGGTGACATCTTTAGGATCCTGAGAGAATGACCCTTCTCTGTGACATTCAGGAATATGCTTCTCCATGACTTAGGAGAAGACAGAACTGAAGAAAGTAGTAAGTGATGGAATTGTAGAAGGAAAAACTCTTAGTTTCCTCAAATCTTTGAGATCATTGCAGCAGGAATAGGGGCAGGGGCAGAGGCAAGGAATGGACTATGACACAAAGGGCTGTGTGAGGGACAGTTACTAAGAGTGAAGTTTACCCAAGGTAAATCACAGAGAAAGAAATATGTGGGAGACATATTATGGAATTTGCAAGATACATCTCTAGTTGTTATGGATCTATTGTAATGTTATCTACTCTTTGGGGTTCTTCAAAGTAATGGGTATGGAGTCTAGAACACAGGACCAAAACACAGCTTTTTTTTTTTTTCTAATCAAAATCTTTTTTAAAGCTGCCAAACCCTTAGACCAACTTTGTAGTTCAGACAGTCTTTTGGTAACTGATGGGAATTGCTGTGCCTAATTGCAACAACAATTTAGAGAAATATCATATTAAATACTTTGAGTTATAATGTCAATCGGTTTACATTAAATCTTTACTTTCCACAAGCATTATTTCTTTTAGTGACCCCTGGCTCCTTCTAAATGATGTGCCTGATTTCAGCTATGAAGTTTCACTTTTCTTTTTCCATGCTGTAGCCAAACTTTATTCTAGATTACAGCACTTGGCAATATGCCCAATCATCGTGGTTTGTAATGGGAAAAATCCTGATTGTTTCCTTCCTAAAGCTTAGACATCTTATATAGTCCTGGCAGAACTTTTATTGATAAACAAAAACAATAAAAACCCAAGATGTTGACCTGCATTTTCTAGGTTTGAAGCTAAAACAAGTTTTGTACAGGCTATATAATGTAGTCAATGGGTACTCCCAAACCTCAGACTGGAAATATGAAACCCAGTCAAAAGCCAATATAGAAAACCAGATGTGATCCCAGAGATTATCAGGAGAGTCTACTAAAAGGGGGCTTGTTTATAATGCAAGTGCTGGGCTCGTCGCCGCAGTGTTAGAAGAACCGTAACAAAGAAATGCCCACTGTGTTCTCTTAATTCCACCTCAAGTTCAAGTAAAAGGTGGGCATAGAAATCAGAAAGAAATAGCATTGCCAGTGCCATGTTTTGCCCTATCTTAGGTCTGGAGCCAGGTGCCCAATAACCAGAAGATTAGATCTTACTGGACAATAGGAGTGTGTATGTGGATATGTCTGAAACATTGTCTGCTTTAGTAGTCTGCTCACTGATATCTGGTTCCTCTTTATGTGGGGAGATCACAATTACCTGTCCTGTGGAGCTCAGGTTTCACCATGTGAGTTGCTTTGGCCATTGAAATTCGAGTGGAAGCTCTGGGGGTTCCTCTAGCAGAAGTTTTAAGAGCCCGAGCACGCTTTTTCGTGATTCGCTTTTCTTCTGCCACGGTTACCAATAACATTCCAGATAGAAGATGCTCTGGCAGTCTGGGTGCGAAAGTGAAGATAATGATGGAGGCAAGCAGAGCTACTTTGCTGACCTCCAATGCACATGTTGTGCTAGTGAGATGTAAACTTCTGTTGTTTTAAGTCACCAAGATTTTGGGTTGTTTGTCACTGCAGTACAGCCCTACATCATACATTCTTAGTGGGAGAAGTATCACCCCATGGAGAGCAAAAATTTTGTTTGAGGCAGAGTTCCATTCTTGTTGCCCAGGCTGGTGCAATGGCACTGTCTTGGCTCACTGCAACCTCCACCTCCTACATTCAAGCAATTCTCCTGCCTCAGCCTCCCAAATACCTGGGATTACAGGTGCTTGCCACCACACCAGCTAATTTTTTTTTTTTTTTTTTTTTTGTATTTTTAGTAGAGGTGGGGGTTTCATCATGTTGGCCAGGCTGGTCTTGAACTCCTGACCTCAGGTAATCTGCCCTCCTCAGCCTCCCAAAGTGTTGGGATTACAGGGATGAGCCACCATGCCCAGCCAAAAATTGGTTCTTGAAGGGCAAAAAAGTCATGCTCTTTTTTAAATTTTTTGAGACAGGGCTTGCTCTGTCACCCAGCGTGGAGTGCAGTGGCATGAACACTGTTCACTGCAGCCTTGACCTCCTAGGCTCAAGCAATCCTCCTGCCTCAGCCTCCCTTATGGCTGGGACTACAGGTGTGTACCACCATGCCTAGCTATTTTTTTTTTTTTTAACTTTTTGCAGAGATGGGGGTCTCATTTTGTTGCCCAGGCTTCATACTTTTTTAAATAAATTAATTTTTTTTTTTTTTTAGAGGCAGGGTTTCACTGTGTTAGCCAGGATGGTTTCAATCTCCTGACCTCGTGATCCGTCTGCCTCGGCCTCCCAAAGTGCTGGGATTACAGGTGTGAGCCACCAAGCCCAGCCCATACTCTTTTTTTTTTTTTTTAATGTTATAGAACTCAGATGTGATGTGTGTGGTGGCTCATGCCTGTAATCCCAGCTTCTTAGGAGGCTGAGGCAAGAGGCCTGCTGGAGGCCGGGAGTTGGAGACCAGCCTGGGCAACATAGTGAGCCCTTATCTCTTAACAAAAAAATAAAACAATTAGACAGGTGTAGTGGCCTGCATCAGTGATCCCAACTACTTGAGAGACTGAGACAGGAAGATTTTTCGGCCCCCAAAATGAAACACACACACACACACGTTATTGTATATACAGTACACAAATAGATATAATCTGTGATATTAACTATTTATGGGGGGGATGATTAGAAAAAAAGTCTAAAGAGGTTCCTTGAGAGTTGATAATGAAATAAAGGTTGAGAAACATTGGTCTATAATAGTCAGGTTATCTTCATCAAATCTAATTTAGGGGTTCTCAACTCTAGTGGCACATTTAAATCTCTTGCAGAGCATTTTAAAAACAGTGATATCCAAGTTTAGTTTCCAGAAATTCTAATTTGACTGGTGAAATCAACACATTATTTTGTTTTGTTTTGTTTTGTGTGTGTGTTTTATTAACTGTCCCCAGGTAATTCTAATTTGCAGACAGAGTTAAGAACCACTGGACCAGACATTCTCAAAGACAAAGCAGCATTTCTTCCCCCAGAAAGAAGTCACACAAATAGCAGAGAAATAGCACAGAGCACAGGAAGTGGCTGGCATGGAGTACAACTCCCTCCTGTTTTAGATAAGCTATTCTGGCCTCATACCAGGTAACAAAAGCTGCATTCATCAAGAAGAGACAGCAATGTCCACTTTCTGTATTTTATCATTCCCATTTCCTGACACACTGTTTGAATGCAGAAGGTCCTTTATGAGTCATTTGGAAAACACAAGAAAGCAAAAATATGGCTGTGGTTATTCCTGGACTAGTACCCATAATCAGCGTTTTCTGCATAGATGCATTAGGAAGTCATCTCTAGCTCAGCTCCTAAAATTCTAAGTTCTTACTGAGTGAGTTTAAAAAGTCATTCAGCATGAGATCTTTATCTCCTATATCTAGGAAACTTGAGATACCAGAAGGGAACTTTCATATAGCTTGTAAAAGTTAAAAATTAAAGCAAATTAAAAACAAGAGAGCGCTTTCTCCTTCTTCACATGGAAAGAGGCTTGGGCTAAATTACAGTGACATGGAATAATTATCATGGCTGAATTCGGTCATTAGATGGATCATCACTTATTTTTCCCTGAAATGTCACTTGGAATTGACAACGATATGGAGATGTGTGTGTGTGTGTGTGTGTGTGTGTGTGTGTGTGTGTGTGTGTGTATATATATTTTTTTTTTTTTTTTTGAGATGGAGTTTCCCTCTTGTTGCCTAGGCTGGAGTGCAATGGTGCAATCTTGGCTTACTGCAACCTCTGGTTAAGGCTATATTTTAATAAAGTGGCTTATTTACAGCTTGGAAGTCAAAATTAAAATGTGTAAATTAATAAGGATATCACTTTGATTTTTCCTTTTACACATCTTCACACTCAGATGTATTTACATTGGTCTCATTTATTTGGAGGTTAAAACTAAAAGATGTGGATTGGCTTTCCTGATATTATTTTTGGTCACTGAGCACCTAGCTCAAGGGCAAGGTGGAGATATTTGCAGGCATTACTTGTGAAATTTCTTGAAGCATAAACATAAAATTTCCAGGAAATTCTCCATGAGGAGAGTCACCATCAGTTGTACAAGTTGACAAATGCTCACAACTATCTTGTCAACACTTGGCTGATGATTTTGGCAGATGCAGAAATGAAAAAAATCAAGTGTTGCAGGTTATTAATAGGGATCAGAATGGATCTGAGATGTGAAGATGGACAAAATGTGTATCCTAGAGGGCTTATCTGCAATTCATTATCTCTAATTTAAAAAAATTTCTTTTTAATTTTTTAAACTGACAAAAATGTTATGTATCAGCCAGATGTAGAGATACACACCGGTAGTCCCAGCTACTTGGGAGGCTGAGGTGGGAGAATCCTTTGAGCCCAGTTCAAGGCCAGCCTGGGCAACAGAGAGACCCCCATCTCAAAAACAAAACAAAATTTTATTTATTTATCATATACAACGCAGTGTTTTGAAATATTATGGAATAGCCCAATTGAGCAAATTGACATATGCGTTACCTCCTTATCTCTCATTTCAAAGAATGGCAACAATGTGCTGTGAAATCCTTTCCAGAAAGCCGGCTAACCCCAGTTCCTAATGTGCAGAAAGCAACCCAGTGACTGTATGACATTGCTCATACAGTCCATCCCGAGCTGACTGAATAAGAGGTAGACACCTGACTTAAGTTAATTACATTCTCTCTCCTGGGAATTTGGAATTGGGATGCAGAGGTTTTGGTTTGTTTATATTGGGCAATGGAACTGTTAGATAATGAAGAAAGGCCAGGCGCAATGGCTCACGCCTGTAATCCCAGCATTTTGGGAGGCCAAGGCGGGTGGATATCACCTGAGGTCGGGAGTTCGAGACCAGTCTGACCAACATGGAGAAACCCTGTCTCTACTAAAAATGCAAAATTAGCTTTGTGTGGTGGCTTATGCCTGTAATCCCAGCTACTCAGGAGGCTGAGGTAGGAGAATTGCTTGAACCCGGGAGGCAGAGGTTGTGGTGAGCCGTGATCGCACCATTGCACGGCTCCAGCCTGAGCAACAAGAGTGAAACTCCATCTCAAAAAAAAAAAAAAAAAGATAATGAAGAGCTGGGGCTGGACTGCCATTTTCTACCAGGGGATACTGAAGCAGAGAAAGCCAATCTTCAAAGAAAGGAGAGAAGCCATTATGGAGCACAGAGGAGACGAAAATAATATCTTGTTTGTGACTTTCAAGTTTCATGTCAAATCCCTTGTGAAACCTGGCTGTCCTAACAGTTTGGTTTCATAAGTTACTTGTGAATCTTTTCAATAAACATCATCCCCTTGTACTTGAACTAATTTGAGTGGGATGTAGTGCCCTACAACTATGGCTGTCTAAGAAAAATGTCGGCCGGTCGCGGTGGCTCAAGCCTGTAATCCCAGCACTTTGGGAGGCCGAGGCGGGTGGATCACGAAGTCAAGAGATCGAGACCATCCTGGTCAACATGGTGAAACCCCGTCTCTACCAAAAATACAAAAAATTAGCTGGGTATGGTGGTGCGTGCCTGTAATCCCAGCTACTCAGGAGGCTGAGGCAGGAGAATTGCCTGAACCCAGGAGGCGGAGGTTGCGGTGAGCCGAGATCGCGCCATTGCACTCCAGCCTGGGTAACATGAGTGAAACTCCGTCTCAAAAAAAAAAAAAAAAAAAAGAAAAATGTCTATGTTTCTATTCATAGAATGGCTAAAATCTATGAAGAACATATGCCATATTTACTGCAGGTATTTGGCTTCTTAAAATTTTGCTTAAATTATTAAGATTAGTTTTCTAGTAGATGTACTGGCTGTTCAGTATGACAGATGTAGCAGGTTCTGTGAGCAAATGGGTCACAAAGAAATGCTGACTGGCATGAAATCTTTGCAGAAATGGTCACATGCTTTATCATACATGTTCTAAACCAAAAAGCATAGATCTAAACATGCAAAACCTATGGTTAAATTAGCTTTCTTTAACTTAATTAAACCGCATTAATTTAGAGAGACAAAAGACATATGCACAGCAGTTTAATGTCTCCATTATAAAAGATTTGAAAAGATGCTAAGATGGATGGAATAATCAGCTCTATGAACTCCATCAATTTCTAGCCCCCTTTTGCCTCTGCTCTAGACCCCTGACACCAATTATGTAAATTTGCCCACACAGCCCCTGGTTGCTTTTGCATTGTTATTTAAATGTAGGTGTCTTATGAAGACAAAAGGAAATGCATTCTTTTCAGAATTAAGAATTTGAACTGGTTCACTGATTTTGTTCCTGTTGAATTACCAGGCAGCTGGAAGAAACAGCTGGATCAGTTTCTGAAGATCAAAAAGAGAAACCTCAAGTCTGAATTACAATAGGTATTTCATCAGAATTTTACAGTATTGTTTAATAAGTACAAAACAGCTGGGAGCGGTGTCTCATGCCTGTAATCCCAGCACTTTGGGAGGCCAAGGCAGGTGGATCACTTGGGGCCAGGAGTTCGAGACCAGCCTGGCCAACATGGTGAAACCCTGTCTCTACTAAAAATACAAAAATTAGCCGGGTGTGGTGGCGGGCACCTGTAATTCCAGCTACTAGGGAGGCTGAGGCAGAAGAATAACTTGAATCCAGGAAGCGGAGATTGCAGTGAGCTGAGGTCATACCATTGTACTCCAGCCTGGGCAACAAGAGCAAAACTCCATATAATAATAATAATAATAATAAATATAAAACACACTTTACTGGTAATTGACTGCTTTCCTGTTCACATTAGCAAATGCATCATGAAGACAGTGCCAAATGCACTAAAAGTTCCTTGATTTACTGAAACTTCTGAACTTTATTTTACTGATTTATTTTTTTTACTGTACTTTAGGTTCTGGGGTACATGTGCAGATCCTGCAGGATTGTTGCATAGGTACATACATGGCAAGGTGGTTTGCTGCCACCATCCTCCCGTCACCTATATCTGGCATTTCTCCCCATGCTATCCCTCCCCAACCTCCCCACCCCCACTGTCCCTCTTCTAGCCCCTCCCAACAGACACCAGTGTGTGCTGCTTCCCTCCCTGTGTCCATGTGTTCTCATTGTTTGACACCCGTCTATGAGTGAGAACATGGGGTGTTTGGTTTTCTGTTCTTGTGCCAGTTTGCTGAGAATGATGGTTTCCAGACTGGCGTGAGATGGTATCTCAATGTGGTTTTGATTTGTATTTCTCTAATGACCATTGATAATAAACATTTTTTCATATGTTTGTTGGCCTCATATATGTCTTCTTTTGAAAAGTGTTTGTTCATATCCTTTGCACCCTTTTGAATGGGTTTGTTTGTTTTTTCTTATAAATTTGTTTTGGTTCTTTGTAGATTCTGGATATTAGCTCTTTGTCAGATGGGTAGATTGCAAAAAATTTTTCCCATTTTGTTAGTTAACTGCCAGTTCACTCTAATGATTGTTTCTTTTGCTTTACAGAAGCTCTGGAGTTTAATTAGATCCCATTTGTTTATTTTGGCTTATGTTGCCAATGCTTTTGGTGTTTTAGTCATGAAGTCCTTGCCTATGCCCATGTCCCGAATGGTTTTGCCTAGGTTTTCTTCTAGGGTTTTTATGGTGTTAGGGCTTATGTTTAAGTCTTTAATCCATCTGGAGTTAATTTTAGTGTAAGGTGTCAGGAAGGGCTCCGGAGGCTGGCACTCACCCACTGTCACGATGTCACTGATCTGGACACCCCTGAAGCACAGGGACAGGTGTATGGACATGTTCTTTTGGTTCTTCTCAAAGCAGTTGTACTTGCGGATGTAGTGGAGGTAGTCTTGGCAGATGATGATGGTCCTCTGCATCTTCATCTTTGTCACCACGCCAGAGAGGATCTGCCCTCCAATGGAGACATAAACTGTGAAGGGGCATTTCTTGTCAATGTAGGGGCCCTCAATAACCTCTTTGGGTGTCTTGAAGCCCAGACCAATGTTCTTGTAGTACCGAGGGAGCTTCTCCTTGCCAGTTTCTCCCAGCAGGACCCTCTTCTTGTTTTGAAAAATGGTTGGCTCTTTTAAGTAGGCATGCTCCATCTGAATGTCCACCATCTTCCTGATCGCCTGAAAAAAGGCTGAACTTTAAGAACTACAAAATCCAGTTTGAAGGAGGATATAAAGATCAGAAGAAATATAGCACAATAGTCCTCTAGGATTGCTTGGGTTCAACACCCAGTTTTTCTAACTATATGAAAATATATTTTCATATAGTTAAATTACTGGTAAATTACTCAAGCTCTCTGTGCTTTAATTTAAACATTTAAAAAAATTATTGTTATTATTTTTCTGACCAGGCCCAGTGGCTCACGCCTGTAATCCCAGCACTTTGGGAGGCCAAGGCAGCTGGATCACCTGAAGCCAGGAGTTTGAGACCAGCCTGACCAACATTGTGAAACCCTGTCTTTACTAAAAATACAAAAATTAGCCGGGTGTGATGGCAGGTTCCTGTAATTCCAGCTAATTGGGAGACTGAGGCAGGAGAATTGCTTGAACCCAGGAGGCAGAGGTTGCAGTTAGCCAAGATGATGCCATTGTACTCCAGCCTGGGTGACAGGGCGAGACTCTGTCTCAAAAAAAAAAAAAATGTTATTTTTTTAAAGATGAGGTCTTGCTATATTTCCCAGGCTGGTCTTGAACTCTTGGCATCAAGTGATCATCCTGCCTCAGCCTCCCAAAGTGCCGGAACTACAGGTGTCAGCCACCATACCCAGCCTCTGTGCTTTAATTTTCTTATTTGTGAAATGGGGATAATAACAGAACCTACTTCACTGGATAGTTATGAAGATTAAATGAGTTAGTTTATATAAAGCACTTAAAACAGAGCCTAGCTTATAGTAAGTTGCATTAGTCATTATTATACCCCCATATGCAAAACCTTGTATTTTCTTGAAATCTCTGCCAATGGAACTAATTATTTTATTAGTGCAATATGCTTTCAAATCCAGTCAGTGACTCAAAAGTAGGAAATAGACATATGTCTACCTTTTCACAAGCAGATAGCAATCTGGGTAAGGAAAGGTATGGGTTATGTGTATATATGTGTATAAGAGCTATGTATGTACAAGTAGCCTTGATCTCAAAATTTAGACTTCCTACTTCCTTATGAGAATTGTATTCTGCCCAGTAGGTTGGCCAAATGACTGTCTTGTCTTAGGGCAGGACCAACATGTTCTGATTAACTATAGGTGGACAAGGTACATTGAATCAAGACAGGTATAAGATAAACCCAGCTGCAGGTTCTAGAAGGAAGTCCAGCCTCAATGGTACACATCAGAAGGGAGGATAGACTGGGAAGTTGTTAATAAGAAGGAGGAATAACTGGGAGCTAGAGAATTTTTCTAAACTGGACAGCACAGTGCTGGGTAACCCAGAAAAAGGAATATGCAGAGATCCAGATAAACAGCCTGCTGTTTGAGTCAGGGATGTTGCAAATAGCAGCATCTGCAATGGGGGAGTAATAGGAGCATATTGGACTCTGAGGGATTGTGATTTCTTGGTGTATTAAGACAAGGGAGCCAATTAAAGGAATCAAAAAGGAGCTCAGATTCCAGAAGTAGGGCCCAGATCTCAGAAATTTGAACTCTGTTGAAATTGCAGTATAAAACCAGAATCAGAGCAGCAATGGCAAACTCACACTGGGTGTTGGGATAAAGACTGGTCAGGTTGGTCATAGGTATGGGTTGGATGGAACCTTCAGGTCCAAAGGGCTCAGCTACATGGATAAGAAACATAAAAGAGGCTGGGAGAGGGAGGGAGAAAACAACAACTGGATGTTTATAAAGGACAGTGAGTCAGTTCTTCAAGCATTCTTTTGACTTTATAACATTGCTTTTCAACAAGCAAATGTGAAGTGTGTTAAGACTTGCATTAGTGTTGTAACTTTCCAAATAAAAGCGTCCCTAAAGGCCACTTCCTATCTGATTTTTCCCAGTAAATGAGGCAAGCAATTTTAAGATCTTCCACAAAACATCTAGCCATCTAAAATGGAGAGATGAATCGTTCTGCTTATACAAACAAGCTAGCTATTAGAGGGTGGTTGAGGTATGCTGCTCATAAGATTTTAGGGTATCTTCCATCTGAAATCTCAATGTTCTCAGTATGAAAAACCTGAAATCAGATGCTTATGTAGGGAAATAGCCACCCAGTAAACCCAAAAAAGCAAATGGATAATGCTGGCCATTTTGCCTTTCTGACATTTCCTTGGGAATCTGCAAGAACCTCCCCTTTTCCCTCCCCCAATAAGACCATTTAAGTGTGTGTGAACTACAGAATACTAAATAAAAAGTTTGGCCAAAACCAACCATGAAGCTGCAAAAAACAAAACAAAACAAAAAACCTTTGAGTCACAGAAAGTACCATTTAACTCTGGACACTCTTTCAGTGAAGGAATGGTAATGGAATGGTGGTCCTAAAGAATGCCTCATGGTCCTTAACGGTGCCTCAGCCCTGGCAACATTTCTGAGTGATGGGTAGGAAAAAAAAAAACAACAACAGCAACAACAAAAATAACTATATTCTGGCTGGGTGTGGTGGCTCACACCTGTAATCCCATCACTTTGGGAGGCTGAGGCGGTGGATCACTTGAGCCCAGGAGTTTGAGACCAGACTGGGCAACATGACAAAACCCTGTCTCTACTAAAAATACAAAAATGAGCTGGGCGTGATGGCATATGCTTGCAATCCCAACTACTCAGGAGGCTGAGGCAGGGAAATCACTTGAACCCGGGAGGCAGAGGTTGCAGTAAGCTGAGATGGCACCACTGCACTCCAGCCTGGGTGACAGAGCAAGACTCAGTCTCAAAACAAACAAACACACACAAAACAAAACAAAAAAACTTGCTCCCTAGAATTCAAGGAAGAATCAGGCATATTTAGAATGACATAAAAACTTAATTTGAAAAATCACAGCTGGGCATGGTGGCTCATGCCAGCACTTTGGGAGGATGAGGTGGGCGGATCACAAGGTCAAGGGATTGAGACCATCCTGGCCAACATGGTGAAATCCCGTCTCTACTAAAAACACAAAAATTAGCTGGGCACGGCGGTGCGCCTATAGTCTCAGCTACTCCGGAGGCTGAGGCAGGAGAATCACTTGAACCCGGGGGGCGGAGGCTGCAGTGAGCCGAGGTTACGCCACTGCACTCCAGCCTGGTGACAGAACGAGACTCTGTCTCAAAAAAAAAAAAAAAATTACATTTTGTGATTACCAGATTAGGGAAAAGTAATGATGTTTGGAAGGAAAATTGCACTAGGTGTAGAGGAAAATTACCTTCTGTGAGAGTTGGATGCCCTGTGGTTGCTCTTGGATTAATTTGCCTCCTTACCTGTCATTGATCACAACTACTTTTTGTTGCAGGAGAAAAGTTCCTTTCCATAGCTATAGTCTTAACCTGTTGTCTTTAAATAATGTAGCTAGATCAGTTGAGCACATGGGAATCAGAGACTAAAAGAAGCACATTAGGCATTCAATAAATATTTGCTGAATGGATGAAATGCTCAGTAACCATTAAAAGATGATGATAAAAAAAATTTAAAAAAAAAAAAGATGATGATATTCTGGCCAACACGGTGAAACCCTGTCTCTACTAAAAATACAAAAAAATTAGCTGGGCATGGTGGCGTGCGCCTGTAGTCCCACGTACCCGGGAGGCTGAGGCAGGAGAATTGCTTGAACCCTGGAGGACGAGGTTGCAGTCGGCCGAGGTCACGCCACTGCACTCCAGCCTGGCGCCTGGTGACGGAGTGAGACTCTGTCTCAAAAAAAAAAAAAAAAAAAAAAAGATGATAATGACAATGGAAAGGAAAGGGGACAGAGGAAGGCATGGACAGCTGCAGCTCTAAGGCAATTGGCTTGCCAATTACACTGCTGAAATCACAACAATCACAGTTTTCAATTACTTAGACGCTGGTTCTCCAGTCTGTGTATCATCTCAGATTTTTTGTTTAGATTTTCTTTTAAGCTGACTCCCTTTTAGTCCTCCATTTAATGTCTATTAATCCACAGAGAAGAAGAAGGAACAAAAGAGATTAATAGTAGCTAAAACTTTCCAATGTGTTCTCTGTGCAAAGGCTTATCTCATTTTACTCTCGCAGTCTCTCATAGAGAGGGACTATTATTATAACTGTTTCACAAATAAGGAAACTGAGCCTTAGCAACATTCTCAAGGTCACACAGCTGGTACATAGCAGAGCTAGAGTGTAAACTGGGATTGTTGGAACCTAGAGCCCATACCCTTACCCATGTTCTCTTGCTTCCATGCTACTGAGTCTTCTAACTTGTTCCTAGCGCTTGAGAGTTTACAAAGTCCTTTGAAACTCCCTCTTCTTTTCTTTTTTCCTGGTGTGTAAATGTGTGTTGTATTGATTTATCAAATTGTTTCTTTTTGTATCTTTTGAATTCTTAGGCCTGAAAGTGCCTCTGTGCTGCAATGTTTGTTTCAATCAAAACTAAGCATGTACATAGTTTAGGAGTCAAATAGTTCTATTAGGCTTATTACAAAAAAAAAAAAAAAAAAAAAAAACCCATCAGGGCTGGGCATGGTGGCTCATGCCGATAATTCCTGTTACTTGGGAGGCCAAGGTGGGAGCATCACTTAAACCTGGGAAGTAGAGGCTCCAGTGAGCTGGGATTGGGTCACTGTACTCCAGCCTGGGCAAGAGAGTGAAACCCTGCCTCAAAACAAAACAAAACAAAACAGAAAAAATCAATTACCTATGCCTCAATTTCTGCCCCCCTACCCCTACCTCACCCCCACAATAACTTTTAGCTATTTTAGCTATTTCTTTTGTATTTGTCTCAATACTTCTAAATAATATGCTTATACTGCTATTTCTCTTTTTTGTTTTTTTCTTTTTTTTGAGACAGGGTCTCACTCTGTAGCTCAAGCTGGTGTGTAGTGGCATGATCATGGCTTACTACTGCCTCAACCTCCAAGGCTTAAGTGATTCTCCTACCTCAACCTCCCAGGTAGCTGGGACGACAGGTATGCACCACCACACCAGGCTAATTTTTTTATTTTTAGTAGAGATGAGATCTTGCTATGTTGCCCAGGCTGGTCTTGAACTCCTGAGCTCAAGCAATCCTCCTGCCTTGGCCTCCCAAAGTGCCGGGATTACATATGTGAGCCATTGTGCCTGGCATATACTGCTATTTCTTGATTTTTTTAAATTTAGGTGTTATCTATGAAAGATATATTATCTCTTTCAACTATTCCAACCCCCAGCCTACCCCAGTCACACATACTTTTCTATCCATTATCTCAATATAGTTATGTCGGTTAAATTAGTAATATTATTATGATTATGTAAATTCTTATACATGTGCTATGATTATTTTCCTTTCTTATACAACTTTTTGCTTTTCCTAAAGTTAATACATACTTTGTTTTTATTTTTCTCTTACATTGTTTTAATATAAGGATTACTAACTTATAACCAAATTCTCCCCTAAAAGTGTTTTTCTTCTCATTACTGCATAGTCGAGCATATTAGGTAGTCTATCAATTTCATTTTCTTGAAAACACTTGGGAGCCATCTGATTGTTTCCATTCAGACCTGGCTTATTTTCTAGACTAGCTTCACAGCTATCTTTCTGAGATCAAACCTCACCATTACTCTGAGACTTTACATTACCTCTTTCTGTGTTAGATCCTATTTCTAGGATCCTATGTGTATTAGTCAGCTTTTAATACTTTTTTTTCAAGAATGATTCCAAAATATGAATGGATAACAACAAAAAATTTTATTTCTCATTTTCATTAGACATCCTCTGTGGGTTGGCTGCATCCTCTACTCCATGTTGGCTTTTTCCCAGGACCCAGGAGCAAGCTTTATCTGGGCCATGCCAGTCTTTTGGAATAAAAGATCAATAATATACACCATTTTCACTTATGTTCTATTATTCAAACCAAATCAGTGGTCAAGTTTAGTGTCAGTAGGGTGGGTGGAAATAGAGAGGGCAGTGAATATTTGAAGACATAACACAATCTTTTTGTGTGTGTATATGTGTGAGTCTGGCTCTGTCACCTAGGGTAGAGTACAGTGGTGTGATCTCGGCTCAGTGCAGCCTTGACCTCCCCAGCTCAAGTGATCCTCCCACTTCAGCCTCCTGAGTAGCTGAGACTACAGGAATGTGCCACACCACACCTGGCTAATTTTTATATTTTTTGTAGAGATAGGTTTTTGCCATGTTGCCCTGTCTGGTCTCGAACCCCCGAGCTCAAGTGATCCTCCCACTTTGTCCTTCCAAACTGCTGGGATTACAGGCGACATAACACAATCTACCATGTATTCTTATTTCTTTGTTTGCTCTGACATTTTTGGGAAGCCCATCCCTCAAAAGCTTCCTGAAGGATGCATAAGAATATAAGATAGTGTGTTCTTAATATGCCTAAAAATGTCTTTTTACTCAAGTGTAGTATATTTAGATATAGAATTCTAGATTTGAAATAATTTTTTTCAGAATCTGTAAATGCTGTTCTACTATTTTCTTGATTCTAATGTTGTTGTTGAGAAGTTCAATGTAATTCAAATGCTTGTTTGTAACTTTTTTCCCTTTTCTGAAAGCTTTTTTCGTTCCTAGTGTTCTAAAATTTCACAGTACTATGTTATGGTGTGGATTTGTTTCTATCCATAGTAATTTGTTATGGTGTGGACACTTGGTAGCCACTCTAAATTTGGAAATTTTCTTGCAGTATGCCTTTGATAATTTTTTGTCCTCCATTTTTCTCTCTCTCTTTTTTTTAATACAGGGTCTTGCTCTATCGACCACATGCTTGAGTGCAATGGCATGATCCCAGCTCACTGCAACCTTGACCTCTTGTTCTCAAGCGATCCTCCCACCTCAGCCTCCCGAGTAACTGGGACTAAAGTAACTGGCACCCGCCACTATACCTGGCTAATTTTTAAAATTTTTATTTTGTAGAGACAGGGTCTCTTTATGTTGCTCAGGCTGGTTTCAAATTCCTGAGTTCAAGCCATGTTCCCATCTTGG
The DNA here is from genome assembly GCF_009761245.1 of Sapajus apella. Lineage (NCBI taxonomy): Eukaryota > Metazoa > Chordata > Mammalia > Primates > Cebidae > Sapajus > Sapajus apella. Next base: position 20,778,539 of record NW_022436977.1, read on the forward strand.
CCTCTGAAACTGCTGGCTGGGATATGAGCTACCATGTCTGGCCCTCACCCCCTATTTCTATTTCAATTCAGTTTTATTTTTAACTTATCCTATTTTATTTTACATTTGCAAATGTTATATTTTAATTCTCAGAATGCTTTCCCCCCTCTTTTTCTAAATGGCACTCCAGACTTATTTACTGGATACAAGATCTTCTATCTCTATTAGGATATTTACTAATAATTTTCATTTTGAAATTTTTCTTTTTCCTACTTAGTTTTTCTGTCCTCCAAGTTACCTGTTTTCCTTTTTTTTTAAAGCCTCTATATTTTATGTTAGAGATATTTCTTAAATTTCTGGTGACCCCATTCTAAAATTCTGTTTTAGTCTCTCCAGAGAATTTAGTCTTCTGGTGGGGTGAAGAAAAAAAGTCTCGGCTGCACAGAGTCAGAGAAGGGAATTGCTTCTTTTTGTTTATTTGAGATGAGGTCTCGCTCTGTTGCCTAAGATAGACTGCAGTGGTGTGATCTCGGCTCACTGCAGCCTCCGCCTCCCAGGTTCAAGCAATTCTCCCACTTCAGCTTCCCGAGTAGCTGGGATTACAGATGCATCACCACACCTGGCTACTTTTTGTATTTTAATAGAGATGGGGTTTCACCATGTAGTCAGAGAACGGAATTGCTTTTTTTTGGTTTGAGATGGGGTTTCACCATGTTGGCCAGGCTGGTCCCAAACTCCTAACCTCAGGTGATCCACCCTCCTCGGCCCCCCAAAGTACTGGGATTACAGGCATGAGCCACCTTGTCTGGCTGGGAATTGCTTCTTAAATTGAGTTTCTAACAATTGTGTTTTCAATTCTACCTTCATTTCCAAAAGAACTGGGTAAATCAATTTCTAAATATTTTGTACATTCCACAGTGCAAATCAGGTTGCTTCTCAGCTTTTCCTTGCTAGGTTTGGATTTAGCTTGCTTGGTCTTGCTTGGTTTTGCTCAATTATTACTCATCCATATGCATTATGGATTCCAAAATATTGTTGTTATGGCTCCTTTCCATTAAATCGGTCTTTTAGGTTTACACCTTTTATTCCTTTTTTTCTTTCTTTTTCTTGAGACAGGGTCTCACTTTGTCACCCAGGCTGGAGTGCAGTGGCACGATCTTGGTTCTCTGCAACCTCTACCTCCCAGGCTCAAGCGATCCTGCTGCCCCAGCCTACCGAGTAGTTGGGACTACAGGCGTGTACCACCAGGTGCCAATTTTTGTATTTTTTGTAGAAATGGAGTTTCGCCATATTGCCCAACCTGGTCTCAAACTCCTGAGCTCAAGGGATCCATCTGCCTCAGCCTTATAGTGCTAGGATTATAGGCATGAGCCACCTCACCTGGCCTGGTTAAAGCCTTTTAAAAATCACTTTATTGTTGCTTTAGTGGTTTGGTATGACAGCAGAGGTAAATGCATGTGTTCAATCTGCCATTTTTAAGCAAAAGTCTTATGATTCTCAGAACAACCAGAGAAGGTATTATAATCCCCATTTTACAAATGAGAAACAGAATTTAAATGCTTTGCCAAGATTACATAGCATAGAATGTTAAAGCTGGGTCTTCTGACTCCACATTCAATGCTCTTTCCACTAAATTCCTAAAAATGAAGGCTGTATAATGTAGTTGTTAAAAATACAGTGTTTGGCACCAGACACTTGGGTATGAGTCCAGGACTTGCCTCTTGATTACTATGTTCTTTCAACAAGTTATTTAGTCTCATTGCGCTGAAAGTTCCTCATCTATAAAATGGAGATGATAACAATAGCACAATCTAACCACAATATTGTGAGAATTCAATTAGATAATATATGTAAAGTACTCACGATAGTCTCTGGCATATAGTGAATGCTCCCTTATTACTATAATGGAAAAAGTGAAATGATAAGGTGTAATAATGATTTGCAATTTTAATTAGTTGAACTATGTCCAGGAAAACTGAAATTAATTCCGCAGACATTTACTGAATAATTAGAATGTGCATTGTGGAATGTTTATTCTTCCTTTTTCTTCTGTTTGAACCCCTTTATGAAAATAACTTTGATTTGCAACTACTTCAAGCCCAGTTGAGCTCAGCTGAGTTCTGAATAAGATAGAAGAATTAGGTAAAGTCACAGATTTTTCTTTACACCAATAGCTAATGAAATGAACAACAAAAATACATTGACAAAGATCAAATAACAGCTACAACAAGGTAAAGGGGAAAACCTTACACACAAGTGAAATGTTACCAAAAAAAAAAGTGCAGGGGGCAGCCATGGTGGCTCATGCCTGTAATCCCAGCACTTTGGGAGGCCTAAGCAGGTGGATCACGTGAGGCCATGAGTTTGAGACCAGCCTGGCCAACATGGTGAAACCCCATCTGTACTAAAAACCCAAAATTTAGCTGAGCATGGTGACACACACCTGTAATCTCAGCTACCAGGAAGGCTGAGGCATGAGAATCACTTAAGCCCAGGAGACAGAGGTTGCAGTGAGCCGAGATTACACCACTACACTCCAGCCTGGGTAATGGAGTGAGATTCTGTCTCAAAAAAAGTGGGGCAGTGAGACAATAAAAGAAACAGAATATTCTGGTCCAGTAAGGTGTGACTCCTCGCCTTGCCTCTATTCTTTAGAAGCCTGTAGTCCTTGCTGCTTAGGAGACTGAGGTGGGAGGATTGCTTGAGGCCCAGAGTGCAAGACCAGCCTGGTCATCCAAAGTGAAAACCGCCCCAACCCCTGTCTCTACAAAAAAAATATTTAAAAAATTATCTGAGCATGGTGACATGCACATGTAGTCCCAGCTACTTGGGAAGCTGAGGTGGGAGGATCACTTGAGCCCAGGAGGTTGAGGCTACAGTGAGCCATGCTTGCATCACTGCACTCCAGCCTGGGCAGCAGAACAAGACCTTATCTCAAAAAACAACAAATGCAACACTAACAACAACAACAAAAACCTCAAAAACTATGCATTGATTTCAAAAATTTCTTGCATGAAAATAAACTAATTCTACCTTTTTTTTTTTTTTAATACGGGGTTTCACCATGTTGGTCAGGCTGGTCTTGAACTCGCGACCTCAGGTGATTCACCCGCCTTGGCCTCCAAAGTGCTTGGATTACAGGCATGAGCCACCACACCTGGCCAATTCTAACTTTTTATAACATGTTGAACAGGACTTAGTTTGAAGCACTAAAAAGGATAAGACATCAGTGTGAAAAGAGCCCCTATCAGAGCAACATGAATTCTGTTAAAATTGAACTAAGAACAAACATCAAACTTATGGTGGAAGCTTGGGTGGAGGAATGGTGAACTCATTGATGCTTTATGAAAAGTTTATGGGGACAATATCCCAAATAAATCAGCAATTTACAAATGGATAATTCGTTTTAAGAAGGGACAAGATGATGTTGACAATGGAGCCCACAGAGGCAGGCCATCCACATTTATTTGTGAGGAAAAAATCTTGTTTATTCCCTAATTGAAGAGAACCAATAATTAACAGCAGAAATAATAGCTAACACCACAGAACTCTCAACTTGTTCAGTTTATACAATTCTGACTAAAAAATTAAACTTGGCCAAACTCTCCACTTGATGGGTGCCAAAACCGTTGCATCCAGATCAACTGCAGGCAAGAGCAGAGCTTTCCAAGGAAAATTTAAGTAAGTGGGATCAAGATCCTGAAGCATTTCTTCAAAGAATTGTATCAGAAGAGGAAACATGGCTCTACCAGTTTACGATGGCTTTACCAGATTGTGCTGAAGACAAAAACACAATCAAAGCAATGGCTTCCAAGATGTGGCAATGGTTCAGTCCAAGCAAAAGTGGACCATTCAGGAACAAAGGTTATGGCAACAGTTTTTTGGATTCTCAAGGCATTTTGCTTGTTGATTTTCTGGAGGGCCAAAGAACCATAACATCTGCTTATTATGAGAGTGTTTTGAGAAAGTTAGCCAAAGCTTTAGAGAAAAAAAAAAAAAAAAAAAAGCCTGGGAAATCTTCACCAGAGATTTCTCCTGTACCATGACAACGTTCCTGCTCATTCCTTTCCTCTCATCAGACAGGAGCAATTTTCTGAGAGTTTTGATGGGAAATCACTAGGCATCCACCTTACCATGCTAGTTTGGTTCCTTCTAACTTCTTTTTGTTTCCTAATATTAAACAAAATCTTTAAAGGGCACACATTTATATGTAAAAGACTGCATTTACATGGTTAAATTTCCAAGATGCTCAGTTCTTTAGGGATGGACTAAATATCATCATTTTAAAAAGTGACTTGAACTTGATGGAGTTTATATTGAGAAATAAAGGGGTTTTTTAAAATGTTTATTTTTTTTATTTTTATTTATTTATTTATTTATTTTTGAGACGGAGTTTTGCTCTTGTTACCCAGGCTGGAGTGCAATGGCGCGATCTCGGCTCACCGCAACCTCCGCCTCCTGGGTTCAGGCAATTCTCCTGCCTCAGCCTCCTGAGTAGCTGGGATTACAGGCACGCACCACCGTGCCCAGCTAATTTTTTGTAGTTTTAGTAGAGACGGGGTTTCACCGTGTTGACCAGGATGGTCTCGATCTCTTGACTTCGTGATCCACCCGCCTCGGCCTCCCAAAGTGCTGGGATTACAGGCGTGAGCCACCGCGCCCTGCCTAAAATGTTTATCTTTTAATTCTCTTTTTGTCATAAACTTTTTGAAGTCTCCTTGTATGATTGCCAAAAGCTATAAATATTAGAAACCCTGACAAAATAGAAATAATAGAAACCACAAAATTGGAAGTTGGAATATGGAGGCAGGAGAAGGTGTACAAATACTAAATATCTCATTTCACAGAGCAAGTGATCAACTGACACTATTTTCTGTTTTTTTTTTTGTTTGTTTGTTTTTGTTTTTGTTTTTTTTGAGATAGAGTCTCATTCTCTCACCTATGCTGGAGTGCAGTGGTGTGATCTCGGCCCACTGCAACCTCTGCCTTCCATGTTCAAGCGATTCTCCTGCTTCAGCCTCCCAAGTAGCTGGGACTACAGGCGCACACCACCAAGCCTAGCTAATTTTTGTATTTTTAGTAGAGATGGGGATTTAGTTGGCGAGGCTGGTCTTGAACTGCTGGCCTCAAGCAGTCTACCTGCCTCAACCTCCCAAAGTGCTGAGATTACAAGTGTGAGCCATGGTGCTTGGCCAAGAAATATGAGCTATTCTGATTTCTTCTTTGTATATTTTCTTTGCTCATATTTTTTGGGCTATCTCATATATTTGCTGCCTTTCCCCTTTGTATCTTTTTTAAACCAATGTATATTGAATATCAATTTACATAAATATATGACTTAAAAAATGTTGAAGGAATTTTTCTGGTTGCAGGGGACTGTAAGTTCTCTGAGGATTGGAGAAGATGCATTTTATTTACCTTTGAATTCTGTCAGCACATGACATGCCGACTGGCACATAGTAGATCACCAATACTTTTTTTGAATAAATGAATTAATTTGCTTTGTTTCATTCACATTTATTGCTAGAATAATGGCTGAAAACTAGCTGGAAATATAAGAAAAATGAGCTATAACGGATTGGAGAATATAATAAAGCCTGTCACCCAAATCTGGGAGACCTATTATAAATGCTTCTGATGCTTCATTAGAGATAGTCTATTTTTTTCAGAATCCATTTTCCCCCAGCAAATAAGTTCTTCGTACTCTATTAATCCTTTACACTGCTATCAAAATTATCATTTTAAAACACAGATCTGATCCTGTCACTTCTCTATTTAAAAACCTCCAATAACTGCCTACTGACTATGTAACAGAGTCCAAACTCCTAAGCATGTCAGTGAAAGTCCTCCAGGACCTGGCTTCAGACCATCTCTTTCTGGCCAAGGTACCTCACATGCTATCCATTCAGGGAAACTTACAGTTTCTGGAGCATGCTATACTCAACCTTATTTGGGCTTCTGTGTCTTTGCTCATACAATTTCCTCTACTTGAACATCACTCTCCATCCCATACCCATCTTTTCTGCCTTCTTCACAATCAAGAGACTACTCCAGTCCTCAAGGTCCAACTCAAATGTGCATTCTCTATAAGGCTTCACTGTCTCTCCTAACTAAGCCTACGTAATTGTACCATTTATTGTGCTCTTGTAGTACTTCGCCCATGCTCCATGTATTGTATTATAGCTAATTTACATACATCTAACACTGTCTTCTACACTGTGAAGAATTTTTTTTTTTTGAGATGGAGTCTTGCTCAATCACCAGTCTGGAGTATGCAGTGATGTGATCTCGGCTCACTGCAACCTCTGCCTTCCGGGGCTCAAGCGATTCCCCTGCCTCAGCCTCCTGAGTAGCTGGGATTATAGGCGCCCACCACCATGCCCGGCTAATTTTTTGTATTTTAGTAGAGACGGGGTTTCACTATGTTGGCCAGGATCGTCTCAATCTCCTGACTGTGATGCGTCTGCCTCAGCCTCCCAAAGTGCTGGCATTACAGGTGTGAGCCACCCCACCTGGCCAGAATTTTTTTTTTTTTTAATCAACTTCTTGATTTATTTCCTTTTCCCATATCTGGCCTATGTCTTAGATATTCTAGAATGTTGTTACAGTGCCTAACACATAGTAAATGCTCAGTAAATGTTTGTAGTTTGGCATTTTAAAAAACACTTGTACTGCTTATATTTCCAAACATCAAATACCTCTTCTACATGTAATAGGAGCTAGCCGAAAGTCCTAAGGTTAGGTAGAAAAATTGTCTCTCAAACTGTATGTGCTTTTCTGTCCTGATGGAAAGGAAAACTAGAGCATTTCTTCAAGGGCCGCGTACTCTGGGAAAACTACATGAATTGTTTAATTACTCATATTCAATCAAGTAGACATGTATTACTCTTAGAAAACTATAAAGCAATCATTAACCTGAATATAAATGCTTTACACTGAGAAGCAGAGTGCTCCATTTGAATATGCAAATCTTTGTGTGTGGAGCAGAAGTACTGCTTCTGCAGACATTGATGTAGGAGAGAACAGAAAATCTGTTTCTTTCCTCTTTGTGGATTTAGAGCATATATGTGTCAATACATTGTTATTTCTGTGGAGATGTGAATCTCCTTTTGAGCCCCTGCTCTTTGGAGAGCAGAAGCTGTGACCTAATAAATATTGGAAAGCAAAGACAGGCATGATTTCCACTGCTTACTGGAGAAATAATTATATATAAAGGGACTGGACTGGCTTTAACAAGGCTTTACCTTAACCCACATGTAAAGAATGAATAATTTAATCTTTGTGAGAAATGTGCTGATGTTGACTATTGTGTTCTGATATGATGGCCCTGTTGGCTCAGAGGTCAAGGTCATACCCTTGTGCATGCAGGTTGGGGTTTCCTCCAGAAAAGTCGATATTTCTATGGTCAGTCATCCTACGAAGAGGTAGCACCTGGGACAGAAAATGGGACTTGGAAAGTGGACCCTAACCTGGGTGAGGAGAGTTGTTTTTTTCACAGTGATTGGAAGTAAATGCCTAAGACATAGTTAGGGAAACTCTTGCTGGAGAGGGGAAGTTGTCTTCTGTCACATGAACCAGAATGGAAGCCTGACAGTAAGGCCAGGCCTGTATCTAATTCATAGTCCATGAGGCTTTGAGAGTAGCCATATCATACTTGCAGGTTATACTTTGGATTATTCTTTTTTTCTAAATATTGTTAGGAGTTACAGGCTGGTCTTAGCTGTGTTGAGGGAAACTTTGATGGGAAGGGCCTGCGTTTGTCATGTCCTGGTGAGGCAGTGCTCCTTCCTGCCAAAACACAAAGCAGTGGTGAAGGTTGCATTGGCTAAAGAGAAAGATGAGTGTCTCAGAACAGCAGGTTATAGAACATCTGAAGCAGAGACACAAATCAAACTGATGAATGCTTTGTTCAGTTATTTTAGGCATATGTGGGAGATAGTACCTCCTCTGAGGACTCCCTCATAGTAGAGACAGGAAAGAAATTCAAGAGGGCTGATATTCTGGTAATTTGGGAGGTGGGGGTCCAGAGCCATTATAATTTGGACTGTGTTTTTTAAAATACAGCCTCCTTTATACTCAAAGACACATGAAAGCTATGGCACCCTGGCTCTCAAGGACAAATGAGGCCTTTTATTAAACAAACCCTTTCCATCCTTGGCATCCTGCTTAATAGATTTGACAAAAACAAAGACAAACAAAACATTCCTTGGTTTGGTTTTACTTTTTATTTTATTTTATTTAGAGACAAGGTCTTGCTCTGTCGTCCAGGCTGGTGTGCAGTGGTGCAATCATAGCTCCTGGCTCAATTGATTCTTTTGCCCAGTCTCCCAAAGTTCAGTTTGGTTTTATATAAGCCCTTCCTTTCTAGTTCCTCTTGGGCTTCTTCTCATGAGCTTTGTTGTGGAGGCATACATCTAGATTCTTTCGTTTCTTCCATTATTTTTTCATTCTCTGTTTTCCTCACACAGTATTTTGTATTAGAGAAAGAAGGGAGAGTTTGAAGTTCTCTCTGAGTATTATACCTAAGCATGAAATGAGTATCTAACTGGTCTTTCAGTAAGGTGAGCATCTAAGCAGATACGCCATTTTTTTATTACAATTTTTTTTTTTTGAGGCAGGATCTGTCTCTTTAGCACAGGCTATAGTGCAGTGATGTGATCTTGGCTCATAGCAACTTTCTCCCCCGAATAGGCTCAAGCAATTCTCCCACCTCAGCCTTTCCACTAGCTGGCACTACAGGTGTGTGCCATTACACCCAGCTAATCTTTGTATTATTATTATTATTATTATTTTCATTGCTACAGGGTTTCACCTTGTTGCCTTTGTGAGTCTTGAACTCCTGAGCTCAAGCAATCTGCCTGCCTTGGCCTCCCAAAGTGTTGGGATTACAGGCATGAGCTGCTGCACTGAGCCTTCGATATGATTTTCTCAGATTGAGCAAGGATGCTACCTAACACATTGGCATAGCAGACACAATCTCACCCCTGTTGATTGCATTTATGGCCATACTTTGAAAAAAGACTGCATTCAGTTTCTTAGAGCTTTTCTGGATTAATAGTGCTTTGCCTTTTTATTCTAACAGCTGCTTATTTGCATAAAATGTTAAACACACTTTCCTCCCATTACGCTATTGGGCTTCCTCTAGCTTGGACATTTTTTCTTGCTCTTGTTGATTCTATAACAAACAGTAACTTTTGCCTTCGACAAGCTGTTCTTGTTTGGAGATATATATATATATATATATTTTTTTTTTTTTTTTTTTGAGATAGAGTCTTGCTTTGTCACCCAGGCTGGAGTGCAGTGGCCCCAACTTGGCTCACTGCAACATTGCAGCCTTTCCTTCCTGGATTCAAGCAAATCTCCTGCCTCACCCTCCCGAGTAGATGGGGCTACGGGCGTGAGCCACCGAGCCCGGCTTGAAACATTTCATTATCTTCTTCCAGGTATATAACAAAGCTGAGTTTTGTAGACTATCACATTGGCATATTAATAATTTTACTTGTTTCCAGGATCTTCCTGAAATTTTGAATTTCTTCACAGGGCTTCTTCCTCTGGGATTTAAACGCTGTAGAATATCCATCAATTCCATTTACTTCAGTTCAACATTTATTGATTATCTATTATGTTTCAGGCATCAGACTGTCTGCTTAAGCTACAAAGTAGTGGAGCCCATGCCTGATTTTATGCCTGCAACACTTGACTTACTGTTTCTAGAATCATAACTAACTCCACCAGAATTACATTGAAAAGGGAAACGTGCTTCTCTGGCTATTAAATGCCACAAAGGAGAATGAAACCAGTAAGAGCAGTCCAGGTTAGTATGGTAATGAAAAGGAAGAGGAAGAGGAAGAGGTGGAGGAAGAGATAGATAAAGGGAGAGAGAAAGAGAGAGAATGAATGAGAATGAGTCTCCTCATACAAAAAAAAAATTGGGAAAAGTATTGGAATCCGAAGACACTAGTTTTCTAGGCTAATGTAGAGCTTCCTTTTTGTTATATGTTATACCTATACACAAGAACAGTGTAAATGAAAATAATAGAAAATTATGCCTATTTTATTATTTTAAACTAATATATTTATTACATTAATGTTCTATGTAGACACGATTATTTATTTATTTATTTTTGAGACGGAGTTTTGCTCTTGTTGCCCAGACTGGAGTGCAGTGGTGCGATCTCGGCTCACTGCAACCTCGGCCTCCCGGGTTCAAGCGATTTTCCTGCCTCAGCCTCCCCAGTAGCTGGGACTCACCAAGCCCAGCTAATTTTTGTATTTTTTTTTTTTAGTAGAGAAGGGGTTTCACCATGTTGGCCAGGATGGTCTCAATCTCTTGACCTCGTGGTCTTCCCGCCTCAGCCTCCCAAAAGTGCTGGGATTACAGGCGTGAGCCACCGCGCCCGGGCCTGTTTATGTATTTATTTTTTGAGACAGAGTCTTGCTCTTGTCCCCCAGGCTGGAGTGCAATGGCCACTACCTTGGCTTATTGCAACCTTCGCTTCCTGGGTTCAAGCGATTCTCCTGTCTCAGCCTCCCAAGTAGCTGGGATTACAGGCATCTGTCACCACACCTGGCTAATTTTTTGTATTTTTAGTAGAGACGGCAGTTTCACCATGTTGGCCAGGCTGGTCTTGAACTCCTGACCTTAGGTGATCCGCCCGCCCTGGCCTTCCAAAGTGTTGGGATTACAGGTGTGAGCAACTGCACCGGGCTGACACTATTATTTTATAACGTTTCCTCCCATCAAGAACCTTTGAGAGAGAATATTATGTTTCTTAGTGAAGTTTTTGGTAAAAAACTTGAAGTCTGTAGATTTGGGGTGACAAAGAGAAGGAGACAATTCCTTGTGATGTATAGCTCCTGGCATACTTTCGTGTTTTTTTGGGAAAATCTGAAGACATAATTCCAGCTCTAAAAGTGAAAGGAGAAGATTCATTGCTTCCTCTGCTCCCTACCAGCTGAAGGAGCAGTCTTCTTTTGTCTTCTAAAATAAAAAGAAGGAGGCAAAGGGTGTTAGAGTGGAGAGTTTCTTGGCGGATTAAACCCGGGTACTTCAGAACCTCTGAGGTCTCTTTAGCTTTTATTTAAGTAGTTCTTCTTCCCCAAAATAAGAGGGTTGGAGCAGAGGCCAGACGGTGCAACTTAGGATACAGCACAGGTGGGGGCAGTCGCCTGATCTGGAGCGAGAGGTACCCGCATTCTGCAGGTGCAGGGACTGTGATCCAGCACCCGCAGCCTCCCCGCTCCGGCTCCCAAGAGGGCGGGAACCGCGGTGTTGCAGGGTGCGGGGCTTAGCTCCGGAAACACAGCTCAAGTGTATTTCAGGTGGCAGGCATCAATCCAGTTAGGTGCTCACACCTGGCCCGGGGGAGGGGAAACAGCATCCATAGGAACCACGGGGAGGACAGGAGCCCCTGGTTTGGGACGCTAGAGGGCTGGTCCGGCTTGACTAGATCCGACTGCTTTTCTGTGATTGCTTCTTTACTCCGCCCATCATCCCAGTGTCCTATCTCTATTGGCTCTTCGGTCTGCCACTCGGTTCCGCCGCGCTGATTCCCATTGGCTCCCTCAGGTTAAGGCCCCGCCCCGCGAGCTGGGCACTGGCAGTGGGGCGCCGAGGAAACAGAGCCCAGCGTTTGATCTGGGCTGGGGGGAGGCGGTGGCGGCTGAGGCAAAGGAGGAGGCTAAGGAGGAGGAACGAGGCCAGCGGGAGGCAGCGACAGCGACGGGGCCGGGGTGATGGTGCAAGTGCCCGGGGTCGGCGCGGAGCTGCCGGGCTGAGGGACGCCTGGTTCAGGGTCCGCAGCGCCGCCGCGTCGCTCCCGGGCGGGCGGGCGGGCGGGAAGATGCTGAGCAGGTTGATGAGCGGCAGCAGCAGGAGCTTGGAGCGCGAGTACAGCTGCACTGTGAGGCTGCTGGACGACAGCGAGTACACCTGCACCATCCAGGTCAGCGCCGCGCCGCCCCGCCCCGCCCGCGGAACCCCCTCATGCCCCGAGTCCGGTTAACTTGGCGGTCGGCAGCCGCCGCCCGGGGGTCGCCCCAGCGCCGTGCTTTGTCCGTTCCTGGTTGCGGCGGACCGCCCCAGTGCAGGGTACCTTCACTGGAGCCCCTGCCGGAGCCCTGGCACCCGGTGTGTCACCGCCGCCACGGGGCGAGTCTCCGTGTCCCACATCCCCAAGTCCTCCCCTGCCCTCCCGGGGTGAGGGCGCCCCGTCCTGGCTCCTCGAGCCCGCCCGGGTAGGGTGCACCTTTCCCGGGCGCCCAGAGGGAGGCGGGCAGGGCGGTAGGCTCGTAGCCCGGCCGCCCCGTCGGGGGCGCAGGCTTTGGCTCTCTGGCCAGGCAAGGACGTATGGCTGGCTTTTCTTATCTTTCTTTGGTTGGAAGGATAATGGTTTATGTCATAATTCCCCCCCCCCCCGCCCCCCAAGCATTTGTGAGTCAGAGCTTTCGGAAGGTAGAACTGAATGCAGCCCATGCAGAGTGGCCTATTGAAGGGAGCCCAACCCTCTGGGCTTTAGAGGTTTAGGCCCTCCCGGCTTTCGATCCCCAAATCTTATTGTGTTGGGCGGTTCTGGGGGGTGTGAGGTAAAGATTTAGCAACAAGTCCCAGCGATTTGGGGCTTGGCAGTGGAAGAATCGGCGACTTAAAAAAACGCCAACGATACGGTAATGCTGCACAGCGTTTCTTTCAGAACCTGGTATTTTTGAAGGGATTTTTACCTCTTGCTCCTGTTCCTTCACTACTGCTGTGTGCACGTCAGGAGTAGTAGTCTTTCCCGGGAATGCAGTCACAGCCCTCTCTCCTCCTTTATGAGAAAGTCAGAGATTGAAAACATTGACTATGCTCCCGTGTTTAGTTCATCAGCCAGGAGGATCCTGCGCTCATCGCCGGAAACTGCTCTTTGTGGAGAAGCAAATTGAGTTAGACCCGGAGGGGTCTCACCTGATCCTTTGCCTTTACAGCAGGAAACCAGAGGAGGCTTCTGGCTCAGATGTGACAGACAAAAACTGTCGGCCTGGGTCCTACCCTCGGTGTCTCCTTGCCCCCTGCCTCCTTGTTTATTTTTGCTGACAGTGCTCAATAGCGGAAAATAGCCGTGTGTGAGAAAGATGCTGGGTACTGTATGAGAGCAGCTGCTCTCTGCTGACTCTGTGCTCAGTTCAGCCTTCTCCTCACTTTCCCTTTTCTCCCTCCCCTCGAAACCAGCTCTGGGCATTAAGTGCTGACTGCTGCCAAAGATACATGAGGGCAGAGAAAGAACACAAAATCTCTTTTTAAGGCCACTTAAATACGGACTAAGCAGTCATAAAGATGCTAGCCATCAAGTGAAAGGATTTTTGTAGTTGAATATGATAGAGAGATGCTGTGTATTATTTCCTTGCTGAATGAGTGGAATACTACTTTTTGTTTCTATTTTATCGTTGTGCCATACCAGTTTTTTTGTTTTTTTGTTTTCCTGGGGTAGGAGAATACATTGACTTGACATCACCATTTCAGTATATTGTCTAGAGCTTTTTAAAAGTCTTTATCCTTTTGTTTTAAAATTTAAGGCATTTATCCAATAGCATATCAAGGGCAGTGTGAGCTTTAGGCTGCATGAGTCCTAAGAATACTTTTGGGGTATGTGAAATAATTTCCAGGGCAGGTCATTAACTTTTGCCAACGTCTGGAATACAAATGAAACACAATTCACATCACCATTTCACTGGAAATGATTGTTAACCTTGTGGTTTTAAAGTATTGCAAGGAGGCATATAGTTATTTTTTTCCCCCATTAATGAAACCTTTGAGGTTGCTTATTGGTATTATAATTGTGGTAGTTTTTATTGCTATTGAGGAAAAGAATATTTTTAAGTTAAACAGGACTTACTGGATTTGTGCCATATCCTACTATGATTGTACTTATTTTCCTACTGCTCTCATTTTACATTATTACAATTTAATTTTATAAAATACCTAGGCCACTTAAAAATTAAGCTTAGTGTAATATGGCCACACTGTAGTAAGTGTCCACTGTCTAGACACATTAATGATTGTGCATTATGATTCTTGCATAGAATCTGAAAAACACAGGGATTGTAAAGTATGTGTAATGTTGTCATTCTTTGGCATCACTATTATGAATTGCTTTTGTTTTTACCCATTTGAGGAAATGTAGAAAAAAGATAGTATCTTATAGGAAATTAACATTTTCTGCAGGTAGCTTTTTTGAACATTTAGAAATTGAGCTTTTCTTATCAACTTTGCCCTCATGCATTTCTGTAGTGTGTGCGTGCATGTGTGTGTGTTTGTGTGCATGTGCTTATTTGTTAAACATTGGGCACAGGGTCTTTTAAATCAGTATGGAAAGGATCTGTGAGCTTCTTATTAGGTTAAGCAATATTTCCAACATTTTAGGCACTGCGATACTGTATATTTTAATTTTTTTTGGTGATAATTTGAACTGGTTTTCCTTAAAGTGCTGTATGCCATATTTTTGTTTCAATAAGGTATTTATTTTAGAATGATTTTAGTGCCTCAGCATAATCAGAAATGTATCACTGGGTTAGAGTCATGATAGTTACATTTGGTAAATTTCAGTTGTAGGAAATTCCGTCAAAGTATTTGTCTATCCTTCCATAATGCAGCATTTATTCTGATCTGGCATTTAGGATGTAATTATTAAGGTAATGAAAATGCCTTATACCTTCTCAATGAAGGTTGCCACAGTTACCAGACTATTCTTTCACTCTTTCTGATATGCAAATGTATTTGTAGACCATGAGAAATGAAAGTATACATAGGAGGGTTGCAGTATAATTGCTCCTCTGCGAAGAACATTGTTAACAGCTCCCTGCCAGTTTTGAAGGTCATTGCCTCGTAAATGCAGATTTGGTCTACTCATCTGTTTTTCACGCATGTGTTTCATTTATGCATATATATATTTATTTACCACATTTATCACCTTACTTTGCTATTTAGGAGAAAATGGGGAAAATAAAAAATGAAAAGATACCTAATATCTTTGAACTCAATGTACCAAAGGAGTCATTTACATGCTTAGGCATGTAATATCATAAGGAATATATATATATTTAAGAAATGGGATCTTGATATATTGCCCAGGCTGGACTTGAACTCCTGGGTTGACGTGATTATCTTGCTTCAGCTTCCCAAGTAGCTGGTACTACAGAAGTGTACCACCATGCCCATGCCCAGCTTATAAGGATTAGATTTTTAACTATCTTTCTTTTTTTTTTTTTTTTTTTTTTGGTGACCACCCTCCGCCCGCCAGCCCAAGGTGGACAAGGAGAAGCTTAACTATCTTTCAGCTTATAATAGTTTATAAATTATAAGAATATATATCACAAAATTTCTAGTAGAAATATGTGTTGAAAAGATATCTGTTTTCAAGTCAGAAATGTTAATTTTTTTGTGATTACTGAAAGGTGAGCTACTCTAGAAATGAATTTGGTTTTACTGGCAGACACATTAAAATAATAGATTAAGCAGCCAGGTTAAATTGTGCAGTTAAATAAGATACTATCATAAAATAGAATGTGTGTGCAGAGGCAGTTCCACAGTATAACCAATATTTGGATTTGATTGTGGCTCAACCACTTAGTAGCTGTGGTAGCTAGGGTAAGAGAGGGAGGTAGAGAACAAATGTATTGACCCCTGTGCTTGCCAGGCACTTTGCATGCATGTTATATCATTTACCTCCAATGGCATTGTAGATTGATTCTATATCCATTGTTTCATGGAAAGAAAATAGGATTGTGGATTGGTGGGAGAGCTGTTGTTAGCCGAATGGCTGACAATTAACTATGCATTTTGTTAGATAGTTTGCCTTACATCAATCATTTGAGAGGTGGGTGGTATTATCCCTGTTTTCCAAATGAAAGAACAGGTCCAGGAGGCCAGAAGAACTTGTTCATAGTTAGTTGCTGGCCATACTGTATTTAAACCCTGGTCTTTTTGTGTTTTAATCCCATCTTTGTTTCCTCCATTCTGACTCCTCAAATCACTTCACATTTCCTCATCTATAAAATGTGAATATTAAGACTTACAATAAAAATAAAGTGATTTGGAAATATTATAAATAATAAGGAACATTTAAACAGGATTATATACTGTACATTGTATCTTATTCTATTCAAATAAAAAATAGAATTGGGAAACGTTTTACTTTTTTTGAAAACAAATCAACTTTAGCCTTAGGTCCCCGTGAAATGATTTCTGATTAGTTTCAATGAAATTGTAAAATTTCAGGCTGGCATAACTCAATTCTTTTTTAAAACTCTTCTATAAAAGACAAGAGTTCATGTTTACTTCCCTTTTATCCTACCAAGCCTTATGTTTGATAGGGGCATTTATTGCCTTGACTGTGATTTGTATTCTCTAGAACTGCTTCATATTTGGTAAGTGGCATTTTTGGTTTTATTAATGCAAAAGGGATATTGAGATGTTGTTAGAGAGCTAGGATAATTTTATTCACATAGAAAAAAAGGCAGGGCACTGTGGCTCATGCCTGTAATCCCAGCACTTAGAGAAGCTAAGGCGGGCTGATTGCTTGAGGCCAGGAGTTTGAGACAAGCCAGGGCAACATGGTGAGACCCAGTCTGTACTAAAAAAAAAAAAAAAAGGATTAGCCAGGCATGGTGATGCACATTTGTAGTCCCAGCTACTCAAGAGGCTGAAGTGGGAGAATCACCTGAGCCCAGGAGGTAGAGGCTGCAGTGAGCCACGATTGCACCACTGCACTCCAGCCTGGGCAACAGAGTGAGACCCTGCCTCAAAAAAAAAGAAAGACACTAAGCTACTGTATTTTCATGAATTTTGATTTAAAAAAAAAAACAACTTTAACAGGTAATTATACTGCTTCAGGATCTCTGTTACAACAGCAAGTCAGTTAAACTCCTGAAACCAAGATAGTTCCAGAATTAACCTTCTAGAATCCTAAAAGCATTTCTATTCAGTTTCTAACTTCTATATTAAATATTTATTGTATAAAACTAATGCGTATCAGCCTGTTCAGTATACAAGGTACATTCTAGATAAGCAACTGTTCTCTCATTCTTTCTCTTTTTGAAACAGTCTTGTCTGAGGAACTGTCAGTGATATCCAAGAGAAATCTAGAAGCATTCATTCACCACAGAAGATTTTACTCATGAGTATTTGTATGAATTTGCATTCTACTAAATGCTTGGAATGAGTATGCTAGATGAGGCAATTCAACATAGTGTCTAATAAAAGAGCATGTGGTTTCTGAGTCCTCTGTATGTTACATTGCCCAGAGACTCATTTATCATGTCTGTGCTATCATTAATATATTTTAAAAACAAAAGATGTTTGCCCACATAAAATCAGACAACCACAAGCTGAAAACCGAAAAATAGTCATTTTTGTTATACATTTGTAGTGGTTTATGAATAGCTATGAAAATGTATAACCCAAAATAAGATGCAAGGCATTAGCTTTAGAAGAGATTTACCAATGATACATTAACTATTAAAATATTTTCAGTTATTTTAAGAACTTGATTTTATGGTAGATTATGCTTTAGACTTTATAATAGATTAAGAGAAAGCTATAAATCATCAACCCCAAGAATTATCTAATCTAGTTCAGTACCTTTCATAGAGTTCAGTAAATATTTGTTCTAATTTGTTTACTTCAACAATTCAAAATTTCTTATTCCTGAAAGCAATAAACAGTTGCAACAACTGTATAACTATAGTTTCATTCCATTCCGTTACAAACCATTTTGCTGTGGGACCCCTCACCCTGGTTGAGAAGCACAGTATGTTAATATGGTATTTATGAGGTCTTTGAGGTCTCTTATAATTTTCTGCAATTTTCCTTTGGTGAATTAGTGGAGTGCCAGTTGGTATAGCTCCAATGACTTTTTGGTTTGTCTTTTAGGATTTCAGAATTTTCAGGTCCCATCACCCCCTGCCTCTATCTCTGCAAGTTTAGAGGGCTTAGATCAAATGAATATTGTGTGACGCAGTGCTTCATGGAGTGTTAGAGTGCTTCCAGAATTAGGATTTTGAGTGTGGGGATTACCATAGCTACAGAAGTTTCCTGCATACCTTTCCCCTTAGTCAGTACCCCATAAAACAGGAGGCAGACCTCCTCACAGCCTCATTTTCTCACCTCTTGCTCCAAGAGGAAGTGAACCATGCTTCCCATCCTGTTTCTAGTTACATCTAAGTTGAATTCACTTTTGATAGCCTCATCTATAACATTCTGACTCTGCAGACCCGCTTTCATGGAGTAGCTTACAGTGAGCTGCTCTTCCCTCAAATGTGCCTAGTTAGGGCTTGTACTAAACAAGTGAATATCATGGAATGATTGGCAGCAACCTTATTGTTTCTGTTTCTCACTTCTGTAGTGTCCAGGAAGGGCAGTGCTGCTTTCCTGGAGGCCAGGTGATGGTTGTTGCTCCTCTGTTTTCTCGCCTTGACCCTTTGGGGCTTAGGCCAACCACCTCAGTGGTTTTCTTATGCGGCTAAGAAATCTGAAGAATACTAAAGCATCTCCATTCCCATGTTGCAGGGAGAAGGGTGTTTCCCCTAAAAGAGCAAAACGCCAATTAATATGTCTATCCTAGCGATTGAAGCAGGTCTTCCATTCCTTTTAAGACCCTAGACCCTGGCGACCAATAAAACTCTTTGGGCTTTTGGCTAGGTGTGGTGGCTAGCCAAGCCTGGCAATTTGGGAGGCTGAGGTGGGTGGATCACTTGAGGTCAGAAGTTCGAGACCAGCCTGGCCAACATGGTGAAACCCCCATCTCTACTAAAAATACAAAAATTAGCCAGGTGTGTGATGTTGCATGCCTGTAGTCTCAGCTACTCAGGAGGCTGAGGCAGGAAAATTGCTTGAACCTGGGAGTTAGCGGTTGCAGTGAGCTGAGATCTTGCCATTGCACTCCATCCTGGGGGGCAGAGTGGGACTCTGTCTCAAAAAGAAAAAAAAAAGGTTTGGACTTTTAAAAACACTGTAAATATAGGTAGAGCCAAAGATAAATCAGGGAGAGCAGAGGGTCTGAGTTCACATACTCCAACCTCCAGTTTCTCCATGAGGTTAAAACCGTCTCAGAGAAATTTACGGACATTTTGTCTCCCATGGTCAGCATGTGATCCTCATTATTGTTGTCAACATTTTGACCAAGATAGTCCCCTATATTGGTTTTTCATCAGTTGTAATTGTTATGTTTTTTCTAAGGATTCTGTTTTACTTTTATGGTCTTACCAACTGTCCAGTATTATATCCTAGATTTGGGAGGCAGGAAATTGTTAAGACTTTTACTTAGGTTCAAATTCCCCAGGCTTTTGCCTGCTACCGTTAGACTAAACACAAACTTGTGTGAATCAAGTTCTCTAAAGAGATCCTTCCGTGCCATGCTCATGAAGGCAAAATAATTGGGCCACATGCTTGGCAACCACTGAGTTTGTGTACAATAGCTCCATTCACTTGTCTACAGAGAACACCCCTTTGACAGTGATTATAGCTTTCAACCCCCCACCCCTCCACTTCTGACTCCCTGAATTACCATGACCTCATCTGCTGCTTCGTATTTAGAGGCGCTCTGGACCGCTCCAGAAATGCCTAGAACTCATTCCTGTGTGTTAAATTATCATTTCAAAGCCTCAGACAACCACTGGCCACCAAGAGAAACCATTCAAAATCAGGACCAAATCTAGCTATTCTTATGCCTTTTTTGAGTCATTTTACTGTGTCACAACTCAGGGGTTCTTTTGCTTCAGTAGAAATTTTGAGGTCTCTCAAAAGCATGGAAAATGAAATAAGGAATTGGATAAAGCAGTGGCTCTCAAAGTATGGCCCCTAGATAGGCTTTATACATATTACGCGGGTACTTGTTAGAAATGCAAATTCTTGACTCATTCCAGACCTAGTGAATCAAAAACACCAGGGCTGGAGTCAGCAATCTGTTTAACAAGTCTTCCAGGTGATTCTTAAGCTTGCTGAGGTTTGAGAATCACTACTACAGGGTTACAGAGACGTTTTGTAGGTAAAATGGACAAGTGTTGATTGACTGGATGTAAATTGTGAGGGAGAGGGAGAGACAAAGAATGAGTCTCACATTTCTTTTTTTTTTTTTTTTTTTTGAGACGGAGTTTCAGTCTTGTTACCCAGGCTGGAGTGCAATGGCGCGATCTCGGCTCACCGCAACCTCCGCCTCCTGGGTTCAGGCAATTCTCCTGCCTCAATCTCCTCGGTAGCTGGGATTACAGGCATGCGCCACCATGCTCAGCTAATGTTTTTTTTGTACTTTTAGTAGAGACGGGGTTTCACCATGTTGACCAGGATGGTCTCGATCTCTTGACCTCGTGATCCACCCGCCTCGGCCTCCCAAAGTGCTGGGATTACAGGCTTGAGCCACCGCGCCCGGCCTGAGTCTCACATTTCTAACTTTTGATTTATTCCTGAATTGTCTTAACAGATTCTCTACCCTTGCAAGGTAAATGCTAGGTTGTCTACAGATATGCATACCTATTTTCAAGCAGGTAGGAGTCTAAATTAGATTCTGCAGTGTGTCATTATATAGTTTGATGCTGTTGTATTTATTGGTTAGTATTTTTTGTCTCCCCTGACTTAAAAACAGTATGATTATTGTATGTTTGCATATTGTTTTTTCAAACAAATTTTGTTCACAATTTGATGTACTGGGGGAAAGGAAGAATCAAGGCCCCTGTTGTCGAAGGACTTACAACTTAGGGTTTACAAACACATAAATAACCAACTATAAACATCATAGAATTTGGAGCGAAGACAAGGGGATATGTTGTGGCAGTGCAAATTTGGGTTGGGGTTTGGGAGATGGGGAGGGACTAATAATTGTTTTTAATAATTTTAATAATTGTTTTTCAAAGGAGATGAAATTTGAACCAGGTTATGAAAAATTGCCAAAAGCAGGGCCAAGTGCTATGGTTTATACCTGTAACCTCAGTGCTTTGGGAGGCCAAGACAGGAGGATCCCTTGAGGCCAGGAGTTTGAGTCTATCCTGGGCAACATAGCAAGACCTCGTCTCTACAAAAAATTTAAAAATTAGGCTGGCATGGTGTATGCCTGTAGTCCTAGCTGCATGAGGGGCTGAGGTGGGAGGATTCCGTTAGGCCAGGAGTTCGAGGTTACAGTGAGCTATGATTGTGGCATTGTATTCCAGCCTGGGCTACAGATGCAGACCCTATCTCTTAAAAAAAAAAAAAAAAAAAAAAAGTGCCAAAATCATAAAATGGCTGTGAGTTAACAGCAGACGACTACTTCTTCTTCTTCCCTTTTTTTTTTTTTTTTTTTTTTTGAGATGGGCGTCTCGCTCTGTTGCCTAGGCTGGAGTGTAGTGGCGCAATCTCGGCTCATGGCAACCTCTGCCTCCCGGGTTCAGGGGATTCTCCTGCCTAGCCTACCAAGTAGCTGAGACTATAGGCGCGCACCACACCTGGCTAATTTTTGTATTTATTTATTTATTTTTTAAAAGGAGTCTTGCTCTGTTGCCAGGCTGGAGTGCAGCGGCACAATCTCAGTTTACTGAATCCTCCGCCTCCTGGGTTCAACTGATTCTTCCGCCTCAGCCTCCCAAGTAGCTGGGACCACAGGCTCGTGCCACCACGGCTGGCTCATTTTTGTATTTTTAGTAGAGACGGGCTTTCACCCTGTTAGCCAAGGTGGTCTCAATCTCCTGACCTTGTGATCCGCCGGCTCCGGCCTCCCAAAGTGCTGGGATTACAGGCATGAGCCACCAGGCCTGGCCAATAGCAGACTACTTCTAAGAGGAGAAGTTAAAAATGTAAAGTCTTTAGTTTTTTTTCTTTAGTATGTTTATCTGACTTACTCTGGTACAGTTGAGTCAAACAACAGAAATTTGCTTAGGGAAAATTACTGTCAGTAAATTTCAATTATACTTGACATGCAGAGAGGAATCAATCTAAATTAAAAATAAATGTATAAAGGCGGTGTTGAATTAAATCTAATTTTAAAACTGTATAACACAAATTAAGATTTTTTTCAAAAAGCAACGGCATTATGTTAAGAAAAGGTGGATTCAGATTTCAGTCTTCATTCTGTGACTGCAGTAACTACATATGAATTTTATTACTTCGGCATCAGTTTAATCATCTGACAAAAAAGGTATCAAATTGCAACTTTTAGCTGATGTTTGAAAATCCTTTGATGAATACAGTGCAGCACCAATTGTGCATTTACAGTTAAGAAATGTGACCCATGAAGTCCTAAAAGGCACATTTCAGCATCTCTGTTCCTAAAGCTAAGCGGCCACCAAAAATAGCTTCTCTTGAGGACTGAGGATTGCGTCTCTCAATTCCCCAGTGAACCCCTGCTTGACAGCTTCGAAGTTCCCAGCCCTATGCAGCCTGTACTGTTAGTACTCAACACAATGCCAGGCTAGAGCTTTGGGGATGGGAACCTCCAAGAAAGCACTGTTCGGCATTTGGGCAATCAGTGTTCGGCAGAATGCCAATGCTAATAGGTTATTTTGCTCTGGAAAAGGAGAAAAAGAAGGGATAAAGACTGATGATGAATACAGGATGACTGACAATACAGACCTTCCACTTTATTGGAGAGATTAAGGGGGCTTGCTGTGAAGTGGTATTGTGGGAGCCAGAAAAATTAGCAAAGGCCCACAGGCCCAAGGCCTGAAATAAATAGTAGTCCATCAAACCCGCATGCCCCAGGGCACACTCAAATGTCTGGCCACTTTCAGTGAACTTGTAGTAGGAAAAAGCCAAATCATTAGGAACCCTCTTAGTCTGGCACTCCATCCAGGCACTCCTTAGTCAGGCAAATTATCCTTCATCTCTGACAGGTGCAGATCCTTTTTTCTCTACACCTCAATTTAACCCAAGGTCCTCTAGTCTGGGCCTGTGTCTAATTTTGAGGATATTGAGTAGAAAAGTTGGCTTCAGGTTTTCCAAAGGATTCCAAATACTCTAGGCAGGAAGTGCCACTAAGATTCTTGTTTTGTTAGACTTAAACCAGGCAGGTAAGAACATTGATCAGAACACTAGAAAGTGGAATTAATCAATTCACATAAGGATCTCATGTACTTCTAGAGGTAATTTAAGATGAAGAAAGCATCCAGCCTGCCCTCATTTAGATTTTTTGCCTCTAAAAGCATCTTTGTTTTTTGGTGTTTTTTTTTTTTTTTTTTTTGAGATGGAGTCTCACTCTATCACCCAGGCTGGAGTGCAATGGCACGATCTCGGCTCAGTGCAAGCTCTGCCTCCCGGTTTCAAGTGATTCTCCTGCCTCAGTCTCCCAGGTGCCTGCCACCACACTTGGCTAATTTTTATATTTTTAATAGAGATGGGGTTTCACCATGTTGGCCAGGTTGGTCTTGAACTCCTGACCTCAGGTGATCCACTCACCTTCCCCTCCCAAAGTGCTGAGATTATAGATGTGAGTCACTGCTCCCGGCCTTTTTTTTTTTAAAGATGGAGTCTCACTCTGTTGCCCAGGGTGGAGTGCAGTCATATAATGTCAGCTCACTGCAACTTCTGCCTCCTAGTTCAAGCAGTTCTTGTGTCTCTGCCTCCTGAGTAGCTGGGATTACAGGCATGCACTAACATGCTTGGCTACTTTTGATATTTTTAGTACAGAAGGGGTTTCACTATATTGGACAGGCTAGTTTCGAACTCTTGGCTTCAAGCAATCCACTCGCCTCAGCCTCCCAAAGTACTGGAATTACAGGTGTGAGCCACCATGCCTAGCCTTGCTTCTAGAAGACTCTAAAAGCCCCAAAGTTATTATGGATTTGGGGGTTTGTAGGTCAGAAGGATTTCATGGATTGGCAGTGAAGTCTGGAATGTTATAAGGCATATTAAGCCTGCATTTTCTTAGTAAGCTTATCTAACAGAATTGGCCATCAGCTGTTTGGGAGGCCATTTGGAAGTTATACTATTAAAAGAAATTTGGCTGTTGAGTAGTGAAACTTTGATAAAAACATAAGGCAGTCTCAGTACTAGAATGCAACTTCTTCAAACTATGCCCAGCTTCGGATTCTAGTACATGTGAAATAGGTTTTAAAAAAATTGGGAGATAAGTTTTCTTGGTGTAGCTGTAGGACATAAGATTCTGAACCAACTAAGCAGCACAGCTAATCTGAAAAATTTGTACTTTCTCTGCTTACTTTTTAATTTAATTTAGGAAAGCTTGTTTAAATGAATAGCCACATTACAAAATGCTCATCTATGAATTGCGTTTTAATTTTATGGAAAAGGAGATATTACCCATATTCTAATTCATAATATTGTGTATACCAGTCAGTCTGATTATTTTTAAAGAGACAGTTATAATGATATACTGTCTTGCTGCAAATGAGATCTTTCAGTGTGTCATTATAAAATATTATGGACTATTTTTACTAATGATTTATCTCACATAAGCTACTTTCTGGCTGAAAGAAAATGACAAAAGCAGTGTAAGAATTTTACTTTCTCTTCACTCTCTGAATTCCACAATTTTATTTCTTGCCAGCTTTCCTGACAAGACAGCCCTTCTGCGCATCTCTTATTATCTCCTTAGGGATATAGTTTTAGCCTCTCATTTAATAGAGTCTTTTATGACCATTTCTTTCTTTTTTTTTTTTTTTTTTTTTTGAGATGGAGTCTCTCTCTGTCACCCAGGTTGGAGTGCAGTGGAGTGCAGTGGCGCGATCTCGGCTTACTGCCACCTCTGCCTCCCGGGTTCAAACAGTACTCCTGCCTCAGCCTCCTGAGTAGCTGGGATTACAGGCATGCGCTACCATGCCCAGCTAATTTTTTTGTATTTTTAGTAGAGGCGGGATTTTACCATATTGGCCAGGCTGGCCTCAAACTCCTCACCTTGTGGTCTGCCCTCTTTGGGTTCCCAGTGCTGGGATTACAGGCGTTAGCCACCATGCTCAGCCTTTTATCACCATTTCTAATTGCCATCACTGCTTAGTTATACCTTTGTATGGTCAGATTCTTTGTGTGATGGTCATACCTTCTGTTGGTGGTGAGAGGTATTAAATAGGTACAATCATAGTGTAAGTAAATGTACATTAAGGCATAATGTGATACATGTACTGTAAGTTCATTTTTAAATATAAGAGTGTTGCATATTTAGTTAATTGAGATAGTACAAACAAATGGAAATCTGTATTGTATAAAATGACATCTTGGAGCACCATCCTAAAGATTCCTGAAAGCCTTGGGCTTTAGCTAGATTGGTATTATATGTTTAGAGCTTCCATTAACTTTTTTTGGTAATAATTTCTTAATGGATTAATGGACCCAATGTGACTCTATGTCTACTATATCTTCAGGTCTGGTGCTTCAGGAATGGGTACACATGGTGGCAGGAGGTGGACTTTCCATGGCCAGTAAAGTCTTTACTTTGGATAGCCAAAGTTAGTGAAAGTGGAGGGAGAATTAAAATAATTGACTAAATGGAGAAACAAAAGATCAAAACCAGAGAATCAGAGGGTTGGAGTGAGATAAGCCTTACGCAGAAATACGTGGTCAGAATCTGGAGTAGCAGATTGAGGATAATGAAAGAATACTGGAGATTTTTTTTTTTTTTTTTTTTTTTGAGACCGAGCCTTGCTCTGTTGCCCAGGCTAAAGTGCAGTGGTGTGATCTTGGCTTACTGCAACTTGCACCTTCCCAGTTTAAGCAATTCTCCTTTCTCAGCCTCTCCAGTAGCTGGGACTACAGACTCATGCCACCACAGCCGGCTAATTTTTGTATTTTTAGTAGAGATGGGGTTTCACCATGTTGGCCAGGCTGATCTCAAACTCCTGACCTCAGGTGATCCACCTGTCTCAGCTTCCCAAAGTGCTGGAATTACAGGTGTGAGCCACCATGCTGGCTGATTTCTATTTTTTGTTGTTGCAGCTGTGTGTGATGGTAGAGATTTAATGGTTAAAAGGAGCCCTCTGGGCCTGGCCTTTTTGTGGGGGTGACATTTAAAATTTTCAACAATCAATGAATCATAGCAAACACCTCACTGAACAATACTCTGCTATAGTGCACTGGTGCTGGGTATAAACCCTCTCCTGGACCAGCCACTATATAATGCTGACGACATTGCATTCTCTGGCTCCCCATTTGCCTTTGCCAGATGTGGGAACCAAATTGTGTAGGTTTTATCTTCCTGTGGAGTGGTGGACTCATTCAAATGCAACTCTATCTTTTCTTTTAAAAATCCTTTATGGTTTTCCCAGTGCCTACAGGATAACAGTAGCCTTTTAGCATGGCATAAAAGGCCTTCCATAAACTCTCTGCTACCTCCCTTTCCAGCATTGTCTTGTCTTATCTTCAATATGCATCTTTTCTCACTGCATGGATCACTAGCCTCCTTGTTCCAAGGTAGACTCCCTCTACCTTGTTGCTGGGCAGTGACTTGGGGAACTTACAGCACTTACCATATTGAAATGTGAACATTTACTCATGTCTGCTGCTCACTGTACTGTGAACTGTTTGAAGAGCAGAGATATCTTTGTACAGCTAGTAACTAAGGTGTCACCTAGGGGCTGAATATATGTTGATTGTAGATGTGTATGAATAAAATTATTAGCTCTGAAAAAATGATTATTAAATAATGCAAACGTAGGGCCAGGCACTGTGGCTCACACCTGCAATTCCAGCACTTTGGGAGGCTGAGGTAGGCGAATCACATGAGGTCAGCCATTCACCAACATGGTGAAACCTCATCTTTACTAAAAATATAAAAATTAGCAGGGTGTGATGGCACACTCCTGTAATCCCAGCTACTAGGGAGGTTGAGGCAGGAGAATTGCTTGAACCTGGGAACCTGGGAGATGGAGGTTGCGGTGAGGTGAGATGGTGGGCACTTTAGACTGGGCGACAGAGCAATACTTTGTCTCAAAAAAAAAAGAAAAAGAAAAAGCAAATGTAATGTTACTTCTAGCTTGAGCTAAATAGGTGAAAAAAATGAACCCATCGCATTTTCTATTCTTGGGAGTTATGCCATAATGGTATTATTTGTTTTGTTTTGTTTTGTTTTGTTTTGAGACAGCCTCTCGCCCTGTTGCCGAGGCTGGAGTACAGTGTCATGATCTTGGCTCACTGCACACTTGAACTCCTGGGCTCAAGCAATCCTCCTGTGTCAGCCTCCCTAGTAGCTGGGACTACAGGTGCATGCCAGCAAGCCCAGCTAATTTAAAAAATTTTCCTTCATAGAGACAGGGTTCTGCTATGTTGACCAGGCTGGTTTCAAACTCCTGGGCTTAACTAATCCTCCCACCTCAGCCTCCCAAAATGCTAGGATTATGGGTATGAGCCACTGTGCCTAGCCCATGGTGGCTTTAAAAGGTGGTTAGTTAGTGGTGAGGGTTGCACAATTCTGGGAACATACTAAAAACGACTTAATTGTATACTATAAAATGGTGAATTTTATGGTATGTGAATTATATCTCAGTGTCAATGTAAATTTCCTGGTTTTGATAACATACTATAGTTATGTAAGATGTTATCATTGGGGGAAGGTGGTTGAAGGGCATGTGGGACATCTCCATATTATTTTTTGCAACTTTTTGTGTGTCTGTAACTATTACTTAATAAAAAATATAAAAAGATTAGGCTGGGCACAGTAGCTCATGCCTCCAACACTTTGGGGGACTAAGGTGGGAAGATTGCTTGAGTTCAGGAGTTTGAGACCAGCCTGAGCAACATATTGACACCCCTGTCTCTAAAAAAATAAAAAAAAATTAACCAGGCGTGATGGCCTGCCCGTGTAGTTCCAGCTACTTGGGAGGCTGAGGTGGAAAAATTGCTTGAGCCCAAGAATTGGAGGCTGGAGTGACTTGTCATCGAGCCACCGTATTACAGCCTGGGCAACAGACTGAGACCTGGTTTTAAAAAAAATAAAAGTAATTAAATTAGTTTTTCTGACCAAATGTGTTTATTATTAGGTTTGTGTTTATGGTTTAGTATTGCTGTAGAATGTTTTCTCACTTGATTAGGATCCAGTTACTTTTCAAAATTATATATCAGTATTTTATTCTTAAATATCACATGTCAAAACATATCTACTTATAAGTAAACATATATAATTGACTTTATCAATTATATTCTAATAAAAAGATAAAAATTAAGGATTTATAAATGGTATCTTGGCAGTATTTTTTTTTTTTTTTTTTTGAGATGGATCTTACTCCGTCATCTAGGCTAGAATGCAGGGTCACAATCTCAGCCCACTGCAACTTCTACCTCCCAGGCTCAAGTGTTCAAGGCTCTCCTGCCTCAGCCTCCTGAGTAGCTGGGATTACAGGCATCTGCTATCATGCTTGGCTAATTTTTGTATTTTTAGTGGAGACAGGGTTTCAGTATGTTAGCCAGACTGGTCTTGAACTCCTGACCTCAAGTGATCTGCCAGCCTTGGCCTCCCAAAGTGCTGGGAATACAGGTGTGAGCCACTGCCTGACCAGTATTCTTTTACATCCTTTCTCTGTGATTCTTTGTTCCTTTTTTTTTTTGAGTCAGAGTCTCACTCTGTCGCCCAAGCTGGAGTGCAGTGGCGTGATCTCAGCTCACTGCAACCGTGCCTCCTGGATTCAAGCAATTCTCCTGCCTCACCCTCCCAAGTAGCTAGGACTATAGGCGCATGCCACCACGCCGGCTAATTTCTTTTGGTATTTTTAGTAGAAACAGGGTTTCACCATGTCGGCCAGGATGGTCTCTATCTCCTGACCTCATGATCTGCCCACCTTGGCCTCCCAAAGTGCTGGGATTACAGGCCTGAACCACTGTGCCTGGCCTCTTTGTTCCTTTTAAAATGATATTTCTGACATACTTAGAATTAAAATGAAAGTACTGAAAAATTATGCATATTATAACATGGTGCCATTTTTGTGTCTTAGGGAGTTATTTGCTGTAATGTCCATATTAAATATCTTTAATTTGTAATATATGTTAATTCAAAAAATTATTAAGTTCTTTGTTCCAGGCTCTGTGCTAAGTACTTTATATGCATTCTTTCATTTAATCTTATCTGTAAGATATAAAATGATATTGTCTCTAATTACAGATGAGTACAATGAGGCTTAGAGAGGTGAAATAACGTCCCAGGAGTAGTCAGTGGGGAGGCCAGGATTTGAACTTGGGTCTGTGTGACTACAAAGTTGTCTTTTTTTGCCTTTTTTATTTTTTAAGAGATGGAGTCTCATTATGTTGTCCAGGCTGGAGTGCGGTGGCTGTTCACAGGTGTGGAGAACAGTGCACTGCAGCCTTGAGCTCCTGGTCTCAAGTGATCCTCCCACTTCAGCTTCCTGAATAGCTGGAGTTATAGGCACACACCATTGTGCCTGGCTACAGTTGTTTTACTTCTCTCTGATGATGACTTGGAGTGATTTAGGAGAACTCTGTTAAATGCCTGTAACCCTCTAGTCTGGCAAATGAGGAGGCACAAATAGATGATCCCTCCAGTCCCTTTTAGCACAGATGTTCTGTAGTTCAAGAAATTTATCCTTGGCTCTCTAAGTTGTTTGTTTAATGTGTGTGTGTTCCCTCTGTGAAGGATATTCTTTATAAATACAGTTGTTCCTTTTAAAGAAAGAGTTGTCAAAGGAAGAGCTTGGAGACTGCTTCTGTCTATGATTTGGTCTTTGGTTTTGCAGAACACAAAATACAGCTTTATATGCTTGTTCAACAGATTTCGGGTTCTGGGGGATTGATTCATGCTAACTAAAATCATAAGAACTTTTGTTTTTTATATATAATCCAGAATATTAGTTTGTAAATTATAATGGTATAGTGAAATACTAGTTTCTGCCATTGTAGGCACTACTTTTAGGATCAGAGACTTTGGAAAACCAGATTAGAAAGCTATCTGGAAGGCAAAGGGAATCAAGTGGATTTGAGGGATATTCTTTCAAAGTCTTATAAATGACCTCTGTTCTGTAGTAGAGTTCTAGTAATTATATATCTACCAGAATCAGTTTTCTTTCTCCTTTAGGTAGTACTTACTAATTGCTGGTAGTCTTCTCCTCTTCTCCTCCTTCATGCAGATTACTGTACCTGTGCAAATAGGACTTTTTTTTCAGACAGGTTAATTTTTCCTTTTCTTATTTATTTTTGAGATGGAGATTCGCTATTGTCGCCCAGGCTGCAGTGCAATGGTGCGATCTCGGCTCACCTCAACCTCGGATTCCCAGGTTCCAGCGATTCTCCTGCGTCAGTATCCCAAGTAGCTGGGATTACAGGCATGCGCCACCACCCCTGGCTAATTTTGTATTTTTAGTAGAGACGGGATGTTGGTCAGGCTGGTCTTCAGTTCCTTACCTCAGGTGATCTGCCCGCGTCAGCCTCCCAAAGTGCTGGGATTACAGCCGTGAGCCACCGCGCCCTGCTTTTTCTTAAAATTTTTTTAAAGATACATCCCAGTCTACAGTGTGCTGTTTACTTTGATTCGACTTGGGTCCTTTTCTTTTCTGCCTTTTTCGATGGTGTTTCACTCTTGTTGCCCAGGCTGTAGTGCAATAGCGCGATCTCTGCCCACTGCAACCTCCCGCTTTCGAGTTCAAGCGATTCTCGTGCCTCAGACCCCCAAGTAGCTGAGTCTATAGGCGTGTGCCACCATGCTCCGATTTTTTTTTTTTTTTTTTTTTTTTTTGAGACGGAGTCTCGCTCTGTTGACCAGGCTGGAGTGCAGTAACGCGATCTCAGCTCACTGTAACCTCCGCCTCCCGGGTTCAAGTGATTCTCAGGCCTCAGCCTCCCAAATAGCTGGGATTACAGGTGCATGCCCCCATGCCTGGCTAATTTTTTGTATTCTTAATGGAGACGAGGTTTCACAGTGTTAGCCAAGATGGTCTCGATCTCCTGACTTCGTGATCTGCCTGCCTTGGCCTCTCAAAGTGCTGGGATTACACGAGCCACCGCGCCTGGCAGAGACATGGGTGGTGCCCATCGATGATAGACTGGACAGGGAAAATGTGGCAAATATACACCATGGAATATTATGCAGCCATCAAAAACGATGAGTTTGTGTCCTTTGTAGGGACATGGATGAACCTGGAAACCATCATTCTCAGCAAACTGACAGAAGAGCAGAAGATCAAACACAGCATGTTCTCACTCATAGGCGGGTGTTGAACAATGAGAACACATGGACACAGGGAGGGGAGCACTACACACTGGGGTCAGTTGCGGGGAAATAGGGGAGGGACGGTAGGGGGTAGGGAGTTGGGGAGAGATAGCAAGGGGAGAGATGCCAGATGTAGGTGATGGGGAGGAAGGCAGCAAATCACACTGCCACGTGTGTACCTATGCAACAATCTTGCATGTTCTTCACATGTACCCCAAAACCTAAAATGCAATAAAATAAATAAATGGAAAAAAAATAAAAAAATAAAAAAAAAAAAAAAAAATTAAAAAAAAAAAAAAAGACTCAACTCTGAATGTAATTTCCCCTCTAATTTAGAGGACTTGGCCAGGAAACTTTATGTTGACTTTCACTGGTTGTCCTTCCAGAGGGAGGAGTTTTTCTAACATTGATTCCAAATTCCAAGGAGAATTCTGCCATGGTCCACAATATTTGACTATATTGTCTTTCTGTCATAGGCAATATTATATAATCTTGATGATATCCATAATCTTGATGGCATGTTCTTTATATGTTATAGAACTCAGTAAGGGCGAGTTCTGGTATATTTCAAAGGTTTCCACTTTTCTTTTGATCTCAAGTTTCCAAAAATAGGTTTCTGTATCTCTCCAATGTAAACTTGCCTTTTTATTATTTTTAATTTTTAGTTTTTGAGACAGAGTCTCTGTTGCCTGGGCGGGAGTGCAGGGGAGTGATCTCTGCTCACTACAACCTCTGCCTCCCAGATTCAAGCAATTCTCCTTGCTTCAGCCTCCCAAGTAGCTGGGATTACAGGCGCCTGCCACCATGCCTGACTAATTTTTTTGTATATTTAGTAGAGACAGGGTTTTACTATGTTGTCCAGGCCAGTCTTGAATTCCTGACCTCATGATCCCCCGTTTCAGCCTCACAAAGTACTGGGATTACAGGCATGAGACAACACGCCTGGCCAAACTTGCCTTTTTAAAAGTCAGATTTATTGGGAAACAGTTTACACAGATTAAAATTCACTTTTTTAGCTGTACAGTTCTATGAATTTTGACAAATATTTACAAGTTATGTAACTACCTTACATGGAATATTTTCACCACCCTGTAAATTTCTCTTATGCCCCTTTATGATCAGTCTTTTCCTCTTTCTCCATCTCTGGCAGCCACAAATCTGATTTCTGTCCTTACAGTTTTGCCTTTTCCACAGTGTTATAAATGGAATCATACAATATGTAATCTTTGAAGTCTGGCTTCCTTCACTTAGCATAATGCTTTTTTGAGATACGATTTACATACCATAAAGTTCATCTGTTTAAGGTGTACATTTCAGTGGTTCTTAATATCTTTTCAGAGTTGTGCAACCATCAAAGTAATCTAATTTTAAAACATTTTTATCACCCCAAAAGAAACGTTGTACTCATTAGCAGTTATTCCCTAATTCTGACCACTCCCCCACCACCATAACTCCCCATCCTAGGCATATACCTACTTTTTGTCTCTCCAGATTTGCCTTTTCTAGATATATTAAATAATGATATACAGTATGTGGTCTTTTGTAAATTCTTTCACATAGCATAATGTTTTTCTGGTTCATTCATGTGGTAACATGAATGAATATTTTTCTAATTGTCAAGTAATTTTCCATTGTATAGGTCATAGATATACCACATTTTGTTTCTCTATTTATCAGTTGATGGACTTTTGGGTCATTTCAGCTTTTTGGTATTATGGATAATGCCATGAACATTTATGCACAAGTTTTTGTGTGGATGTTTTCATTTCTCTTGAATATGTTATGAACATTTGTGTACAAGTTTTTATGTGGAAGTATGTTTTTATTTCTCTTGGATAGATACCTGGGAGTAGAATTGCTGGGTTGTGTGATAACTGTGTTACCACAGGAGCCAGCAAACTGCCAAACCCTTTTTCAAACCCTTTTCCACAGTGCTCAAGCCCTTTGGAACTGTCAAACCCTTTTCCACAGTGACTCAAGGGCTCTAGTTTCTCCTGGCCAATCCTCACTATCATCTGTCTTTTTTTTTTTTTTTATTATAGCCATTGTAATGGATGTGAAGGAATATCTTACTGTGTTTTTGATTTGCATTTACCTAATGACTAAATATGTTGAGCATCTTTTTGTGTGTTTATTGGCCATTCGTATATCTTTTGGGGAGAAATGTGTATTCAAGTCTTTGGCCATTTAAAAATTGGGTTGTCTTTTTGTTGAGTTATAATATGAGTTCATTATATATTTTGGATACAAGTCCTTTATCAGATAGATGATTTACAAATATTTTCTCCTAGTCTGTGAGTTGTCTTTTCATTTTCTTTTGTTTCTTTTTTTTTTTTTTTGAGACGGAGTTTCACTCTTGTTACCCAGGCTGGAGTGCAATGGCGCGATCTCGGCTCACCGCAACCTCCGCCTCCTGGGTTCAGGCAATTCTCCTGTCTCAGCCTCCTGAGTAGCTGGGATTACAGGCACACGCCACCATGCCCAGCTGAATGTTTCTTTTTTTTTTTTTTTTCCCAGAGGGGCTTTCCCGCAAAAACAGGAACACCTGCTAGACAAATTCTAAAAGAGCTGTAACACTGTCTTTTCATTTTCTTGATGGCATCTTTTGAAGCACAAAGATTTTAATTTTGATGAAGTCCAATTTATTAATGTTATTTTTTTATTGCTTGTGCTTTTGGTGGCATATCTAAGAAATCATTGCCTAACCCGATGTCAAAATGATTTATACGTATTTTCTTCTAGGAGGCGTGTGTGTGTTTGTGTGTGTGTGTGTGTGTTAGCTCATACGTTTAGTTCTGTGATTCACTTTGAGTTAATTTTTATGTATGGTGTGAGATAGGGGTCCACAGTTTTACTGTTACATGTGGATATCCAGTTGTCCAGCACAATCAGTTGAAAAAGCTATCCTTTTCCTCATTAAATTGTCTTAGCCCTTTTGTTGAAGATGAATAGATCATAAATACATGGGTTTATTTCTAGACTCTAAATTGTGTTCCATTGATCTATTTACCTTTATTCCACTACCACAGTACCTTGATTAGTAGCTTTGTAGTAAGTTTTGAAGTTGGGAAGTATGAGTCCACCAACTTTTTTCTTTTTGAAGATTCTTTTGGCTATTCTGGTTTATTGCATTTCTGTACGAATTTTAGAATCCGCTTGTCAATTCCTGTAAAAATTCCAGATGGAATTTTGATAGGAAGTTTACTGAATCTGTTGATAATTCAGCAGTTCAGGGAGTGTTGCCATCTTAACAATGTTACATCTTCTAATTCATGAATGTAGGATGTATTTCCATTTATTTAGATCTTTAATTTTTAATTTTAATTTTAATTTTTTGGGACAGAGTGTTGCCCTGTTGCCAGGTTTCAATGCAGTGGCGTGATCTCGGCTCACTGCAGCCTCTACCTACTGAGTTGAAGCAATTCTCCTCCTCAGCCTCCCGAGTAGCTGGGACTACAGGCATGCACTGCCACACCCAGCTAATTTTTTTTGTATTTTTAGTAGAGATGAAGCTTCCCCATGTTGGCTATGATGGTCTTGATCTCCTTACCTTGTGATCTGCTTGCCTCGGCCTCCAAAAGTGTTAGGATTATAGGCGTGACCCACACTGGCTAGATCTTTAAATTTTTAAAACATGTTTTGTGGTTTTCAGTGTAAGCATAATGCTTTTGAGATTCATTCATGTTGGTGCATGTGTTAGCAGGTTTTTTGTTTGTTTTTTTGAGACAGAGCCTCACTCACTCTGTCACCCAGGCTGGATTGTAGTGGCGTGATCTTGCCTCACTGCAACCTCCACCTCCTGGGTTCAAGCGTTTCTCTTGCCTCAGCCTCCTGAGTAGCTGCAATTACAGATGTGTGCCACCATGCTTGGCTAATTTTTGTATTTTTTTTAATAGAGATGGGGTTTCACCATGTTAGTTAGGCTGGTCTCGAACTCCTGACCTCGTGATCTGCCTGCTTCGGCCTCCCAAAGTGCTGGGATTACAGGCATGAGCCACCACACCCTGCCAGTTTTTTCATTTTCATTGCTGAGTACTATTGTATTTTATGGATGTATCACAATTTGTTCATCTATTAATCCATTGATGGACATTGGAGTTTTTATTTTTTGGTAGTTGTGAATAAGTCTGCCAAAAAGATATTTACATACAGGTTTTTATATAAACAAAGGTTTTAGTTTTACTTAGGTATGTACCTAGAAGTAGAGTTACTTGTTTATGTGTGTCTGTTTACCTTTATAAGAAACTGCCAAACTGTTTTCCAAAGTGGCTATATCATTTTGCATTCCCACCAGCAATATATGAGAATTCTAGTTGTTTTATGTCCTTACCAGTACTTGGTGTTATTAGCATTTTTTAAAAAAGTTATTTTGATAGGTATATAGTGAAATTTCATTGAGGTTTTAATTTACATTTCTCTAATGGCTAATGATATGGAACATAAAATTCATGAAATCCTAGACTTTTGGAGTTGGAAGAGACATGTAAGAGTTCATTCCTGCTTTTTATATTCTGTTCCTCAGACATGTTTCACGGGATGTCTGAGGTCGGGATTTGGGGACCAAGGAGCTTGCTGAATGCTGAGTGGATGGGATCTGAGCAACCTGCCCAGGACTCTACTTTTTATCAGTTTTAAAAATATTGAATTTCCAGGTGATAAATCATTAGAAAAAAGGTGCCTCTGTTAAAAAAAAAATGAAAGCTACTGAACTGAATTCTTTTTTGAATTTTATTTTACTTTAAGTTCTGGGATACACGTGCAGAACGTGCAGGTTTGTTACATAGGTGTACGTGTGCCATGGTGGTTTGCTGCACCTATCAACCTGTCATCTAGGTTTTAAGCCCCACATGCATTTGATATTTGTCCTAATGCTCTCCCTCTCCTTTCCCCCAACCTCCCAGACAGGCCCTGGTGTGTGATGTTCCCCTTCTTGTGTCTATGTGTTCTCATTTGAATTGAATTTTTTTAAAGGGCAAAACTAAGACCCAGAGAGGTAAATTGACTTACCCAAGATCCTATAGTTAGTCCAGAATGGATTCGTACAATAGAGTTCTTTATTCTGTGGTGTACTGTCTTGTCATAACTTTCAGATTCTATTGTTTGTTGGCTCAAGGAAGAATTATGATGAAAAGTCTACTGATCAAGAGTTGTCTAAGTCATAAATATTTTTAAAATTTTCTTTTATATTGAAAAGTAGTATGTGGAAACAAAGTCATCTTTCCTGAGTTAGCTGTACTGACCAAAAAATGAAGGTTATCTTTTCTGTAGGAGTCCAATTTCTAGTACAAAACCTTCCAAAATTACTGTACTTTGTTTCTACGTAATGTGGGAAATGTGGCACAACTGTCAGAGGTTATAAATGACAGTACATTATAGAAATAGGTGAGGGAATAAGCAGCGATTTGCCATGGGGAAACCCATTATATTTTGTTATAAGTTTTGATGAACACTGACAGTGGTTCATCAAGTTGAAAGAGTAAAATCGAATTCATTAGATGCAATCATAATGGTTAGAGTAAGTTTTTTTCATAAGAAAGATTCACTTCTGAAATCTTTCCTTTATTGAGGTTTTTCTAGAAATTACCAGAGTCTGAAAGCAGTTCTATACAGTGTTGGCAATTCTGAGATTGGCTTTAGGACTGATGAGTGAGCCATGCATGGTTATATTGAACAGAATTTTATTACAATGCCTTTGGTGGATTTGACTAGTTTTATTTAATAATGATATAGTGAAAGGAGTGTATTTTAACTCAGGAAACTTGACAGTCTTGGCTCTGCTTCATGCTACCTATATGACTTTGAATGAGTCAACTAACTTCTGTGACCAACCTATTTCCCAGAGTTGTGTGAGGATGAGAAAAAACAAAAATGTATGTGAAACTACTTTATAAACTTTAGTGTTATTTAGCTATAGTTTTCTTACTAATAATCATCTTTGAACTGGCAACATACAGGATTTTTTAAAAAATAATTTTTCAGCCAGGTGTGTGAGCTCAGGCCTGTAATCCCAACACTTTGGGAGGCCGAAGTGGGCAGATCACTTGAGCTAAGGAGTTTGAGACCAGCCTGGGCAATATGGTGAAACCCTATCTTTACTAAAAATACAAAAAAATTAGCCAGGCATGGTGGCACATGCCTGTAGTCCCAGCTACTCAGGAGGCTGAGGTGGGAGAATCACTTGAACCCAGAGGTTGCAGTGAGCTGAGATCGTGCCACTGCACTCCAGCCTGGGTGACAGAGGGAGACTCTGTCCCTGCCCTCCCTCCAAAAAAAGATTTTTGTTTCTTATATTTGGCTATAATTTACTTGGATTCTTTTTGCCTCTGTCCTGTGTCTCTCATTTTTGAAGCTTTTGGAAACTGCTTTGTCCTTAGTCCCCTCCTCCTCTTTCATGTAGATGCCATTTTCTCACTTTTATCCATTAGGAGAAATAGCTGTATTAGTTTTTTCCTATGGAAAAAAGGAAATAGTTTTTATTGTCTATATATATTTAGCCTAACAACCCTGGTTAAAGTTTCAGACCTATAAGCTGCATGTATGTTTTCTTATTTGGCATTGAATTGCCCGTACCTGTGGTTATTAAGTTTCTTGTACTTTTGTCTGCCTTTTCTCTGGGATTTCTGTTTCCTTTAGATGTGTTTGAAACCTAATATGCCTTTACCTTGGTCAAGCCCATTTGTTGGTCTGTAATAGAGTTAATTATACTTTATCATGATATACTTTGTAGATATGAATGGTGGGGTCATATATTTCAACTTCTCCAATAATGATAAAAAAATATTTCATTTGTTTTTGTTCTGTTTGTTTGTGTTTTTGAAACAGAGTCTCGCCCTGTTGCCCAGGATGGAGTGCAATGGCATGATCTCGGCCCACTCCATTCTCTGCCCTCCGGGTTCAAACAATTCTCTTGCCTCAGCCTCCCCAGTATCTGGGATTACAGACACCCGCCACCATGCACAGCTAATTTTTGCATTTTTAGTAGAGATGGGGTTTCACCATGTTGGCCAGGCTGGTCTCAAACTCCTGACCTTGTTATCTGCCTATCTTAGCCTCCCAAAGTGTTGGGATTACAGGCGTGAGCCACCTCGCCTGACCTAGATGTCATTTGTTGATTTGACTCCTCTGTTTTAGATGGAGTTAAAAGTTATTTACCAGTCCTCGGTAACTGTAGACACAGGAGACAATGTTGGAAACAATGTTGGTGAAATGGAAGTGTCTTTCCCCTTTTGATAGCTAAAGCTGGTAAGGTTGTCATTTTCAGTGTTACTTCCTTTTCTTCCTGGTTAAGAGGG
This sequence comes from Sapajus apella, assembly GCF_009761245.1. Taxonomy (NCBI): domain Eukaryota; kingdom Metazoa; phylum Chordata; class Mammalia; order Primates; family Cebidae; genus Sapajus; species Sapajus apella. The sequence continues at coordinate 20,816,904 of NW_022436977.1, forward strand.
GGAAAACTTTTTCCTGAGGGTTTTATTTTCAGCGATTACCATCTAATCAACTTATTTTTATTTAAATTAATTAAAAAATGAAATGATATATTTTAAGTAGTTCTGAGATTAATGAGTATTTTTGAAAACATATTTATCTACCATCAAGTACTGTTTCATTTTTCGGTTCATATGCTTGCTAGATCTACTTTCATCATTTGGAGTAATATTTAAAAAACAATAGCATGTCCCATTTTTGAAACTAGAGGCTAGTTTTCAAAAAATTACTGAATTCTAAATTAAAACAAAGAAAATAGAAATATTGATTGATGTCTTTATAATTTGTCTAGAATTGCCTCTGGGTTATTTATATTTTGTATTTCAGAAACCACACTCTTTTTTTTTTTTTGAAATGAAGTCTTGCTCAGTCGCCCAGGCTGGAGTGGAATGGTGTGATGTCAGCTGAGAAACCACACTCTTAATGTTTGTTTTCTGAAATAAAAATGGGCTGGGCATGGTGGCTCACACCTGAAACCCCAGCACCTTGGGCGTCTGAGCTGGAAGGTGGCTTGAGCCCAGAAGTTTGAGACCAGCCTGGGCAACATGGCAAGACCCTTTCCCTACAAAAATTTAAACAAAACAAACAAAAAAGCCAAATATGATGGCACACACCTTTGGTCCCAGGTACTTAGGAGGCTGAAGTGGAAACATTGCTTGAGCCCAGGGAAGTCAGGGCTGCAGTGACCTGTGATCATGCCACTGCACTCCAATCTGGGCAACAGAGCAGGACCTTGCCTCAAAAAACAATGTGTAGTGATACTGTGTTAAAAACCAGCAGAGGCTGGGTATGGTGGCTCACGCCTGTAAACCCAGCACTTTGAGAGGCCAGGTGGATCACTTGAGGTCAGGAGTTTGAGACCAGCATGGCCAACATGGTAAAACCATGTCTCTACTAAAATTACAGTTAGCTAATAAGCATGTGAAAAATGTTTATTTCAAAAAAAAAAAGAAAAATATTTATTTCAACCTCACTAGTAAGCAAAAACTGTAAGTTAAAACAAAGAAGTTCCAAATTTATTATGTAAATTAGCAGGAACTACGAAATAAGAATATAATGAGTATAAGTTTAAGTTAGTACAGTTTTTATGAAAGATTGACAGGTTAACTCCTAGGAATCTCCCCTCAGGAAATGGTTTAAAATACAAGAAAATAATTTTTATATCAAGATGTTCATTAGAATATTATAATAGTGAAAAAATTTATTCTACATATTGAAACATGTATGTTAATGATACCTCTTTAAATACTCAGAGGCTGAATGGGAAATATTAATTCGATAGATGTATTTTTATTTTTTTGAGACAGGGTCTCCCTCCGTCACCCAGGCTGGAGTACAGTGGCATAATCGTGGCTCAGTGGACGCTTAGCCTCCCCAGCTCAAGCAGTCTTTTCACTTCACCCTCCCAAGTCCTGGGACTTCAGGTACATGCCACCACACTTGGCTAATTTTTGTATTTTTTGTACAGATTGGGTTTCACCGTGTTGCCCAGGCTGGGTTTCAAACTCATGAGCTGAAAAGATCCACCCACCATGGCCTCCCAAAGTGCTGGGACTGAGTGCTTAGTTGCAAGCAATAGCAAATACAACTTTGGCTGTATGTATGTATATATGTATTATGTATATATGTATTTATTTATTTATTTGCAATCTCAATCTGTTGCCCAAGCTGGAGTGCAGTGGCATGATCTTGGCTCACTGTAACCTCCACCTTCCAGGTTCAAGCAGTCCTTCTGCCTCAAACTCCCAAGCAGCTGGGATTACAGGTGTGCACCACCACCACACTCAGCTAATTTTTGTATATTTAGTAGAGGTGGGATTTTGCCATATTGGCTAGGCTGGTCTTGAACTCCTGACCTCAACTGATACATCCGCCTCGGCCTCCCAAAGTTTTGGAATTACAGGTGTGAGCCACTGTGCCTGGCTGACTTTGATTGATTTTAACATAGGGGAACTTTATTGAAAGGACATTGAGTAGCTCAGATATTTTATAGAAATGGTGCAGGCAGAAGCGGTCTTAGAAAATGGACAACAAACGGGCTTAGAAAATGGACAACAACAAGGGAGGCTAGGGAGCACCCAGGACCCAGAATACTACTACAGAGGCAGTCTGAGAGGATACTGCTGCTTCCACCTCCAAACATCTCTCTGGATGCTCCAGCTTGCCCTGTTGTCATCTTAGACACGAAACACTAGGCACCAATGCCACAGCACTACCACATCTACACCTGTATGCTTTGTACTGGTGGTACAACTGTCTTAGCTACTTCTGCTGACTACCAGAATGTATTCTACATGGTTCCTGCTTCTTTACTGTCACAGTTTCATTGTCAAAGGCCAAGGTAAGAGTGTCCGATTGGCCAAACCCAAGTCATGTACTCTATCCTAGCTGTAGAGGAAGCTGGGAAAGTGAGTATCTGGTATTTTCAGTTTCTAAAGTGTCTCCCACTAAGACTTGTATAGAAAGTAGTTCACATGTTGGATAGGAAAAAATCCATAATATTTGTTATTTCATCAAAATATGAGCAAAGTTCTAAAATGTACTGTCTGTTGCCTCTTATCTTGTTAGTGAATAAGCTAACATAATTTCTATTATTGTATGGTGCTATGTATGAGCATGTCACAATCCATCTTCTATGTGGTCCCTGATCTTTAGGCTGATTTTAATTTGCAGAATAGTTCTACATCTGCAAAAAAAAAAAAAAAAGACCAATAATATGTGCTGTGAACATGGTAAGTAGTCAGTGTTGTTAAGTGAATCCATAAAAGTTAGAAATAATATAGGTATGTTTTTTGTAATGCAAAAGAAGTGCTTAAAATACAAAAATAGTACACTACTAGAATGTACCATGATCAAGTAGGGGGAATTTCAGGTGAAGTTATCATTAAGTAAATAAGGGCTTTCAGGGAAACCAAAGAAAACGTAATGAGGGATAGACATTGTTTGGAAGGGAGTGGGGCTGAAGAAATTAAAGGAAAGGTAGGGAGGACAGTGAGAAGCAGGAAAGAACAGATGAGGTTTGGAGGAAAGAGGCATTTTGTTTGCATTCTTAGGAACTGGTGCAGAGGTTAAGGAGCAGCATAAAATAGATCTCAGGTTTGAAAGACTTCCTCTTGCTAGAAGCAAGGCAGAGACACAGAATGCAAAGTTAAAGATAGATGATTATGTCTGTCAATATTTAATTTGCCTTATACAGAATGAAGTGAAGGCACTTGACTAGGCAACATTCAGGGCCTCTAATCAGCTGCACACTCTCCCCATGTAGCAAGACAAGTGGCCTTATTAAAAATCTTAGAACAGAGAGGGGAGAGGGAAATAGTAGTTTTTACCCTTGCCTGAGACCCTGCAGAAGTTATTATTCATTAGATATTTACTTTATTCCCTTTTAAATCTGGTAAAGAATGAATATTTGGACGTTTTGTTTCATGAAGATTTAGTTAGCAACTCAGTTATCAAATGGTAAAATATCTGTATGCACTGAAGCCAAATTCTCAGTAGCTCTGCGTTTGCTAGTCATATGAGGATGATGAATAATAGGACTCCAGAGCAGTTAACAACTTGATACAAGTGGTAGGGAAATTTGATATGAAGTGATCAAAACAATGTAATGAATCTGTTAAAGCTAAAGAAGTATACCATGACCACATTCATTATTTGTCAATTCAATCATTCAAAAAGTGTTTAAATGCCCAACCCTTCTATTCTAGGCACTAGTTATTTACATGGAGGTACAGCAGACAAGGCAGACAGACCTATTCTCTGCCCTTGAAGAGTTCACAATCCACTGAGGAAGTAGACACATTGAATATAATCAAGAAGTGATAGGAACACTTAAAATCCTGAGAGTCAAACACAATAAGAGCTCTGGAAGATGCGGATCTGGGGGAGACATAGGAGTTTTAAGACAAAGAGAAGGTTAAATTTTTAGCCTGGACACAGGAAAAAACATGACTTTAGAGGCAATAGAAATATGAAATTGACAAATTATAATTAAAGAAAGCTAGCAAAGGGAGGAAATGCAGTGTTAGGCAAAAGTAATGTAAATATTAATATAAAGGCAAAGGTTAAGCCAGGGGTGGTGGCGTGGACCTGTAGTCCCATCCTCTGGGAAACTGATGTGGGAGAATTGCTTGAGCCTAGGAGTTTGAGACCAGCCTGGGCAAAGTAGTGAGACCTTATCTCTCTTAAAAAAAAAAAAGAAAAAAGAAAAAGATGGCCAAATAGGGCCAGCTTTGGAGTGCAGTCGCCAGTGAGAACAACGCAGAGGGTGAGTGATCACTACATTTCCAAATGAGTTATTACTGCCCACAGACCAGGAGATTCCTGGGCTGAAAGCACCATGAGTTTCCAGCACGGCACAGCAGGTCTCCACACAAAAACTCACACAAATCCGGGCTGCCGTTTCAGCTGGCGCCTGGAACACATGGGAGACAGAGCCGCCCATTCAACTGAAAAAAAGGGAGCTGAAACAGGGAGCCAGGTGATCTGGCTCTGTGGTTCCCACCCCCACAAAGACCAGCAATCTGAAATGCTCTGGATTGAGAGTTTTGCAGCAAGCTCAGCTGGACCCAAGATGGTCCAGTTCTGTGGGGGGAATGGTGTCTGCAATTTCCGAGACAGTCCACCATTTCCGAGGCAGTCCACCATTACCAAGGCAATCTGCCATTACTGAGGCAGTCTGCCATTACAGAGACATTCCGCCATTACTGAGGTAGACCTTCATTACCGAGGCAGTTCTAACTGTACCTCTATAAACAAAACCACAAGGAAGTTCACACAGCAGCTGGGCAGAGCCCACAGCAGCTCAGCAATGCCACTGCTGGCAGACTGTGACTAAGCTACCTCCTTGCTGGGCAGGGCATCTCTGAAAAAAGGCAGCAGCATATCAGGAACTTATAAATAAAGCCCCATCTTCCCAGGACAGAGCACCTGGGAAAAAAAGGCAGTTATGAGTTCTGCTGCAGCAGAGTTAAACGTACCTGCCCAGTAGCTCTGAACTGAACAGTGGAGCTCACAGCTCAGCCCTTGAGCTACTATAAGGGACAGACTGTCTCCTCAAGCAGCTCCCTGACCCCTGTATATCCAAAGAGACACCTCATGAAGGAGAGCTCAGACTGACATCTGGCGGGTATCCTTCTGGGACAAAGAAAACAGAAGAAACTGGCAGAAAACTGGCAGAAACTGGTGATCCCCAGGAAAGTGGGGTCTGGAGTGAACCTCCAGTAGTCCTATAGCAGAGGCTATAGATGGAGAATGAGTCTGTTGAATTGAAAGAAACAGGCTTCAGAAGGTGGGTAATAACAAACTTCTCTGAGCTAAAAGAACATGTTCTAACCCAATGCAAAGAAACTAAGAACCTTGAAAAAAGGTTTGACAAAATGCTAATGAGAATAAACAGCTTACAGAGGAATATAAATGACTTGATGAAGCTGAAAAACACAACACAAGAACCTCGCGAAGCATACACAAGTTTCAGTAGCTGAACCGACCAAGCAGAAGAAAGGATATCAGAGATTGAAGTTCAACTCAATGAAATAAAGCGAGAAGGCAAGATTAGAGAAAAAAGAGTGAAAAGAAATGAACAAAGCCTCCAAGAAGTACAGGATTATGTGAAAAGACCTAATCTACGTTTGATAGGTGTACCTCAATGTGACGGAGAGAATGAATCCAAGCTGGAAAACACTCTTCAGGATATTATCGAGAAGAACTTCCCCAACCTAGCAAGCAAGGCCAACATTCAAGTCCAGGAAATACAGAGAACACCACAAAGATATTCCTCAAGAAGAGCAACCCCAAGGCACATAATCGTCAGATTCACCAGGGTTGAAATGAAGGAAAAAATGCTAAGTGCAGCCATAGAGAAAGGTTGGGTTACCCACAAAGTGAAGCCCATCAGACTCACAGCGGATCTCTTGGCAGAAACCCTATAAGCCAGCAGAGAGTGGGGGCCAATATTAAGCATCCTTAAAGAAAAGAACTTTCAACCTACATTTTCATATCCAGCCAAACTAAGCTTCATAAGCGAAGGAAAAATAAAATCCTTTGTGAACCAGCAATTGCTCAGAGATTTCATCACCATCAGGCCTGCCTTACAAGAGTTCCTGAAAGAAGCATTAAACATAGAAAGGAACTACCAGTACCAGCCACTCCAAAAACATACCAAATGGTAAAGAGCATCAACACAGTGAAGAAACTGCATCAACCAATGGGCAAAACAACTGGTTAGCATCAAAATGGCAGGATCAAATTCACACATAACAGTATTAACCTTAAATGTAAATGGGCTAAATGCCCCAATCAAAAGACACAGACTGGCAAATTGGATAAGAAGTCAAAACCCATTGGTGCGCTGAGTCCAGGAAACCCATTCTCACATGCAAGGACACACATTGGCTCAAATATAAAGGGATGGAGGAAGATTTACCAAGCAAATGGAAAGCAAAAAAAAAAAAAAACGAGTTGCAATTCTAGTTTCTGAAAAAACAGACTTTAAACCAACAAAGATCAAAACAGACAAAGAAAGGCATTACACAATGGTAAAATGATCAATACAACAAGAAGAGCTAATGGTCCTAAATATATATACACCCAATACAGGAGCACCCAGATACATAAAGCAAGTTCTTAATGACCTACAAAGAGACTTAGACTCCCGCACAATAATAGTGGGAGACTCTAACGCTCCACTGTCAATATTAGATCAATGAGACAGAAAATTAACAAGAATATCCAGGACTTGAGCTCAGATCTGAACGCAAACCTAATAGACATATACAGAACTCTCCAACCCAAATCCACAGAATATACATTTCTTCTCAGCACCACATCACACCTCTAAAATTCACCACATAATTGGAAGTAAATCACTCCTCAGCAAACGCAAGAGAACGGAAATCATAAACAGTCTGTCACACCACAGTGCAATCAAATTGGAACTCAGGATTAAGAAACTAACTCAGAACCGCACAACTTCATGGAAACTGAACAACTGGCTCTTGAATGCTGACTGGATAAACAGTGAAATGAAGGCAGAAATAAAGATGTTCTTTGAGACCAACGAGAACGAAGACACAATGTACCAGAATCTGTGGGACACATTTAAAGCAGTTTCTAGAGGGAAATTTATAGGAATAAATGCCCACATGAGAAGCAAGGAAAGATCTAAAATCAACACCCAATCATCAAAATTGAAAGAGCTAGAGGAGCAAGATCAAAAAAACTCAAAACCTAGCAGAAGACAAGAAATAACTAAGATCAGAGCAGAACTGAAGAAGACAGAGATGCAAAAAACCCTTAAAAAAATCAGTAAATCCAGGAGCTGGTTTTTTGAAAAGATAAACAAAATAGACTGCTAGCCAGATTAATAAAAAAGAAAAGGGAGAAGAATCAAATAGATGCAATAAAAAATGATAAAGGGGTTATCACCACCGATTCCACAGAAATACAAACTACCATCAGAGATTACTACAAATAACTCTATGAACAAAAACAAGTAAACCTGAAGAAATGAATGAATTCCTGGACACTTGCACCCTCCCAAGCCTAAACCAGGAAGAAGTCGAAACCCTGAATAGACCAATAACAAGGGCTGAAGTTGAGGCAGCAATTGATACCCTACCAACCAAAAAAGCCCAGGTCCAGGTGGGTTGACAGCCAAATTCTACCAGACATACAAAGAGGAGTTGGTACCACTCCTTCTGAAACTATTCCAAGCAATCCAAAAAGACGGAATGCTTCCCAAATCATTTTATGAGACCAGCATGATCCTGATACCAAAACCCGGCAGAGACTCAACAAAAAAAACTTCAGGCCATTATCCATGATGAACGTAGATGCAAAAATCTTCAATAAAATAGTGGCAAACCGATTGCAGCAGCATATCAAAAAGCTTATCCATCACGATCAAGTAGGCCTCATCCCGGGGATGCAAGGCTGGTTCATCATATGCAAGTCTGTAAACGTAATCTACCACATAAACAGAACCAAAGACAAAAACCACATGATTATCTCAATAGATGCAGAGAAGGCCTTTGACAAAATTCAGCAGCCCTTTATGCTAAAAACTCTCTAAACTAGGTATCGACGGAACATTTCTCAAAATAATAAGAGCTATTTACAACAAACCCACAGCCAAGTGTCATACTGAATAGGCAAAAACTGGAAGCATTCTCTTTGAAATCTGACACTAGACAAGGATGCCCTCTCTCACCACTCCAATTCAATATGGTATTGGAAGTTCTAGCCAGAACAATCAGGCAAGAAAAAAAAAAAGGGTATTCAATTAGGAAAGGAGGAAATCAAATTGTCTCTATTTGTAGCTGACATGATTGTATATTTAGAAGACCCCATCGTCTCAGCCCAAAATCTCCGGAAACAGATAAGCAACTTCAGCAAAGTCTCAGGATACAAAATCAATGTGCAGAAATCACAGGCATTCCTATACACCAATAACAGACTTAAAGAGAGCCAAATTAAGAATGAACTGCCATTCACAATTGGTACAAAGAGAATAAAATCCCTAGGCATACAACTAACAAGGATGTGAAGTACCTCTTCAAGAAGTATGGCAAACCACTGCTCAAGGAAATAAGAGAGGACACAAACAGATGGAAAAACACTCCATGCTCATGGTTTGGAAGAATCAATATTGTGAAAATGGCCATACTGCCCAAAGTAATTTATAGATTCAACACTATCCCCATCAAGCTACCTATGACCCTCTTCAGAGAACTGGAAAAAGCCACCTTAAACTTCATATGGAACCAAAAGAGAGCCTGCATAGCCAAGACAATTTTAAGCAATAAGAACAAAGCTGGAGACATCGTGCTATGTGACTTCAAACTATACTACAAGGCTACAGTAATGAAAACAGCATGGTACTTGTACCAAAACAGAGATATAAACCAGTGGAACAGAACAGAGACCTAGGAGGCAACGCCACACATCTGCAACCATCTGATCTTTGACAAACCTGACAAAAACAAGCAATGGGGAAAGGATTCCCTGTTTAATAAATGGTGTTGGGAAAACTGGCTAGCCATGTGCAGAAAGCAGAAACTGGACCCCTTCCTGACACCTTACACTAAAATTAACTCCAGATGGATTAAAAACTTAAATATAAGATCTAACACCATAAAAATCCTAGAAGAAAGTCTAGGCAAAACCATTCAGGACATAGACATAGGCAAGGACTTCATGACCAAAACACCAAAAGCATTGGCAACAAAAGCCAAAATAGACAAATGGGATCTAATTAAACTCCAGAGCTTCTGTACAGCAAAAGAAACAATCATTAGAGTGAACCAGTAACGAACAGAATGGGAAAAAATTTTTGCAATCTACCCATCTGACAAAGGACTAATATCCAGAATCTACAAAGAACTAAAACAGATTTACCAGAAAAAAACAAACCCATTCAGAAGTGGGCAAAAGATATGAACAGACACTTTTCAAAAGAAGACATTTATGAGGCCAACGGACATATGAAAAAATGCTCATCATCACTGGTCATTAGAGAAATGGAAATCAAAACCACATTGAGATACCATCTCACTCCAGTAGAATGGTGATCACTAAAAAATCTGGAGACAACAGATGCTGGAGAGGATGTGAAAAAATGGGAACACTTTTACACTGTTGGTGGGAGTGTAAATTAGTTCAACCATTGTGGAAGACGGTGTGGCTATTCCTCTAGGACCTAGAAATAGAAATTCCATTTGACCCAGCAATCCCATTACTGGGTATATATCCAAAGAATTAAAAATTCTTCTATTATAAAGACACATGCACATGTATGTTAATCACGACACTGTTTACAATAGCAAAGACCTGTAACCAACCCAAATGCCCATCGATGATAGACTGGACAAGGAAAATGTGGCACATATACACCATGGAATACTATTCAGCCATAAAAAATGATGAGTTTCTGTCCTTTGCAGGGACATGCATGAATCTGGAAACCATCATTCTTAGCAACCTGACAGAAGAACAGAAAATCAAATACCACATGTTCCCACTCATAGGCGGGTGTTGAACAGTGAGAACACATGGACACAGGGAAGGGAGCATCACACACTGGGGTCTGTTGGCGGGGAATAAAAGAGGGACAGCAGGAGGTAAGGAGGTTGGGGAGGGATAACATGGGGAGAAATGCCACATATAGGTGACAGAGGGATGGTGGCAGCAAACCACATTGCCATGTATGTACCTATGCAACAATCCTGCATGTTCTGTACATGTATCCCAGAACCTAAAGCACAATAAAATATATATTAAAAAAAAATAAAAGGAAAAAAAAAAAAAAAGACCAGGCATGGTTGCTCATGCCTGTAATCCCAGCACTTTGGGAGGCAGTGGCGGGTGTATTATGAGGTCAAGAGAATGAGACCATCCTGGCCAACATGGTGAAACCCCATCTCTACCAAAAAAAAAATAAGCTGGTGTGGTGGTGTGTGCTTGTCGTCCCAGCTACTTGGGAGGCTGAGGCAGGAGAATAATTTGAACCCAGGAGGCAAAGGCTGAAGTGAGCCGAGATTACACCACTGCACTCCAGCCTGGTGACAGTGAGAGACTCCATCTCAAAAAATAAAAAGTACATGTAAAACAGTTACAATATAAAAAAGGATTTTATTGTGAAGAAATTTCTAATCGTAAAGACCAAGGAAAAAGTTAAAAGCAAAATAATAATTTAGCTGCATGAATGAAAAAAAACCAACCTTATGTGTTTTGGATGAAGAAATTAAGTCTGAATTAAAGTTAAGTAGCTTTTTCAGAATCACAGATCTAGTGATGATGGAGCTAGGGATTAGACCCTACGTCAGCTTTTGAGTCTCAACTTTTAACCAATACACATTACTGCCCCTTTTAGACCTAACAGAGGTCTAATTCTGCACATTAAAAAAATTTTTTTTGGCAACATTGTTTCTTTTCCAAGCAATGTTAATTTCATCATGGTAGTCAGATTTGTGCTTTGTACCTTATTGATGTTTCTCCTATGTTAATAAGTTAATTGTGTAGTTTCTGAGGCCTTACCTTTATTCAGATTTTATACATGTTTCTTAAATGTCCCAGCAATATCAGTGATACTGTGTTTACCAGAAGCTGCTTTTTTAAAAATAACAACTTCACTGAGATATAATTTACTTATGAAATCACTACCCCATAAAGAAACCCCCTCTACCCACTAGCAGTCACTCCCCATTCTCTTGTAACTCCAGCTCTTGGCAACCACTAATCTACTTTCTGTTTTTGTGAATTTGACTGTTTTGGACATTTCATATAAAATTATATGGTAAGTGACATTTTATCAATGGCTTCTTTAATTAGCATCATATTTTCGAAAGTTCACTCTTAATGTAGCATATGTCAGTACCTCATTTTTTTTTTTTTTTTTTTAAACGTAGCAAACTGGCTGGGCAGGTGGCTTATGCCTGTAATCCCAGCACTTTGGGAAGCTTAGGTAGGTGGATCACGAGGTCAGGAGTTGAAGATCAGCCTGGCTAAGATGGTGAAACCCTGTCTCTACTACTAAAAATACAGAAATTAGCTGGGTGTGGTAGTGGGCGCCTGTACTCTCAGCGACTCAGGAGGGAGAATTTCTTGAACCTGGGAGTCAGAGGTTGCAGTGAGCCAAGATCGCGCCACTGCACTCCAGGCTGGGCAACAGAATGAGACTCTGTCTCAAAAAAAAAAAAGTGGCAAACTATAACATAAAATTTTTTAATTTTAGCAGTTTAAAAAAAATTATTACTATTTTTTGAGACGGAGCTTCACTCCGTTGCCCAGGTGGAATGCAATGGCACGATCTCGACTCACTGCAGCATCTGCCTCCTGGGTTCAAGCAATTCTTCTTCCTCAGCCTCTAGAGTAGCTTGAATTACAGGTGCATGCCACCATGCCTGGCTGATTTTTTGTATTTTAGTAGAGTTCGAATTTCACTGGGTTGCCCAGTCTGGTCTTGAACTCCTGAGCTCAGGCAGTCCGCCCGTCTCAGCCTCACAAAGTGCAGGGATTTATACAGGCGTGAGCCTCTGTGCCCGGCCTTTTTTAGCGGTATTTAAGTGTACAGTTCTTTGGCATTAAGTACATTCACGTTGTTGTGCTCCATTTTTTTTTTTTTTTGGGATGGAGCCTCACTCTTGTTGCTGCCCAAGCTGGAGTGCAGTGGTGCAGTCTTTGGCTCACTGCAGCCTCTGCCTCCTGGTTCAAGCGATTCTCCTGCTTCAGCCTCCTGAGTAGCTGGGGTTACAGGCATGCTCCACTAGGCCCAGCTAATTTTGTATTTTTAGTAGAGATGGGGTTTCTCCATGTTGATCAGGCTGGTCTTGAACTCCTGATCTCAGGTGATCTGCCTGCCTCAGTCTCCCAAAGTGCTGGGACCTCAGGTGTGAGCCACGGCGCCCAGCTGCTCCATTCTTTTTTATTGCCAAATGATAATTCTGTTGTATGGATATACCATGTTTTGTTTACCTATTCATCGTTTGGTGGACATTGGATTGTTTCCACTTTTTGGCTATTGTGAATAATTCTGCTATGAACATTTATGTACCAGCATTTTCTTTTAATCTGAAATACCTCAATGGTGATGTGTGGAGGAAAGAACTTTTAAAATTGTATTTTAAGTGCACCTCTTGTTAATCTAATGAAGTAATGTCAGTGTGTTCCTGAGTAATCACCTGCTGCTTCTGGTCTACGAGCAGGTGGTATCTCCATTTTCGAGATGCGAAGACTCCATATATTTCAAAGTATTGTGTAAAGTAAATGAGTATGTAACAGTTAAGAGCAAAAATAGTTAAACCAGTCCCTTCTCATGGTGGGAATTGCAGATAGAAGTCAGCTTTCAAAGGGAAAGAAAAAAAGGTGGATATTTGGGGAGCTTTAGGTTGAAATTTGAAGTCAATCTTTGGGCTTTACCCGGTTTCCTTCTCTTTTCTTTTGCATCCCCATGTTCTTTCATAGCTAGAGCTTTCTTGCTTCCCCATTAAAGCAGTTCCACTAAGTAACTCACTGAAACGTCTACCTTTGCTCTTTTCCTTCCCCACTTTCTCTCAAAACTATTGTCTTAGTATGATTAATTATCAGCTTGTTTTGCACCACCAGTAAACCTATGCTGCTTAGTTTGTTTGTTTTTTTGTCAGCAGGAGGAGAGGAAGGTGTATTTGTTAACCCAAATGAATCTGTAAATGATGAAATGGCAAGTAATCTGGGAGAGGGATTTTGAGTCAGGAAAGGCTTTTTTTTTTTTTTTTTTTTTTTTTTTTAAAAGAGAGACAGGGTTTCACCATGTTGGTCAGGCTGGTGTTGAACTCCTAACCTCAGGTGATACGCCTGTCCCGACCTCCCAAAGTGTTGGGATTACAGGCGTGAGCCACCACGCCTGGTCAGGGAAAGGCTTTTTTAAAATTCATACCACCCAGGCTGGGCGTGGTGGCTCACACCTGTAATCCCAGCACTTCGGGAGGCCGAGGCGGGCGGATCATGAGGCCAAAGAGATCGAGACCATCCTGGCAAACATGGTGAAACCCCTTCTCTACTAAAAAAAAAAAAAAAAAAAAAAAAATTAGCTGGGAATGGCGGCCCGCGCCTGTCATCCTAGCTACTTGGGAGGCTGAGGCAGGAGCGTTGCTTGACCCAGGAGGCTGAGGCTGCAGTGAGCCGAGCTCGCACCACTGAACTCCAGCCTGGTGACAGAGTGAGACTCTATCTCAAAAAAAAAAAAAAAAAAAAAATTCATACCACCCAAAGTATACTGTATCTATTCATTTTAAAAAGCACTAGGAGAGGCCAGGTGCGGTGGGTCATTCCTCTAATCCCAGCACTTTGTGAGGCCAAGGCGAGTGGATCACGAGGTCAGGAGTTCGAGACCAGCCTGAGCAACATGATGAAAAACCTGTCTCTACTAAAAACACAGAAATTAGCTGGGCTTGGTGGTGTGCCTGTAATCTCAGTTACTCAAGATGCTGAGGCAGGAAAATCACTTGAACCTGGGAGGCGGAGGTTATGGTGAGTTGAGATCGCGCCATTGCACTCCAGCCTGGGCAATAAAGCGAGACTGCATCTCAAAAGAAAAAAAAAGTACTAGGAGAGACATGGAAAGAGGGAAGTCTGAGGTTCTTACAACCTTTCAAGGAACTGTCTCTACCTAAAAATCCCAAGAAGGGATGGTAGAATGTAAGGCTTATCGTAAAGGTGACAGACAGTTCAGCAGAAAAGCAGAGAAAGAAGTCTCAGCTTAATTCAATTTCCTGTGAAAATAGTAATTTTAGTGGAGAGTTTGTGGAAGGAGAGGAAGATACGGTATAGTATGGGGCTGTTTTGGAACTTGGAACGTTTAGAAAGATGTAGAACAGAGGTAGATGAGGTCAGCCATATCTCTGTTGGAGGGAGAAGTTGGTCACCATATGCCATTCCACTCCATTCCTGAAAATTACCAATGGTAGCAATTTATGCCTATCGTGTTTAAATACCATGCATCACAACAATGATTACACATTGAGTATGTGTCAAATTATTGTTGTATTTTATTGGAAAATTATACATAGCCGTAACAGTTAAGGATGTTATCCAGTTGCTTGCAATAGATGATATTAATATTACCGGTGGAGAAGAATATTCATAGGCAGATAAAACTTTGTTGTACTCTTTGAATCACAACATTCCTTTTGCAATTATTAATGAAGCTATGTGGTATTACAGTGAAAGGCAAGGTCCTGACTTAAAGAGGCTTATGATTTTGTGAATTTAAAATTGCCATTTTAATAAACTGACTTTATAATCAGAGATTCAGGCAGGACACTTTGAGACCACTTGGCTCAAGATGAGCTGGTTGGAGAAGACTTTCTAGAGGGAGTAACAGTTGAACTTTTTGAATGATAAGGAGGAGTTGGTTGGGCATAGAAATTGAGGGAGCTCTGGGACATGGGTAGAAGCAACAACGTGAGCACAGATGGAGGCATCTCTGTCTGCTTTTATTGCTAACTCAAGGAGGGACCAATAAGCGTCCATGGGATGGGAAAGGAGATATAAAATAATATGCTAATCCTGCTGACAAAAAGCACATGGTTCACTTATTGAAGATGCATTTACTCTTTGGTGCCACGAGGGTGCTATTTAGTGAATTACCTGCCTCCTCTCTTGTACAATATGGTACACTAGTGGCTTGATAAAATTAATGCACCCCCAACAAGTGAGCAGTTTAATTCCTTCTTATAAAAGGGCTAGTAAGTTGCTATGGATTCTTTTAGCTGGTTATATAGGGTTTTAAAAATGTTTTAAACAAAAATTGAAAGGGAATTTTATAGACAGGGAATCTTCAGATAAAATGCTGAGATATTGCTAGATGTCACCATAAAAATGGGATTAGGATTACTTGGAATGATAGGCTAAATGTTTAAAATTAGCTTGAAAAGCTTCCTTCAAACTTAAGCATCCAGCAATATGTGGTTGAATAAATCATGATATATAATCAGATACTATTTAGCTTTAAACACGAAGTTATAGAAGGATGTTATGATATAAAAATATGCTCTCCATATTGTTAATTACAAAAAGCTGTATACAAACAGTATGAAGAAGGTCTTGCTTTACTAAAATGTTTATAAACTGGTAAGCTGTAGGCTTTGGTAGCCTGGAATAATACAGTAGGTCCCGTTTGCATTTCAAAATAACAACTTATCCTTCCCTCTCCTCCCCACCTTTCAGGTTCTGTTCTATCCTGTGAAACTTCCCTAGTTATTTATTTATTAATTTTTTGAGATGGAGTCTCCCACTGTTGCCATGCTGGATGCAGTGGCGCCATCTTGGCTCACTGCAACCTCTGCCTCTTGGGTTCAAGTGATTCTCCTGCCTCAGCCTCCTGAGTAGCTGTGACTACAGGTGTGCACCACCATGCTCAGCTAATTTTTGTATTTTTAGTAGAGATGAGGTTTCACCATGTTGGCCAGGCTGGTCTCAATCTCCTGACATCAAGTGATCTCCCTACCTGAGCCTCCCAAAGTGCTGGGATTACGGGCGTGAGCCACTGCTTCTGGCACTTCCCATTATTTCTTTTCTTCTTCTTTTTTTTTTTTCTCTTGGGATAGAGTCTCACTCTGTTGCCCAGGCTGGAGTGCAGTGGTGCAATCTCAGCCCACTGCAACTTCTGTCTCCTGGTTCAAGCAATTCTTCTGCCTCAGCCTCCTGAGTAGCTGGGATTACAGGCACATGCCACCATGCCCGGCTAATTTTTGTGTTTTTAGTAGAGACGGGGTTTTGCCATGTTGGTCAGGCTGGTTTCAAACTCCTGACCTTGTGATCCTGCCTCAGCCTCCCAAAGTGCTGGGATTACAGGCATGGGCCCCCGGGTCCAGCCTTCCCCAGTTATTTCTGTGAGAACTAAATGTCAGCAATGACTACCATGAAGGATCAGCCATGTTATTTATTCATCTTTGGCTCACCCTTGATGATAGATGCTGCCCCATGAGGAGCCTCACTGAAGGTACTACTGAGAACCTCAGGACCTTGCCAGAGAAGCTACCTCCTGAACCTGTTAAAACCCCTGATTTTCTGGGTGATAGTGCTGGATTCTGGTCAAAGGATGGAACAATGGCTTCCTTTTGAAATCTCAGCTGCTGTTTGTTGCCTGGGCCTTGAAGCAACAGAGAGTACACAGACCCACTTAAGAAACCAAGCAACTCCTCTAACTACTGGTCTTTATCCTTTGTCCACAGGCATTCAAACTTGGCAGATCAAAGCAAAAATTATGAATGATTCCTGATCCAACCTAATGCTTCTCTAGGTGACTTGGCATTGTCATCTGCTTGATTGCTTAAGCACAAAACCTGAGAGTGGTCTTAGACTCTTCTTGTTCCTTAACTTAAGGCTCCAAGACCCCTTCATTCTTCTTTCTTGCTGTGTTGGAAGTCAGTTCATTCTTTTTGTCACACTGCCTCTCAGAATTTAGACTTTAACTTTCCTCTGGAGTTATTGGTAGCCTCCTAATCATCCCTGCACTTTCCAGTATTTCTTCCACCCTGGTTTAGCCTCCATACTTACTCCTTTACCGTGAAATGCAAAACCCTTTAGCCCTGTTGCATCTCAGTCTTTTTTCTTGCCACTCAGTCTCCTCCACAGATACCTTATGTGGTGTTTGTACTCTCCCAAATATAGGTATATGTAGTACAATACACATAAAATTTGTCTTTTTTTTTTTTTTTTTTTTTTTTTTGAGACGGAGTTTCGCTCTTGTTACCCAGACTGGAGTGCAATGGCGCGATCTCGGCTCACTGCAACCTCTGCCTCCTGGGTTCAGGCAATTCTCCTGCCTCAGCCTCCTGAGTTGCTGGGATTACAGGCACGCGCCACCATGCCCAGCTAATTTTTTGTATTTTTAGTAGAGACGGGGTTTCACCATGTTGACCAGGATGGTCTCGATCTCTTGACCTTGTGATCCACCCGCCTCGACCTCCCAAAGTGCTGGGATTACAGGCTTGAGCCACCGCGCCCAGCCGAAAATTTGTCATTTTTAAGTGTACAATTCAGTCACTTTAGGTACATAAATAGAGAATGGTGTAACCAACACCACACTCTGTTTCCAGAATGTTTGCATAATCCCAAATGGAATATGTATGTTTACATACTACTTCCTCTGTATAGAATTTTTTAATTTTTATTTTTTACATACTGCTTCCTCTGTATAGAATGCCCTACTCCTCTACTCCCATCCCTGTTCCTCCTAAGGATCTCTCTAGACTTGGTTCTAATGCTATGTTGTCTGAAAAGCTTTTCCCAGTCTTTTCAGAGTTAGGTGCTCATTTTTTTGGTCCTCTTATGCCACTCTGGGCATACTCCTGCCATGACACTTATCCATGATATTTTGATTGTTGTTTATGTGACTCTTTCTTCCACTATACTTTGAGATCTTTGAATGAAGAGTCTGAGTCTTTTGTCTCTGCATCCTTAGCTTCTAGCACTATGCCTGCTGTGAATAAATGATTGGACTCAGCTTCTTTTCAGCTATGCAGATTAGCTCTTGATCACATGCTAGTATTGAATGAAAATCAGGTAGCAGATCTAAAAGAAATTTCATAAATGAAGGCTCCTTCTTTCCATTAGGTATTCATGGAAATTTGTTTTTGAGGGCTGCTTTGAGTATGTAATTTCTCAGCAGTTGCACATTGTCTTCTATGTTTATAATTTTAGTGAATAATGGGTTGGGTCAGGAGTATACAGTAACTAGGATAAGATGACAAATATTAGGAAGAGTAAAAATTTAACAGAACACTGAAGTATATGTGGTCTTAAATATCCAGAACACTTTCCAAGACTGTTTTGTCAGGTTATGAGGTACAAAAGAAAGAAGGAAATGAAAGTCTTATTATTTTGGTGATGTTGGATAGAAAATCAGTGAAAAGGCATTGGAATGAGTCAAGGTACTAGGCAGGGCTTAAGGGCACAACATTTTTTTTTTCTCCCTTCTGTTCTATTTTTTCCACTTTGTTTAGAACAGAAAATAGATGTGAATAATTCTTAAAAGTAGAACTGCTACTGAGTTCTCACAGTAGTAGTTTAACATTTCACTTCTGGTTATACCTCATCCTGGTGGGAGATGCTGAATTTTTCAAAGAGGGTGAGGCAGAGGCTCTGAAATTCCTAGAATTAAAATTAGATATATGGATCTATTATCCATGAACTTTTATTTCACTTCTTTTGCCTTAAATCAAGTGAAGTAAAATCCTAAGCATACTATTTAAAATCCAGTTCTGCCAGATGCTCAAGTAGAAAGGTCAGTCTTCATCACTCCATTTATACTGAGCAAACATATTTGTGGCAGCAAGAGAAGAGATTGAGTCAAGGGGAAAAATGTAGTCCAGTAAAGTGATTCAATTGTCTAATCAGGCATATGACTTGAACATAATTTGAAAGGCCCTTGAAATTTCCTTTTTTTAAAGTTTGAAATAAAAAACTTGCAATTGACACAACATGAGTCATGTAGATCTGATTGAATTTCCTGGATTTTCCTTTTCTTTCAACTTCTGAATTGTACTCTTTCATTTTCTAGTGAAGAAAGGAAGTGAGATTAACTTAAAGTGAAATCAGATTGTACATCTGCATATCATAGAGCTAGTGGTATTTTTTATTTACAATTTATGATATAAATTACTTAGCTATAGTTGTTTTTCACACAACACATTTAGAAATTTTAGTACATTGAACAATTAATTGCTTGGTAGTGTGATTTACCTGCTTAGGACTTTTTAAGTTGTCATTGTGAATTACGTGAAGTATTATGTGAATACTGCTATCTGCAGGATACTACAGTGGTGCTAATAATTCAGACATCTATTAGGCTTTTCATATAGTCACATGACCCACAGTTATTTAAAAAGGAGTCTGAACGCCCAGCTCCTAATGTGAGAGGACCTCAGGTAGATTATAAATTGGAATATTGCCTGCATTGATACTGATTGATTATTCTTGAACATTTGGCCAGCGGAGAAAACTTTTGAAGGTAAGTGTTCGTTGACATAAACTATGCTTTTCAAGGGGTTGAGAATGGGGGTGTATGAAGAAGAAAGGGGGCTTTGTCTAGAGATGTAGGAATTAAACATATCTGAAGGTATCTGGATTTTAGCTGTCATAAAATAATACAGGTAAAAATTATTGTATGTATTTAATATGATATGTAACTTGAAATCATAATGACTTTTTAATTTGAGGTTATTTTTAATAACAGAGAGAAAGGATATAGAATGAAAAATTGATCTTTGTTTCATCCGTGACCTCCAATTCCCAGAAAAACTACTGTTGAGAAAAACTGTTAACTAGTTTCTCATGTACCTAGAAGGGGCAATTTATTTTTGTATTTTTATATTTTTACTTTTTTGAGACAAAGTGTGTCTATGTTGCTCAGGCTGACCATGAACTCTTGAGCTGGAGTGATCCTCCTGCCTCAGCTTGTCAAGTAGCTGGGACTAGAGTGGAAGAGGCAATTAAAAAGATATATTGCCGACGTTTATTACAGTGCCAAACATATAGTGGGTATAAGTCAAATATGTGTATCAAATCCTATTTTCATACATCCAAATGACAGAGTAGAGATGAGATTTAGGTTCATAAGCAGCAGTAGCCTACTGGGTCTAATAGGTATTCCTCAACTTTCTTAGATGATATATATGTTTCTGGAAACACATAAAAAAATCAAATGCATGAACCTCAAACATTGGACTCAAATGTTTTAAGGGAAGTTTAGAGCACTAAAAGCTACTACCAAAATCCTCAACTTTGCTTTACTTTTTAAAGCATAATCTTTGACCTCTATTTACAGATAAAATTATTTATATGGACTGGGCATGGTGGCTCACACCTGTAATCCCAGCACTTTCGGAGGTCAAGGTGGGAGGATCACTTGAGATCAGGAGTTTGAGGCCAGCCTGGTCAACATGGTGAAACCCCATCTCTGCTACAAGTACAACAATTAGTTGGGCATGGTGGCACCTGCCTGTAGTCCCAGCTACTAGGGAGCCTGGGGCAGGAGAATTGCTTGAACCCGGGGAGGCAGAGGTTGCAATGAGCTGATATCATGCCACTGCACTCCTTTCTGTGTGACAGAGCAAGACTCTGTCTCAAAAAAAAAAAAAATTTATGGCTGGGCGCGGTGGCTCATGCTTGTAATCCCAGCACTTTGGGAGGCTGAGGCAGGTGGATCACAAAGTCAGGAGTTTGAGACCATCCTGGTCAACATAGTGAAATGCCATCTCTACTAAACTACAAAAATTAGCTGGGCTGTGGTGGCATGCGCCTGTAATCCCAGCTACTTGGAAGGCTGAGGCAGGAGAATGACGAACCTGGGAAGTGGAGGTTACAGTGAGCCAAGATTATACCCCTGTACTACAGCCTGGGTGACAGAGCAAGATTCCATCTCAAAAAAAAAAAAATGTGTGTGTGTGTATATATATACATATATATATACATATGAGTATATATATACATGTATACACACATATGTGTATATATATATATATCTCATTTTTAAATATTTTTCACAATTAGGCAAGTAGTTGACTGGCCTTAGTTCATTGAGACTAAATATTAGTCTTTTTCAGTATACTTAAGGCTTTGAACCTTGCCTCAAGTGGTTCTACTTTTGTGATATTGTGCTGTTTTTCATGAGTATCAGCTCTTTTTTCCTATCTTCCTCTGGAGAACTGGGTTATTTCATTATACTCCTTATTGCACCTAGTCAGTGGTCACTCAAATATGTTTGGGGAGGGGCTAGGCGTGGTGGCTTACACCTGTAATCCCAACACTTTGGGAGGGTGAAGCAGGCAGATCACTTGAAGTCAAGAGTTCAAGACCAGCCTGGCCAATATGTGAAATTCTGTCTCTACTAAAAATACAAACATTAGCCAGGCATTGTGCTGGGTGCCTGTATTCCCAGCTACTCAGGAGACTGAGGCAGGAGAATCACTTGAACCTGGGAGGTGGAGGTTGCAGTGAGCTGAGATGGTGCTATAGCATTCCAGACTGGGTAAGAGAATGAGACTTTGTCTCAATAAATTTATATATATATATATGCATATATATATATGCATATATATATATATATATACACACACACACGCACACATATATATATATATATATATATTTGGGGAGGGATTAAATTTGTGAATAAAATAGTCAACCTTTTCTTGATAAAGGAATGGAGTTTCTGCATCATGTAATATGCTTATATTCACCTTTAATAGGTACTACCATATTACTTTCCAAAGTGATTATACAGCTTTTCTTCTTATCATCAGTGTATATATGCTGTACTGTCTCCTCACCAACACGTTATTATCTGACTTTTATATTTTAGCTCTCTGATAGATGTATGATGGTATCTCACTTTGGTGCTAACCTGATGCCTAGTAGTATTAAGTACCTTTTCATATTTTTATAAGTTTCTCTGATAGATGTATGATGGTATCTCACTTTGGTGCTAATCTGATGCCTAGTAGTATTAAGTACCTTTTCATATTTTTATTAGTTTTTTTAGTGAAGTATATATTTTTCTTTTTCTTTTAAAAATAACTTCCTTGAGATATAATTCACATATCATACAATTCACCCAGTTAAAGTATACAATTAAATGGCTTTTAAGGTATTCAGAGTTGTGCATCTATCACCACAGTCAATTTTTGTAGTATTCTTACTATACCAAAATGAAACCCTGCATCCCTTAACTATCACCATGTAACCTTTCCCTTTCTACCCCTCCCTACCACTAATCTACTTTTTATTGTCTATAAACTTGCCTATTGTGTATATTTTATATAAATGGAATCGTACGACATGAGATGCTTTGTGACTGTCCAGATATAAAAGACATTGTATAATGGTTGCAATAAAGGCTTTGTACAAAAAGCGTTGCTTGGTTTGCAGTAAAAACAATTCACTAAGGCTTGATTAGCAGTATCTACCAAGCAGTTTTCACTCTAAGCATCTTACATGTATACACTGATTATAAATCATAAATAACTGTTTTATACTGTTGAATAGGATTAAAAACCAAATTAATCCCAAAGAAAACCTTTGGTGTCCTCAGTAACCAAGTATGTAAGCAGATAAAGTGAACGTGGTGATTAGGGAAAACTAAAAACTTGTGTACTATATTAGTCTATTCTTTATTTAAAGTTTTTTTTTTTTTTTCCCCAAGGTGTTTTGTTTTTGTTTTTGTTTTTTGAGACTCACTCTCACCCAGGCTGGAGTGAAGTGGTGCAGTCATGGCTCACTGTAGCCTCAATACCCCAGGCTCAATTGATACTCCCACCTCAGCCTCCTGAATAGCTGAGATGACAAGCAGGGACCACCACACCCAACTAATTTTTGTATTTTTTATAGACATGGGGTAATTGCCATGTTGCCCAGGCTGATCTCCAACTTCTGGGCTCAAGTGATTTGTCGACCTTGGCCTCCTCAAGTGCTAGGACTACAGGTATGATGAGCCACTGCAACCGCCAACACTTTTTCCCAAGTTTTAATTGTACTTAAAATTCATATAACTTAAAATTTAACATCTTAACCTTTTTTTTTTTTTTCTTTTTTTAAGATGGAGTCTTACTCTGTCACCCAGGCTGGAGTACAGTTGTGTCATCTAGGCTCACTGCAATCTCCACCTCCTGGATTCAAGCAGTTCTCCCGCCTCAGCCTCCCTAATAGCTGGGATTATAGGCACCTGCCATCATGCCGGCTAATTTTTGTTTTTTTTGTAGAGACAGGGTTTCACCATGTTGGCCAGATTGGTCTTGGACTCCTGAACTCAGGTGATCCGCCCACCTTGGCCTCCCAGAGTTCTGGGATTACAGGCGTGAGCCACCATGCCCAGCCTTAACCATTTTTAAATGTACAGTCCAGTGAAATGAAATGCATTCATAATGTTCTGCAACCATTACCACCATCCACCTCCACAACCTTTTTAATCTTGTAAAACTGAAACTCTATACCCTTTAAACAATAACTTCCCATTTCTCCATCCCCCCAACCCCTGGCAACCACCATTCTAGTACTTGTCTATCCTTTATATAAGTGGAATCATACAGTATTTGTCTTTTTCTGACTGTCTTATTTCACTTAGCATAATTTTTTTCAAGGTTTATTTATGTTAAGCTTATTTTAGAATTTTCTTCCTTTTAAAGCTGGAATAATCTTTCATTATATGTATATACCACATTTTGCTTATTCATCTGTTGGTGGACGTTTAGGTTGCCTCCACCTTTTAGCTATTGTGAATAATGCTGCTATGAAAGTAGATATACAAGTATCTCTTTGAGACCTTTTGTTCAACTGTTTTGAGTGTATACCCACCCAGAGGTAGAATTGCTAGATCACTTGGTAATTGTATTTAGAATTTTTTGAGAAAGTACCATTACTATTTTCTACAGTGGCTGTACCATTTTATAGTCCCACCAGTAGTGCATAAGAGTTCCAGTTTCTCCACATACTCTCCAGCATTTGTTTTCTCTTTTCTTGGTGGTAGCCATCTTAATGGTGTGAGGAGGTATCTCATTGTAATTTTGATTTGCATTTCCATAGGGACTAGTAATGTTGAGCATCTTTTCATGTGCTTATTGGCCATTTGTATATCTTCTTTGGAGAAATGTCTATTCAATGCCTTTGCCCATTTACTTTTTTTTTTTTTTTTTTTAAGAAAATACTTGAAGCATAGTATAATAAAGAAGTCAGATCCACAATATATAAAGAACTCCTGCAAATCAATAAGAAAAAGATAAACCGTCAATTTTAACAGGGAAAATACGTCCATAAGCACTTCACGAAAAAATACCTCCAGATGTCAGTAAATATGTGTTCCATTGTTGTTCATCAGGGAAATGCAAGTAAAAATTGATGTGCAATATGAATAGACATCCACCAGTGTGGTTAAAGTAAAAAAAAAAAAAAAAAACCAAGGCCAAGTGTTAACAGAGATTAGAGCAACTTACTCTCATCTATGTCTGATGGAGCTTTTTTCCATTTACTAAGTAACTTAAGAAAGCTGTTTGGTGTTTTCTGATAAAATTAAACATACAGCTATTCTGCAAAGCTTGTATGAGAATGTTCATAGCAACTTTATAATTGTCCCTCAAACTGGAACAATCCAAATGTTCAGTAGGAGTATGAATAAACAAATTACGGCTTATTTATATATTTGCACATTGGAATACTACACAACAAGGTTAAAGAATGAAGTATTGATATATACAATGACATAGATTTATCTTTGAAAATTGACCAAAAGAAGGGAAGCACAAAAGATGTACGATAGTGGTTACTGCTGCAGGTTTTTGACTGGAAAAGGGGAAAATAGAGCCTTTTTTTTTTTTTTTTTTTTTTT
>NW_022436977.1:20842296-20857432 GCF_009761245.1 Sapajus apella
TCAAGTGATTCTTGTGCCTCAGCCTTCTGAGTAGCTGGGACTACAGGCATGTGCCAGGATGCCTGGCTAATTTTTGTATTTTTAGTAGAGAGGGGGTTTTACCATGTTGGCCAGGCTGGTCTCAAACTCCTGACCTCAAGTGATCCACCTGCCTCGGCCTCCTAAAGTACTGGGATTACGGGCGTGAGCCACTGCACCTAGCCTGGCCTTTGCCCATTTACTAATTGGGTTGTTTTTTTTGTTTTAGGAGTTTACTACATGTTCCAGATGTTAATCCCTTATCAGATACATGATTTACAAAGATTGTCTCCCTTTTGTGGGTTGCCTTTTTACTCTTTTGACTTTGATGCATAAATTTTTATAATTTTCATGAAGTCCAAATTGCCTGTTTTTTTCTTTTCTTGCTTGTGCCTTTGGTCCCATATCCAAGAAATCATTGCCAAATCCAGTGTTGTTCTAAGAGTTTTGTAGTTTTATGTCTTACATCTAAGTCTTTTAGCACTGCTCTTTAATTTCTTTTAGCACTGTTTTGTAGTTTACATCCAATGAATCTTTTACCTCCTTGGTTAATTCCTAAGTATTTTATTCTTTTTAATGCTATTATATATTGAATTGTTTTTGCACTTTTCAGATTATTATTTGTTTGTATATAGTACCCAACTGATTTTTGTGTGTTGATTCATTTCTCTTTCTTTTTTTTTTTGAGACTGAGTCTTGTTCTTTTGCCCAGGCTTCAGTGCAGTGGTGCAATCTTGGCTCACTGCAGCCTCCACCTTGAAAGTTCAAGTGATTCTCCTGCCTCAGCCTCCCAAGTAGCTGGGACTGCAGATGCATACCATCATGCCCAGCTAATTTTTATATTTTTAATAGAGATGGGGTTTTGCCTTGTTGGCTAGACTGGTCTCGAACCCCTGATCTCAAGTTATCCACCCACCTTGGCTTCCCAAAATGCTGGAATTACAGGTGTGAGCCACTGCACCCAGCTTGTTTCTTGAGGCAGGGTCTGCTCTGTTGCCCACACTGAAGCACAGTGGTGTGATCATGGCTCACTGCAGCCTTTAGTTTCTGGACTCTAACAATGCTCCTGCTTCAGCTTAGTGAGTAGCTGGGACTACAGGCATATACCATCACTTCTGTCTAATTAAAAAAATTTTGCAGAGACAAGGTCTCTTGCTGTGTTGCCCAGTGTGGTCTCAAACTCTTGGGCTCAAGCGATCTTCCTGCTTTGGCCTTTCAAAGCACTGAGATTGTGAGAGTGAGCCATCACACCCAGCCTGTGTTGACTTTATATCCTGTCACTTTGCTGAATTAATTTATTAGTTGTAACAGTTTTTTTTTTTTTTTTTTTTTTTTGGAGGGATGGTGTGGAATATTTGGGACTTTTCTACGCATAGTATCATATCAGCAGACGAACAATTTTACTTCTTCCTTTCTGACTTCTGTGACTTGTATTTATTATTCTTGCATAATCTTTTTGGGTAAGAACTTCCAGTTCTATGTTGAATAGCAGTAGTGAGAGTAGGCATCCTTGCCTTGTTCCTGATCTTAAAGGAAAAGCTTTTAGTCTTTCACTACTGAGTATGATGTTTGCTGTGGATTTTTCATGTATGACTTTTTTTATATTGGTAACTTCTTCTATTCCTAGTTTGTTGAATGTTTATCATGGAAAGCTGTTGATTTTTGTCAAATATTTTTATGCATCAGTTGAAATGATTATTGTTTTTTTCTTTTCTCCATTCTGTTAGTGTGATGTATTGTACTGATTAATTTTCATATGTTGAACCATCTTGCATTGCAGGGAAAAGATCTAACTTGGTTATGTTGTATAATCCTTTTGCTATGCTGCTGAATTTGGTTTGTTAGTATTTTGTTGAGGATTTTTACATCAATGTTCATATGGAATATTGTTCTGTAGTTTTTTTGCACTGTCTTTGCTTTGGCATTAGGGTAATGCTGGCCTCCTAGAATAAGAATGAGAAGTGTCTCTCTCTCCTTTCAGTTCATTCAGTTTTTGCTTTATATATTTTGATGGTCTCTTATTAGGTACATACATGTAATTATTACATCTTCTGGCTGTATTGAATCTTTAATTAATATATGTTGTCCTTTGTCCTTGTAAACTGTTTTGATTTAAAATCATTTTATTTGATACTAGTATTGCCACTCCTGCTCTCTTATGGTGACTATATATTTTTACATCCTTATACTTTCAACTTACTTTTGTCTTTGAATCTAAAGGGAGTCTTCTATAGATAGCATATAGTTGGATCATGTGTTTTTATTGATTCTGCTAATCTGTCTTTTGACTGGAGCATTTAACCCATTTATATTTGAAGTAATTATTGATAAGGAAGCACTTTTGTCATTTTGCTGTTTGTTTTCTATATATATTATAGTTTTTTAAATTTCTAATTTCTGCATTACTATCTTCTTTTATGTTCAGTTGACTTTTTGTAATGAATTATTCACATTCCTTTTTTATTTCCTTTTGTGTTTTCTATAGATATTTTCCCTGTGGTTACCATAGGAATTACGTTTAACATTCTAAGGTTATAACACTTTAATTTGAATTTTTACAAATTCAACTTTATCCCATAAAAACTGCTTCTTTACAGCTTTGTCCCCATTCCTTCTGGTTGTTAATGTCACAAAATTACATCCTTATACATTGTGTGTACCAAAACATAAACTAATAATTCTTTTGAATACACAAGACTCTTAAATTATGTAGAAAACAAAATGTGGAGTTGCAAATCGAAGTTATATTAATATTAGCTTTTAGGCTAGTAATTTTTAAAAATGTGTAAGTCTCTTAAGTCATGGAGAAAACAAAAACTGTAATTACAAATCATTGTTACAATAATACTAGCTTTTATAATTGCCCAGTTATTTATAGGTGTACCTTCAAGATATTGTGGATTTGGTTCTAGACCACTGAAATAAACCAAAAATGGGAATTAAGTGAGTCACAAATTTTTTGGTATCCCAGTGCATAAAAGAGAGCTATGTTTATGCTGTACTATAGTCTACTAAGTGTGCAATAGCATTATGTCTTTTAAAATGTACCTACTGTAATTAAAAATATTTTATTGCTAAAAAGGCTTATACAGAGACACAAAGTACAGGCTGTTGGAAAAATAGCAGTGATGGACTTGCTTGACACAGGGTTGCCACAGAGCTTCAATTTGTTAAAAAAAAAGAAAACAGACACACACAATAAAGCATAGTAAAACAAGGTATGCCTTACCTTCATTTATTTACTTATTTTCTCATTTTTTTGAGAGAGACTCTCACGCTGTCATGCAGGCTAGAGTGCAGTGGTGCAATCTCAGCTCACTGCAACTTCTGCCTCCTGGGTTCAAGTGATCCTTGTGCCTCAGCCCAAGGGATTACAGGTGTGTACCACCATGTCCAGTTAATTTTTGTGTTTTTAGTAGAGACAGAGTTTTGCCAAGTTGGTCTCGAACTCTTGACCTCAAGTGATCTGCCTGCCTTGGCTTCCTGACATGCTGGCATTACAGGTACGAGCAACTCCACCCAGCCCTTTACCTTTATTTAGAACTTTATTAAAACTTTATTACTGTCTGTTTTTTTGAGTTACTGTCTCGTGTCCTTTCATTTCTTCATAGGACTCCCTTGAGCATTTCTTTCAGGGCAAGTCTTTTTTTTTTTTTTCTTTTTTTTGAGACAGAGTCTTCTCTGTAGCCCAGGCTGTAGTGCAGTGGCACAATCTTGGCTCACAGCGTCATCTGCCACCTGGGTTCAAATGATTCCCCTGCCTCAGCCTCCTGAGTAGCTGGGACTACAGGCACGCACCACCACGCCAAGCATTTTAGTAGAGACGGGATTTCACCATGTTGGCCAGGATGGTCTCTATCTGACCCTGTGATCCGTCTGCCTCAGCCTCCCAAAGTGCTGGGATTACACTTGTGAGCCACTGTGCCCAGCCCAGGGCAAGTCTTAATGTTAACATCCTCACCTTTTGTTTGTCTTAATTTCCAGATTAAGATACTATTATTGTAATAGTACAATGCTATACTATTACTTTTCTCACTTTTGAATGACAGTTTTGCCAGAATATAGAATTCTTGATTGACAGTTGTTTTGTTTTTTTCTTGTAGCACTTTGAATATATCAGCCCAGTGCCTTCTGGCTTGCAAAGTTTCTTTTTTTTTTTTTGAGATGGAGTTTTGCTCTTGTTGCCCAGGCTGGAGTGCAGTGGCATGATCTGGCCTCACTGCTACCTCCACCTCCCAGGTTCAATCCATTCTCCTGCTGCAGCCTCCTGAGTAGCTGGGGCTACAGGCATGCACCACCACACTCGGCTAATTTTTTGTATTTAGTAGAGACAGGGTTTCATCATATTGATCGGGCTGGTCTTGAACTCCTGACCTCAGGTGATCCACTCACCTCAGCCTCCTAAACTGCTGAGATTACAGGTGTGAGCTACCACACCTGGCCTCTGGCTTGCGAAGTTTCTAATGAGAAGCTTTCTGGTAATCTTATTGAGGATTCCTTGTTTGTGACAAGTGGCTTCTCTTGCTGCTTTTAAGATTTTCTCTGTTTTTAGCTTTTGAAAGTTTATGATGTGTCTCTGAGTTCATCTTACTTGGAGGTCATTGGCCTTCTTGCTTGTTTATATTCACGTCTTACATCAAATGTGGAAAATTTTCAGTCATTATTTCTTCAAATAGTTTCTCTGCTCCATTCTCTCTCTCATCTTCTGTGGAACTCCCATAATGCCTAAGTTAGTTGGCTTGACCCTGCAAGCTGTGTGCATGGTGTCCCACATGTCTACATGTCCCTGTCCATTTTTCTTCAACCTTTTTTCTTTCTCTTCCTTAGGCTCCATGATTTCCATTCTCTTATCTTCAAGTTGACTGCTTAGCATTTTTTTCTACTGGTTCAAATCTGCCTTTGAATCTCTCTAGTGAATGTTAAAAATTCAGTTGCACTTTTTGTACTTTGCAGCTCCAGAACTTTAAAAAAATGTCTCTTCAGATTTTCTATTTCTTTATTGATAATTCCATTTTGGTCATACATAATTTTCTTGACTCTCTCCATATCTTCCTTTAGTTCTTTGAGCATCTATGAGTCAGTTGTTTTAAAGTCTTTGTCTAGTACATCTACCCTCAGGTCTTTTTCAGGGACACTTCCTTCCCCCCCCCCTTATCCTCTTCCCCCTTCTCCCCTTCCTGCTTCCCCCTTTCCCCTTCCCCTTTTCCCTTTCTTGTCTCACTCTGGTTGCCCAGGCTGGATTGCAATGGTGTGATCTCGGCTCACTGCAGCCTCACCCTCCCAGGCTCCGGTGATTCTCCTACCTCAGTGGGACTACAGGTGCATACCTTGCTAATCTTTCATATTTTTTGTAGAGATGGGGTTTTGCCATGTTGCCCAGTTTGATCTCAAACTCCTGGACTCAGGCAGTTTGCCTGCCTTGACCGCCCAGAGTGCTGGGATTATAGGCGTGAGCCACCACTCCTGGCCAATTTCTGTTGTTTTTTTCCTTTGAATGTACCATACTTTGCTGATTTTTTGGTATGCCTTACGATTTTTTTGTTGAAAACTGAACACTTGAATTCATAATGTAATAACTTGGGAAATCAGCCCCTTCCTCATGATTTGGTATTTTTTTTTTGTTATTGTTTTGTTTTGATTGTTGTAGGCTATCTCTGTGCCAAGAATCAGCCTGAGATATAAATTTGCAGTATTCTTGTCTCTTTTCTGGGCCTATATTTTTCCATTGATGTGTACGGCCATTTTCTAAGTTTTTCTGCATGTGCAGTTACTTTTGAATGTCCTAGTCTTTAGTATCAACTTCCAAAAAGGGAAAAAAGAGAAAAATGAATGGTGGGAAACAAAAAGGATGTGGGCCCATTAAGTACCCTGGAAGTCATTTCAGCTGGTGAAGAAATGCTGGATTAAAGAAAGGCTAGATTTTAAGTGTTTAAGTGTTAATGGGCACACTAAATCTATTATGTCATAACAAATATTGTGGTCAGAAGCACCAATCAGCAGTCAAAGCACAGATCACTGATATTTGGAAAAGAAAGTCATTTTTGCTCACTGTGGCTCCTGCAAGCTGTGTGCAAGCTGCTCCAGGAGTAGGTGCACAGCTGTCTGCCACAGGGCTGTGGGTGGGGAATGGGCAGCTGCTACTGTGCTAACAGCTGAAATTGATAAAAATTAATCACAGTTTACCATCCAGGCCTTCCTCTGGAAGTTGTAAGCCTTCAGTACACTCCAGAGTTCCAAAATAGTTACGTCAGACAGATTGTTGTCTAAGTGCAGCAACAGATTCCTGGTACTTCTTATTCTGTTATCTTACCAGAATCCTTTCCTGTACTGGTCTGTTTCTAACACCGGTTTTCTAAGTCATGTTAAAAGACAAAGTGCTTACAATTTAATGGCCATACTGCCCAAAGTCATTTACAGTTTCAATGCTATTTCCATTAAACTACCATTGGCATTCTTCATAGAATTAGAAAAAAACTACTTTAAAATTTATATGAAACAAACAAAAACCCATATAGCCAAGAAATTTTAAGCAAAAAGAACAAAGCTAGAGGCATCATGCTATCCAACTTCAAACTATACTACAAGGTTATAGTAACCAAAACAGCATGGTACTATTATGTAAACAGAATACTAATGGAATAGAATAGAGATCCCAGATATAAGACTGCATATCATCCACAACCATCTGATCTTTGACAAACATGACAAAAACAAGCAATGGAGAAAGGATTCCCTATTCAATAAATGATGCTGGGAAAACTGGCCAACCATATGCAGAAAATTGAAACTGCACCCCATCCTCATACTTTATACAAAAATTAACTCAAGATGAATTAAAGACTTAATGTAAAACCCCAAACTATAAAAACTCTAGAAGAAAATCTAGGCAATACCATTCAGGACATAGGCACAGGCAAAGATTTCATGACAAAAAAATCAATTACAACAGAAGCAAAAATTGACAAGATCTAATTAAACTAAAGAGCTTCTGCACAGCAAAAAAAAAAAAAAAAAAAAAAAAAAAAAAAAAAAAAAACACATCAAAGTGAACAGACAACCTACAGAATGGGAGAAAGTTTTTGTAATCTGTCCATCTGACAGAGGTCTAATACCCAGAATATACAAGGAACTTAAACAAATTTACAAGAAAAATCAACCCCATTAAAGAGTGGGCAAAGGGCATGAACAGATACTTCTTAAAAGACGTTTATACAGCCAACAAACATATAAAAAAAGCTCAATGTCACTGATCATTAGAGAAATGCAAATCAAAGCCACAATGAGATACCATCTCACACCAGTCAGAATAGCGATTACTAAAAAGTCAAACAAAAGATGCTGGCAAGGCTGTGGAGAAATAGGAATGCTTTTACACTCTTGGTGGGAATGTAAATTAGTTTAATCATTGTGGAATACAGGGTGGTGATTCCTCACAGACCTAGAGCCAGAAATAGCATTTGACCCAGCAATCTCATTATTGGATATATACCCAAAGGAATATAAATCCTTTTATTATAAAGATACATGCACACATATGTTCATTGCAGCAGTGTTCACAATAGCAAAGACATGG
Source organism: Sapajus apella (assembly GCF_009761245.1). NCBI lineage: Eukaryota > Metazoa > Chordata > Mammalia > Primates > Cebidae > Sapajus > Sapajus apella. The sequence goes on from NW_022436977.1 coordinate 20,849,888, forward strand.
AATCAACCCAAATGTCCATCACTGATAGACTGGATAAAGGAAATGTGGTACATATACACCATAGAGTACTATGCAGGTGTAAAAAGGATCAAGATCCTGCCCTTTGCAGGGACATGGATGGAGCTGGAAGCCATTATTCTCTGCAAAGTAACACAGGAACAGAAAACTGAATATCACATGTTCTCACTTATAAGTGGGAGCTGAACAATGAGAACACATGGACACAGGGAGGGGAATAACACACACTGGGGCCTGTTGGGGGGTCGCAAGGAGAGGGAGAACATCAGAATAAATAGCTAGTGCATGCAGGGCTTAATACCTAGCTGATGGGTTGATAGGAGCAGCAAACCACCGTGGCACACATTTACCTATGTAAACTGCACGCCTGGCACATGGATCCTGGAATTTAAAATTAAATTTAAAAAAAGTTTAAAGTGATAGTTCAAATCCATTCTTACTATGCAAAAATATAACGTATTAATTTTCTGCATGCTAATAGAGCATAAAGTTTAATTTATCATTTCCGTATGGTAAACTCCTTTACTATGATGTGTTTTTCTTCTAATAAGGGTGATTAAAATGAAAGGGTCAGTTACATTTTATTAGTGACCAAATAATGCTCACTAAATTACTTGTGTTAAATCTTGAACTTTCATTAAAGATTTCAGTAGAATTATCCTTGGTAGCTGTGTGTCCCTACTGCTTATCAAATTACGTTGGATGGCAAATGTGCAATCAGAATTGTAACTGTGAGTAATATGCTAACAAATTCCCAACTCTGAATAGCAACTTCTAAGGTTAGGTTTCTTAGAGTTGGAGTCCTATTCAAAGTGAGTTTTACACCGAAATGAATTTTACTCCCAAATTTTGTGTTTTGAAATGTATGTTTAATCTAAGTTTACATTTAATTTTTCCTGCCAAACCTTGTTTTAAGAACCTCAAATCCTTTTCCCCTAAACTTTGTTAATGATACCAGCAATTAATCCCTGTCACTTTCACTGGTATAACAAAACTGCATTTATGAAACAACTGTTCAAGCAAATATCATAGTAAAAAGTAATACTTTAATTAAAATAGTGAGTTTTTAAAGAAATGCAGGATTTTAAGTGGTTGTGTTAACAGGTACATTAAGTTGATGGTGGCATAAAAGAGATTTACCATTCCCATTTTGGACTGAAATGAGTAGCTGGTGCATTTAGTTCTGTGCAGTTTTATCTTGCCAGCTCCCTGATGGCCTGGAGCATTGGGACCTCAGGACAAATGTTTGCAGGAGGCCTTTACAGATAGGTCTGTCAAGCAGCATCAGGAGCAAAAACAGAGAAATAGACTGCTGTAGTTTATATAACCCCCTGGGATTCTACTTCAGTTTAAAATTTTAATTTTAAATTTTAGTAAACAGAAAGGGATAAGAGCATTTTGCTTCCAGAACATTTTATCAGGACACATTCATTAGTAACTCTATGATACTGGACTCTGGCCAGGTTTCAGTCAGGACTCTTTATTCTCCTATCCCACATACCAACTCTGCACTTGGGACCAGCTTTCTTTACAGCCTCCTACAGAAACGGAACAAGTGCAGGCTTCCTCAGTTTTCTCACATTTTAAAATGCTTGTATGTTGTATGGACTTGACTCACTTTGTTGCAGTTTCTCCCTTCTAGGATTTGTTTTTCAGAAAATGGAAAGTCTTAAATATAACAATGGCGTATTTATGAATTAAGCAAGTGTTCAAATGTCAGTTGATTATGGGAACGTGTGTTTTAAATAGATGTAATACTCTAAATGATGATGAGGCTTTCAAGCTAGTCCACAGAAACCATTTGCCTCAGGATGCCCCTGGAAAGAGAAGTTGTGTAGTCTAGGATCCCTTGGGGCCCTTGAAATAAAAAGTCCTCTGAGCCCAGGACCCTCTATAGCTTAAACTCTTGTATCACATGGAGTCCTGTGAATGAAGTAAGTGGAAACTCCTGAGCACACTCCCTTTTCTACTCACTAATTCACTGTGTCCTTGGCTCTACCCACTATCCATGCCTAGCTGTCACCTAGTGGAAAAGAGGTAAGAGGGAATAGTCAAACCACAAGCTGATACAGTGTTGGAGCCTGAGTTGGCCTTACTTGCAAGTTCCTTTTCCAGATAGGTCTTTAACTAAAAAGATGAAGAAATACTTATAAAAATAATACCTACTCTAGCTGGGCACGGTGCCTCATGCCTGTAATCTCAGCATTTTGGAAGGCTGAGGAGGGCAGATCACAAGGTCAGGAGTTCGAGACTAGCCTGGCCAACATGGTGAAACCCCGTCTCTACCAAAAATACAAAAATTAGGTGGGCGTGATAGCAGGCACCTGTAATCCCAGCTACTTGGGAGGCCTGAGGCAGGAGAATTGCTTGAACCGGGGGACGGAGGTTGCAGTGAGCCGAGACCATGCCATTGCACTAGGCAACAGAGTGAGACTCAGTCTTGAAATAATAATACCTACTCTATAAATATCCTCAACTCACTTTTGTTTTTAAGCAGAAGCTATGCTAGAAAAAAAGCAGATGAGAAGGAAATCCTATAATGAAGTATGAAGAACACTGGCAGAGCAGATAAAGTTTAAAAATTATTCAATGCCACTTTTTTGGACACTGAAAGGTTCTCAGGGAGTTTCATAGTTCTGCAGAGTATCTGGCATGTGTTTAGCTTTTTTTTTTTTTTTTTTTGAGACAGAGTTTCACTCTTGTTGCCCAGGCTGGAGTTCAAGGGCACGATTCAGGCTCACTGCCTCCAACTCCCGGGCTCAAGTTCAATCCCAGCCTGTAGCTGGGATTACAGGCGTGTACCACCATGCCTAGGTAATTTTGTATTTTTTTAGTGGAGATGGGGTTTCACCATGTTGGTCAGGCTGGTCTTGAATTCCTGACCTCAAGTGATCCACCTGCCTTGGCCTCCCAAACTGCTGGAATTACAGGCATGGGCCATTGTGCCCGGCCTGTTTTTAGTTTTTAAGTGTTGTATATTTCCATTTCTCTTTTACAATCAAGAAATAGAGCTTCAGGGAAAGATAATACTTTCTACTACCTAGTAATGCGTTCTGATACCACTGTTACAGTTTTTTGGGAAATGCTATGTTCCTTTGTCTCCAGAATGGGTTTTCATGGTTAAATGCTCTTAATATCTTGCTTATAAATGAAACTCTTGGAAAGATGCCTTAAGTAGCAAAAGGTTTATCCCATCTCATAGTTCTTTATTGTCAGTGAAAATTTTTGGCTGGATGCCCATCTCTTTAGAAACAATATCTTTGTAGATAGGTGGTTTCTTAGTCCCCAAGTGAACAATTTGTGTTTGAGGAACATTGAGAGAACCAGATAGAAGTCTTTTAGGTGCTCATATGTGAATTCACCAGGAAGATCAAATGAGGAACAGTTTCAAAGCAGGCTGCATGAAGGTAGCAGAATATTTTCTACTCTCTATTTTCAGTGTTTGGGGTGTACTGTGTCTGATACATCCTTTGTGATTAGGTGGGATAGGTACCCCATGTTTTCTTGGGAGCTGAGTTTTATAACTTGTCTGGATTTTGTACACATTTACTCTTCTTTTGTGAGGAAGTACGGCATTTGCCTAGTTGTATACCTGTCTGCCTTCTCTTAAACTATCAAAGTAATGTTTTTGAGCTCTGTTATCCTTTTACATTTATCATCCTCCCCATATTCTTCTCCACCCAAAGGGCACCACTTCTTAGGGTTACCAGTTCTTTTTCTGTGAATGACAGATTTTAAAGAAGTTTTCTGGCCTGTTTAGTGTGGACGTATTTTTAAAATAAATAGAAACTATTATAGAAACTATAATAATTATGTTATCAATGTGTGGAATCTCTATAATTTGGTCTCTTCTGTAATTTGTGCTGATTTTTCAGAATTTACTTAAAAATTATTGAGTGGTTTGTGAGCATCTAAGAGAAGATGTACAAGTGGTTTGATGCCACTATGTGTTTACTAAAATTATGTGATGCCAGGCTTATCTCACTTTTATTTCACTTCTTTGAAAGGTTTAGTAGATTGGAGATCATGGAAATGCAATAAGCAAAGCTAAACCAAAACTGAGCAGGACATTTGACCTTGTCTTATGAGTGTTTTGATGGTCAGATGGAAAAATATGGAAAAAGATGGAAAAATATGGACTGATTTGCATAATTATATTATGCTAATATAATTAAGTGGTTAGTATTAAGAGGAAATTTTCTGTTGTGTCTCTAGGGTTCTCTGTGTAAAACTTCTTAATCAACATTTTAAATCAGTTCTTTGGGTGAAGCCTTCTATAGAAGGTAGGATTATTGATTTTGTGAATGACAGTGCAGGATGGGATAATGAATACATTTGATGACATAAGGAGATTATGGAAAAGGCCACAGACAAGGACAACAGGCCTAATTTAATGGTAGCAATAAGTAGATGTAAGACTAAGGCTTTACACATGGAGGAGACAAAAAACCCTGTACAAATAAGCCTAGGATGTGAGAGGTTAGGTAGCTGGTAGCTGTTAAATAGATGGGAAGTGCAGTGTTCATCATTCCAATTTTGTAGTGAGTAAGTAAAGCTAGTGTGATCTGAGGTAGCTTGTGTCACCAGAAATCTGATAACAGCCTTGGAAAGTGATGCTTACACTCTACTCTGAAGCTTCCAAATTATAAGGAGAATTCAGTTCTGGGTACAGAGTGCCCTTCAGGAGAACAAATAGAATTGTTTAGAGCCTAGAAATTGTATCAAGTAAAAGTCAAAGGAACCACAATGTTATACTTCCTTTGGAATATTCTATAGTTTTGCTTTTCACATTTAGAGTTCTCTTTTTTTCTTCCATCAATTTTGTTTTGTTATATGGTTGTGATTTAATTTGCCTCGTGCGTACCTAATCCTATCTCCTTTTATTGAATAGTCTAATTCTGCCTTGATTTATAATGCCACCATTGTCTATTAGCAAATTTCTTTGTATGTATTTGAGTGTTTCTGAGTTCTCTTGTCCTGTCCATTGATCTGTTTGTCTACCCATAGACTCGTATCATGCTCTTTTAACAATTTTTTCATTTTCTTTCAAATTGTCTTGGCTATTCTATGTTAACTTTAGAATGAACTTGTCAAGTCCTGTCAAAATTCCCTATAGAATGTTGATTTTTTTTTATGGCATAATTTGAGGAGAATTGATATAGTTATTCCATCAGGTATTTGTATTTGTGAACATAATAAATTTCTCCCCTCATTTATTTTTTGGGGGTTTTAATATAATTTTATACTTTCATCTAGCAGAGTTTTACACATATTTTGTAGAATTTTTTTCCACAGTTTATTGCTATTGTAATTTTTTTTAAATTACATTTTCTAAGTTGGTTATTACTAGTATATAAGAGAATACTGTCAGTTTCTACAAGTTGATCTTATATCCAGCAACCTTACTGAATCCTCTTTATTAATTTTAGTTGTAAATTCTCTTGGAATTTTTTTTTTTTTTTTTTTTTTTTTGAGACAGGGTCTCACTTTGTTACCCGGGCTAAAGTGCAGTGACGTGAACTTGGCTTCTTGCAGCCTTGACCTCCTAGGCCCAAGCGACCTTCCCACCTGAGCCTCCTGAGTAGCTGGGACCACGGGCACATGGCACATGACACCACGCCCAGCTAATTTTTTTTTTCTTTTTTTTGTAGAGTTGTGGTTTTGCTGTGTTGCCCAGGCTGGTCTCCAACTCTTGAGCTCAAGTGATCCACCCGCCTCAGCCTCCTAAATGGCTGGGATTGTAGGAATGAGTCACTGTGCTTGGCCTCTCTTAGATTTTTTTTTTATGAGAGTAATGATAGCATGCAAATAATTACATTTTTCATATTTCTTTTTAAATTCTTATGCTTTGTATTTTTCTTCTTGCTTTATTGTGTTGTCTGGGCCCTCCAAAATGATGTTGTTTAGAAGTGGTGATAACGGACATCTTTATTCTATTCTTGACTATCCCTCTTTACACTTTCAGTTGTATTTTTACAAAGTTTTTAATATGGTAATTTTATTGTTGTTTAGTTTTAGTATTTCATATCTATTTAGACTCCTCCCTATGAGTTTTTTTAATACATTATTTTTTATATATGATTATTTCTGTTTGCTTTTTATTGATTTCTAATTTTTGTGTATAATGTTCTTAGCATATTATTTATTCTTAAAAATTAGTTGATACTACCTTTGAGACAATAGTAAATTTTTATAAATGTCTTATGTGCTTAAAACCACCATATATTCTTTTTCTGTTTAGCACAGTTATATATCTGTGTGTGTATATATATACATATATGTATGTGGAAATATACACACAGACATTACTGCATATGTATATATATTTAGGTGCATATATGTATATATATAAGATCAGAATTACTATTGTGTTCAAATTTCCTATATCGTTGGGGAATTTTTGTCCATTTAGTCGAGTTTCTGGTAACAGAGTATTAAAGTCTCCCATTATGACTGTAGTTTTGTCAGTGTCTCCTTATTAATTGTATCTGCCATTGCTTCATATGCATTTGAGGGCTTATATTATTAATTGTATACATTCATTATACTTTCTTTGAAGAGTATTCTTTTTTATCATTATGTGATGTATTTTTTTTTTTTTTTTTTTTAAATAGAGATAGGGTCTCGCTTTGTTGTCCAGGCTGGTCTCCAGCTCCTGGGCTTAAGTGATCTTCCCACTTCTGCCTCCCAAAGTGCTGGAATTATAGCATGAGCCATAACGCCTGGCCTGTAGTGTCTTTTTTTATTCCAATTTTGTTTTTTATCCTAAATTCTATTTTGTCTGTTTATATTGTTGTACCAGCTTTCTTTTGCACCTTCCTGATATATTTTTCATTGTCTATTTTCAAACTTTCTACATAATTTTATCTTAGACATGTCTCATAAGCAGTGTTTAGTTGGATCAAAAAATTTATTTTATTTTTATGATTTCTTTTTCTGTTCTGGCTTCTAAATAAGATTTTTTTTGACTTAGTCTCTTAGACTGTCTTTTAGTAGATGAGAGAAAGTGTGTGTGGGGGGGTATGTAGAGCAAGGGGGAGCTATAGATGGTGTTTTTGTTCTTGTAATGGTTGTTTCTAAGTTTTGAACATTCATAAACAATTACAAAAATTTCTATCAAAATTTAAAAGGGTCTTAGTATATTTGAACATCCCCTTTTCCTCTCTAGTTCCACTTTTTAAAATGACTTTATTGAGATATAATACACGTACTATACAATTCACCCATTTAAAGTGTGCAAGTCAATTTTTTTAGTATATTCAGAGTTGTGCAACCATTGCCACAATCTAATTTTATAACACTTTTGTCCCCCTTAAAAGAAATCCTGTACTCCCCAACAGTGCTGGCCTACTTCCCAGTCTCTTCTCTGTCGCCCCAGTCCTAGGCAACCGCTAATCTACTTTCTGTCTCTAGATTTGTCTATTCTAAACATTTGATGTAAATGGAATGATAGAATGTGTGGTTTTGTTTCTGGCTTCTTTCACTTAGCATAATGTTTTCAAGGTTCATCCATGTTGTAGCATGTAT
>NW_022436977.1:20857832-20892593 GCF_009761245.1 Sapajus apella
ATATATCTTATTATCAAATGCAGCCAATTACTGATTATAAATAAATAAATTATGGTCAATTTCTGTGACCCGCAGTCTGTCTTGCTTTCTTCTTTGGGCTCTTCTTTCTGAAGTACATTCTGCTATATATCAGTTCTTTACTAAGAGTCTATTAGTGGAACATAGTCATTGTAGGTTTAATATGTTTTTGTTTTGTCTTCATTCTTTATGATTGCTTAGCTGGGCAGGGAATCCTGACTTTTTCATTTCTTTTCTCCTAACATTTTGAACTTATAACTCCATTATCTTCCAGGCATCCATTATTGCTGATGAAGTGTTTGCTGTCTAATTGTTGTTTTTTGGTAGGTAATATTTCTTTATGGCACTTTGATAGTCTGCATTTTCACTATTTATGTGATTTATTTATGTTTATCCTGATTGGTACTGAGATTGGACTTTGAATCTCTATGTTTTATGGCTATTTTCCTTTTTATCTTTGAGGATTCTAAACATTTAAGGTCATTTTCAGATTGTTTTATTGTTTTCATTATGTCTTGAGTGAATTCATCTACCAAATAGTTGATTTGATTGGTAATTGTGGTGTTAATTTTTTAAAATGTATTTGGAATTTTGGTTTGAAAGTTTAATTGAATGATAGTTGTTAATCAATATCATCATATCCTACCCAGCCTATCAGTTTTGTGGTTGCCCCTATCTGGTTCCTGTAGGCAACTCAGATTTCTAATCATCGTGATAATAGTAAATAGTACATATGTAGCCACTGAGCTAGCAAGTGGCTTGCTTAGATTTTGGTACCTCCTGCCTCTTATTGTATAGTTTGACATAACTGCTTTTTACAGTCTCACTTCTGGAGTGCTGCCCATTTCCTGGTTTTAAGCAACGTGCCTGACCTCAGTCTCCTGCCTTACGTGAGACACTTTAAATTCTCATTACTGGGCTGGATGTGTCTCATGCCTGTACTCCTAGCACTTTGGGAGGCTGAGGGGGGCGGATCACTGGGTCAGGAGTTCAAGACCAGTGGGACCAACATAGTGAAACCCCCGTCTCTACTAAAAATACAAAAACCAGCCGGGTGTGGTGGTGCATGCCTGTAATCCCAGCTACTCAGAAAGCTGAGGCAGAAGAATCATTTGGACCTGGGAGACAGAGGTTGCAGTGAGCCGAGACCGAGCTACTGCACTCTAGCTGGGGCGATAGGGCGAGATTCTGTCTCAAAAAAAAAAAAAATTCTCATTAACCTACAGAAGCTGAACTGACCATCTTTGCTTGCTTGCTTCCAGACATGGAACCCATCTGCCTTCACTGACCGCTTTCTGTTTCTGTTTCATTTATAGTCCTTGGAAGTATTTATTATAAATAATTTCTATTATATAATTCATATTGTTGGCTATGGCATATATGGTAGATGGGCTAATTTAGCATCTGTTTCAACCTCCATCTGGTATGCCTTCCTGTACTACAGGGAATGGAAAGTGAAAACTACCAGTTAGGCTTCCTTATATCTAGAGTGCCTGATGTAATTCAGATTCCATTGATCACATTCACTTGCATGAGATTTGAATTCAGAATTGAGTCAATGGGTAGAGGATGGTAGGGCACATAGCATTCACTTTGCTGATGCAGATCCAGTGGTTTGAAGTTTACAGTATTTCTAATCCCCACATTGCAGCCGTGGGCTGTTCCTTAGAGCCAGCAATTCTGGTGGGAGCTTATTGATCTAACTGAAGCTAAGGCAGTATGTTCTGCGAGACAGCAATCACACTGGTGGCTACCTAATTCCTGGACTGTGGCTAAGGAGGTGTGATCCTGTAGCCAGCACTTGGCACAGCAGTGCTTTGCTTCCTCAGCTTTCTGATGGTGGCAGAGGTGGCAGGTCCTTTGGCAGGCCAGTTCTGTGTGGATTCCGAGTTACATTCTTTAAGGTCTAGTTTATAACCTCCTCCTCCAACTCTTCAATTTGATTTGTTAGCATCTAAGTGTTAGCACCTAAATATTAAATCTGATCCTATTTAAAATATTAGAGGTCTTTTTATACCTACAACTGAACCCTATCTAATGTGGCAGCTATAATTTTCCTTTTTAAAGAAATTAAAAATTTTTTTTTATCTATTATCATCGTGTGAATGGTGCAGGAGTGCATATGTGTTGGGGCGTGTGGCCTCAAAGTGTGAACCTACACAGTCATTTTAACAAGAATTATCTGTCACTTACATTGTTTTTCAATTTCAAATGATTTATTTTAGTTCCTTGGTATGTAAAACCGTTATTGATTGCAAGGTTGTCTCAACCATAACATTACAAAACTGAAATTTAATGGCATTGGTTACCATAGAAGAGGAGAAAGAAGGCAGTGTTTATTTAGGGTTTTAATGCAAACTGATTGACCTAAGGAAATTTGGAAGATGTAACACGTTTTTCTACCACTACAAGGTAATAAAGGGTTGTGTTCTTGACTGTGATGAATTAGTATCATCAAAAGTAGAAATATCAGCTAGCCTCAAATAACTCTTACTCTCCCTCTTTTCTTTCTAGTTTTTTATTTTATCACAGCCAGTTTGTGAAATATGTGCCTAGAGAAATAAAGTCCTTCTTTAGAATTTATAGAATAAAAATAAATATTAACTCTAGCCATCTTTGTGAAAGGGTTCTGGGATTTCTGACATTCCATTTTTGTTAAAATGTTATTTGCACCTGATAAGAAAAGTTCTATTTCAGGCCAGACACCGTGGCTCATGTCTGTAATCTCAGCACTTTGGGAGGCTAAGGTGGGTGGATTGCTTGAGCCCAGGAGTTTGAGACCAGCCTGGGCAACCTGGTGAAACACCATCTCTACCAAAAAAAAAAAGCTAAACAAAAAATAGGCTGGTGTAGTCCCAGCTACTCAGGAGGTAGAGGTGGGAGGATCTGGGAGGTGGAGATGGCAGTGAGCCAAGATGGCACCACTGTACTCCACCTTGGGTGACAGAGCTAGCCCTTGTCTCAAAAAAATAAAGAAAAAGAAAAAGAAATGTTCTATTTTATAATTTTCCTGGCATTATTTATTGCAACCTAAAAGTAACTGGCATCAAATTTGTATTTTAAGTAATAGTATGAATATAGTTCAGGAAATAAGCAAAAGTATCCTGAAAATTTTATGCGTCTACCGGCTTGTGTCCTTGTTGCCTTTCATTTGTAGGGTTTTTTGTTTGTTTGTTTAAGACGGAGTCTCTCTCTGTTGCCCAGGCTGGAGTGCAGTGGTACGATCTTGGCTCACTGCAACCTCTGCCTCTCAGGTTCAGGCGATTCTCCTGCCTCAGCCTCCTGAGTAGCTGGGATTACAGGCAAGCACCACTACATCCAGGTAATTTTTGTATTTTCATTAGAGACAGGGTCTCACCATCTTGGTCAGGCTGGTCTCAAACTCCTGACCTGGTGATCTGCCCACCTCAGCCTTCCAAAGTGCTGGGATTACAGGTGTGAGCTACTGCACCTGGCCTTTTTTTTTTCTTAGACGGAATCTTGCACTTTCACCCAGGCTCTTTCTGGTGCTATCTCGGCTTACTGCAACCTCCGCCTTCTGGGTTCAAGCAATTCTTCTGCCTCAGCCTCCTGAGTAGTTGGGACTACAGGTGTGTGCCATCACACCCTGCTAATTTTTGTATTTTTAGTAGAGACAGGAGTTCGCCTTATTGGCCAGGCTGGTCTTGAACTCCTGACCTTGTGATCCACCTGCCTGGGCCTCCCAAAGTGCTGGTATTACAGGAGTCAGCCACCCTACCCAGACCAATTTATAGTTATTTAAAAAATAATGCCAGAGTCACAACACAGAGAATGTCTATAATATCGTAAAATCTAAAATAATTAGGCAATAAAAACAGGTCTATGTTATACTTGTAACTGAAAAATCAGGTATGAATAGGAATATGGACTATAAGAAAATATGAAAAAATTGGAAATAGTTAAAGCTTTCTTGAGGAAATAAAGCCAGTGGGGCTTGTTTTGACTCTTAATATATGAAATCTGCCTTTCCTTTCCTCCATTTGTGAAAACTTAGAAAAACTTTTTTTTTTTGAGACGGAGCCTTGCTCTGTCACCAGGCTGGAGTGCAGTGGCACAATCTTGGCTTACTGCAATCTCCTTCTTCCGGGTTCAGGTGATTATCCTGCCTCGGCCTCCCTGCCTATAGCTGAGACTATAGGCGTGCACAACCACACCCAGCAAATTTTTGTATTTTTAGTAGAGACGGGGTTTCTCCATGTTGCCCAGGCTGGTCTCAAACTCCTGACCTCATGATCCTCCCACCTCGGCCTCCCAAAGTGCTGGGATTACAGGCATGAGCCACCGTGCTGACCAGAAAAACATTTAACTCCAGGCTTCTGGCACCACTCTTGTTTTTCGTAAGCTGTTAAAAATTATTGAGGATGGTTGTATGAGCCATACATCTGTACATTTTTTCAGTACTTTGAGGTGTAGTTTATATAGACTTGGGGATTCAAACTGATTTAGAAATGAAGGTTCATTCTTGTCCTGAGCTTGTAGCCTCCTAACAGGTCTGTCTCCTTTCATGCTTGTCCCTCAATAGTCTCTATTCTTCAGTAGCCAGAGTAACACTTTCAAAGTATGAATCGGATCTTTCCACCTATTTTTTTTTTTTCTTTTCACCTATTTCTTGTCGCTCTTTCCCTTGTTCCCTCCATTCTAGCCCTAATAGTCTTCTTGATGTTTCTCATGTAGGTATCCTGCCAACTCAGGGCCTTTGCATTTGCTGTTGCCTCAGCTTGCAGGGTCTTTGTCCCATGGTTTGCACACTTATTTAATTCAGGTCTGTGTTCAAATGCCACCTTCTCAGAAAGGCTATTACTGACTAGCTAAAGTATACCTCTCAGGGCTGGGCGCATTGGCTCAAGCCTGCAATCCCAGCACTTTAGGAGGCCAAGGCAGTTGGATCATTTGAGGTCAGGAGATCAAGACCAACCTGGCCAACATGGTAAAACTCTGTCTCTACTAAAAAGACAAAAATTAGGCAGGCAATGGTGGCACGTGCCTGTAATCCCAGCTACTTGGGAGGCTGAGGAAGGAGAATTGCCTGAGCCTGGGAGGCAGAGGTTCGGGTGAGCTTAGATTGTGCCACTGCACTCCAGTCTGGGTGACAGAGACAGACCCTGTCTCAAAAAAATAAAAATAAGCTATACCTCTCTATCCTCTTACCTAGCTTTATTTTTAAAAGTATTACCACACCCTTATTTACCCTACTTTCTATGCCTCTAAGAAGAGCTCTTACTATTGCCCTCCATATTTTTCATGAACCTTAGCTCATTTTGGGCCTTGATCTTCCAAATATTCTTTTGTAAGTATTTGTGAAGCTGAACGTGGTGGTGCATACCTGTAGTTCTAGCTGTTTAGGAGGCTGAAGCAGGAGAATACTTTGAGCCCAGGAGGTCAAGCTATGATTGTGCCACTGCACTCTATAGCCTGTGCTACAGAGTGATACTCTGTCTCAAAAAAAAAAAAAAAAAATTATTTGCCAGTCTTTTGCCTATTTTGCTTTGGCCATGTGATTATTTTCCATCTGTCTTTTGAACACATCTTTTAAAGTTTGGGTGCTTCAGAGAGCTCTTTGACCATCCATATTGGCTTATTTAGAGGTCTCTTCCTCTTATTCTTTTAGTGATTGTGTATATAAAGTTTTGATTTTTTCAGCCTTCTGGGGCTTAAATTATTATTTTTTACAATCTCTGGACATTGGTTTATATCTGAATCTTCTCTGAACTTTTTGTGATCTATTATGAAAAACTTGAATATGAATGCCTGATATGACCAGGGTTAATTTTTCGTGTGTAATTAAATACTTGAATTTTGCGTAGGCTGCTTCTTCCTAGATTTTTGTTACTTTCACAACACCAAGCTATTCTTTCTAGTTTGTCAGAATTAAGTTCTATTTAGTGTCTCTTCTTCCTTTTTCTTTTTTAATAAGCAGTTTTAAAGATTTCTCACAGATAGTTAAGAATTACCTCTTTTTTTCCAACTTTTTGTAGTGCTAAAATACATATAAAATTTGCTATTGTAATCACTTTTAAGTGTCATCATTTTAAAGTTCAGTGGTATTAAATACATTCATAATGGCCAGGCATGGTGGCTCACGCCTATAATCCCAGCACTTTGGGAGGATGAGACGGGAGGATTACTTGAGTCCAGCAGTTTGAGACCAGCCTGGGCAATGTGGCAAAACCTTATCTCTATGAAAAATAGAAAAACTAGCTGCATGTGATAGCACGTGCCTGTAGTCCCAACCATTTGGGAGGCTGTGGTGGGAGGATTATTTGAGCCCAGGAAGTTGAGGCTGCAGCAAGCAGAGATCATGTTACTACACCCCAGCCTGGGTGACAGAGTTTCTTTCTCTAAAATACATACATACATACATACATACATTCATAATGTACTACCATCACGACTATCTGTCTCCAACAACTCTTTCATCTTGTAAAACTGAGTCTCTATACCCATTATATCAGGGGTCCGCCAGCCCCTGGGCCATGGACTGGTACTGGTCTGTGACCTGTTAGGAGCCAGGCTGCACAGCAGGAGGTGAGCAGCGGATGGGCAATTGAAGCTTCATCTGTGTTTACAGTCACTCCCCATCATTCACATTACCATGTGAGTGCTACCCCCTGTCAGATCAGTGGTGGCATTTGATTCTCATAGGAGTGTGAACCCTATTGTGAACTGCCTATGTGAGGGATCTAGACTGCACATTTCTTATGAGAATCTAATGCCTGATGATCTATCACTATCTTCTATCACCCTCTAGATGGGACCATCTAGTTGTATGAAAACATGCTCAGGGCTCCCACTGATTCTACATATGGTGATGTATAATTATTTCACTATATATTATAATGTAATAATAATAGAAATGCAGTGCACAATAAATGTAATGTGGTTGAATCATCCCCAGACCAGCTCCCACCCCCCTGCCCCCATGGAAAAATTGTCTTCCATGAAACCAGTCCCTGGGGCCAAAAATATTGGGGACCAGTGCATTACATGATACTTCTCCATCTTATTCTGCCATCACACTCTGACAACCACCATCCTACTGTCTGTCTGGATGATTTTGACTACTCTAAGTATCTTATGTAGGTGGATTTATTCAGTATTTCTCTTTTTGTGTCTGGCTTATTTAACTCAGCGTAATGTTTTCAAGGTTCAGAATTTCCTTCCTTTTAAAGTCTGGATAATATTCCATTGTATGTATATCCCATATTTTGCATATTCATTCATCTATTGATAGACATGTGTTGCTTTCACGTGTCAGCTGTTGTGTATAATGCTGCTTATGAACATGGGTATACAGATATCCCTCTGAGACCCTGTGTTCAGTTGTTTTGAGTTTACACCCAGAGTAGAATCTTTGGATCATATAGTAATTATATTTTGATTTTTTTTGAATTGCCATGTTGTTTTCCACAGTGGCTATATCATTTTATATTCCTACCAACAGTTTGTAGGGGTTTCATTTTCTCCATATTCTCATCAACACTTGTTTTTTTTTGTTTGTTTGTTTTGTTTTGTTTTGTTAATAGGTATCTTAATGGGTGTGAGGTAATATTTCACTGTATTTTGAATTTTCGTTTTGCTAATGATTAGTAATGTTGGGCATATTTTCATGTGCTTATTGGCCATTTGTATATCTTCTTTGAAGAAATGTCTAAATAATTATTTTTGATACTCATTTGAATGAAAGTGTATAGCACTAACCTTGGCAACACAGTAAGATTTGGAGATTTCATGAATGCAATTGAGGGATTAAAAATGATTAGACTGGATAGCTTTTTGGTTAGGCCTCTGAGATAAAGTTTGGATAACTATAAGGCTAAATCCTGGCTTGGATTCATCTTTTGGTCAGTAGAGGTCATCTGTGTCAAATAAAACAAATCATTTATTTATTTATCTATTGCTACTGCTATTACTGTGAAATTACTAGTAGAGAAATAATTTCTTTTAATATAAACAACTAGTTTATGCTACGATGGTTTCTGCTTGCTAAAGTCAGTGTTGTAAGTAAATCTATAAATCTATGCATTTTGTGCTTTGAAATTCTAATGAGTGGAAGTTCCACAAGAGTTGCTATGCTTTTTCCCTCTTAGTTATTTCCAGTTGGTTCATACAACTCTAAACCAGGCACTGCCTTATAATTTGTAGCTATTCAAGTTTGGAAAAAATAGGTACCTTGTGAAGTGCTAAGTATACAAATTCTTAAACAGTTTTTACAGTTCTAATAGATAATAATATATTATGGAAAGACTTGCTCCAGAGTCATTTTTTAGAACTTTTAACAAGGTTCACTTTGCCTGGATTGCAATAGATTTACCCATTTTCTTGTTAGTTATCCAGGGTCACCTAAAACTAAGCTTTACCAGTGAGCTGGGGGCCTCACTTGGAAGTACCCTGGAATAGTGGAACTGAAGTATAATCTTTGGAAAAAGGTGGAAAGGAATGTCATTAGCGTCTTGGGGAAGGAATCTAATACGCATTTCCAATGTAGGGGGAAAGGTCATGAAGGTGAGGCAGAGCTGTCCCAGACTAGTGGGCAAATCCTCTTGCCTCCAGGGATTGGCAGGGATGTCAGTCTCTCATGGTTCTTACCTTGCACAGGGTAATAAATGTGGTAATGGTGACGAGTGGTAGCAATCTGCTGAAGCATGATGGGTTTAGAGGGCAGAGGGTGGTTATAGTATTAGTGCAGCCCACCTGAAGGGAGCACCATTGACTGCAGGAATTACCAGGCAAGGTGCAAGCCAGCCCAGCATCTTTTAAGAGAAGGAAGGAGGCACTGAGTTAGGGAGAGTTGACGTTGAAATGTGGACATTGAGGTCTTTGGTTGGCCTTACCCAAGCTGATGTTCTCTGGGGAACAGTGGTTATAAAAGATTGCTGACTCATGTGCTTTGCCTGTGGCTCATTTGTTCCTTGTCAGAAGTCAGTCGTGGAAAGGGTCCTAGTTACTAATCTGGGGAAGTGCTGCAAGTCAAAGCATCTAGAATGACCTTTCTGCTGGAAGAAACAAAATCACTGTGAAAATTGGAGAGGAAAAGTCTCTTCCTTCTGTTTTGGGATCTAGTTAGGTCATTTTTGTGATGCAGACTGCAGTTAGAAGCTTCACTCTTAAAGTGCTTATACTGCAGTATCTCTTGATGCCCTTGGAAATGACTTTACACTGTCTTTCCCGGTTTGGAGATAATGGGATATTGAAGCAGAAATTGAGTTCTAATATTATGTGGGGACTGCAGGGAATCTCTAAGGATTACTTTAACTTTTGTTTATTTTGAATAAAAAAAATGCCTCTGAGATACGGACGACAGGGTAAAGACATAATCAGAGGAATTGCCGTCACTCCTCAATGGATTCTTTAGAAACAGAATAAAGTTGATGTTATAGTTCCATAGCCCTGGGTATAAAGCCTGTTATTCCTTTGCTTATTACATTTTTGGGACAATGCTTCTTGCAATTGTAGAATCTGACTTATAAAGTATATCAAAGTTGGGTTTTGGCTTTATATACAAAATTATTTTTTACTGGATGGAGTTTCTTGAATTGACTTTTAAAAATAGCTTGTAAGCAAGGGATTCTTTTTTCATTTTAGATTGGGGAATCATAAGACCTTTCTATACATTTTTTCAATATAATTGATGTTGATCCGTAAGGGCTATTTGGATTAAAGTTAGCCTGTGGTCTTGGTTTTTGTATTAGTATCTCTTTCAAAGTAGGACTTGGCTGAGATTTTATAATGTGGAAATGTTTTATGACCAATGTTGTTGACTTTGTCCATCCACTAATGTTGTACTTCTAGCTGCTGTTTGGTTAACGCTGTCTTCCTTCTCCAAAAGCAACTCATTATATATGCCTTCTCTCCCAACTTATGCTTTGAGACTTCTTACCACATCATTCTGTGTTGTCCTTTTTCTTTCTTTCTTTTTTAGCTCCTTTAATCTCCCTATTGCTATCCTCGTTCAAATGTTAAAAATTCAGTCTTAATTCCTGTCATCTTCAGTTTAAAGGAAGAATGATGTTGAGGGGATGGTAGAAGATGTCCTAAAAGTAGTCATATTCTTTATCATTATGACTATTTTATTTTTGAATGATGATACCAGTTTGCTTAGGTAAGCACATATCTAGGAATATCCTAACATCATACTCAGTGAATGCCAGTATTGAAATCCTAGTGACTTACGCCTAGCATATACCTTAATCAACTTCATAATTCATTTCTTTTTCAATGATTCTATTTTGTGAAACCTATTTTCTATTTATTTATTTAAGATGGAGTTTTGCTCTTGTTGCCCAGGTTGGAGTGCAATGGCATGATCTCAGCTCACTACAACCTCTGCCTTCCCAATTCAAATGATTCTCCTGCCTCAGTCTCCCCAGCAGCTGGGATTACAGGCATGCACCACCACGCCAAGCTAATTTTTGTATTTTTCAGTAGAGACTAGGTTTTGCCATGTTGGCCAGGCTGGTCTCGAACTCCTGACCTCAGGTGATCCACCTGCTTTGGCCTCCCAAAGTGTTTAGATTACAGACATGAGCCACTGTGCTTGGCAAAATTTACTTTCTTAACTTATGAGTGCTGAATAGTATGGATATAAAAATAGTTGCTCTTTTGGACATTTTTTAAAGACTGCTTTTTTTTCTCGGAAGCATCATTGAAATGTAACTGCCATGATTCTATCTGTACAGTGAGGGTGAAATTTTACTTTCCTCTCTCAGCATAGCTGCTAAATAAGCTAAATAATTAAAAATGGAAGGATAAGCAAAAAAATGAGGAAATGTGGAAAAACCAGATTGCTACAGCTGCCTCCTTCATATTATTAAAAGTTTGTTTTCTTAGAATGTTATTGACATCTGCTGAGTTATTTCTTTATTTTTTTGGAGTCAGGGTCTCACTTTATTATCCAGGCTGGAGTGCAGCGGTGAGATCACAACTCACTGCAGCCTCTACCTCCCAGGCTCAAGCAATCCTACGACTTCAGCCTCCCAAGTAGCTGAGACTACAGGTATATCCCATGCCCAGCTAATTTTTGTGTTTTTTTCTTTTTTTTTTTTTTTTGGTAGAGATGGGGTTTCGCCATGTTGCCCAGGTTGGTTTCAAACTTGTGAGCTCAAGTGATCCTCCTGCCTCAGCCTCCCAAAGTGCTGGCATAACAGGTTGTGAGCCATTGCACCTGGCCTGGTTATTTTTATTAATAAACATCATTGAGGGAAAGGAGAGCCAAGAGCAATGAAGTTGAGATTGTTCAGTAGCCTGGCTAACATGGTGAAATGCGGAATACATTAAAAATACAGAATACAAAAATTAGTCGGCGTGTTGGCAAACATCTGTAATCTTAGCTACTTGGAAGTCTGAAGCATGAGAATTGCTTGATCCTCCTTGAGCCTGGGAGGTGGAGGCTGCAGTGAGCTGATGCTGCATTCCAGCCTGGGCGACAGAGCAAGATTCTGTTTCAAAAAAAAAAAAACATTTATTAAACTGACTATGTGAAACATGTTCTGTTCTATATTATGCAGAGAGATTCTTCCTCTCTAGGTGTTTGTTATTTAAAGTGAACAGTTGCAGAATGAGCTCTCATTAGGATCAAAGTACTTAAAAAAGTATTTATAGTTTATGAATGTGTAGTGTCCAGTGATTGGTATGAGGGAAGAACATTAGTTTAATTAGCTTAATGTTCCTTTGACTGGACTATTCCCCTTACTTCTAGTTACTTGGGAAAGTTTTTGTGAAGAAGACTAATTTCCAAAGTGATTTAGGCAATGACAGGCTGGAATATTGGTCAGCTGAGAGTGGGAGGGACATAATGTAGGAGAGCTAAAAGGAAGGGAGGAACAATGGGCTGGTAAAGAGAATGAGGACTAGATATATTCTAATAAGGAAAGAGTCTAGGGTTTATATGGAGAGCATGAAGAGTAGAGTGTCCTTGGAGTGTGGCAATAAGAATGTGCAACTCAAATTGGAATTGGCTCCTGGTCGATAGGATGGTGTGATATTTCTGCAAAGGTTTATGGCAGGATCATGTCATTGTGGATGGAAGAGAAACTCAGTGTTTTTTAGATACTCTCGTTTTATTAGGAACTACATGATACAGTCTCTAAAACTGGCATTAACACACATCACATACAAACTTAGATTATTTTAAAGATTTACTGCTTCATGCATTTTAGTGTTTTCTAGAAATGAGGTTTGATCTCAAGTAATTACTATGGCAAAGGAGAAGGTTAAATCTGTGGAAAGTAGCACCTGTTACAGGGAAATGCCATTATCTCAAACACTTTGAAGTGCCTGAATTTTAAAGCTATCAGTTGGAGCCATATTTCTTGAATTTATTTTTACTCACCAAGCTGGATTGTGTCATTTTAATGTGGAAACATATATAACAGAAAAGGAGAAAATGATCCTGGTGCTGATTATCTCTTGGGAGGCGGCTCAGAGCGGTGAATTTTTAATGAAACTTTGGTGTACTTAGGATGAATTTGTCCAGCAGAATCATTGGAATAGCTGACCTCACTTATATTGTTTTTTTTTTTTTTTGAAACCATCTGATCATAACTCTATAAGAATTTCTTCAAGTGAAAGGTAATTTATTATTTTTTTTCCTCATTTATTTATTTTATTGCATTTTAGGTTTTGGGGTGCATGTGAAGAACATGCAAAATTGTTGCATAGGTACACACGTGGCAGTGTGATTTGCTGCCTTCCTCCCCATCACCTACATCTGGCATTTCTCCCCTTGCTGTCTCTCCCCAGCTCCCCACCCCCCACCGTCCCTCCCCTATTTCCCCCCAACTGACCCCAGTGTGTAGTGCTCCCCTCCCTGTGTCCATGTGTTCTCATTGTTCAACACCCGCCTATGAGTGAGAACATGCGGTGTTTGATCTTCTGCTCTTCTGTCAGTTTGCTGAGAATGATGGTTTCCAGGTTCATCCATGTCCCCACAAAGGACCCAAACTCATCGTTTTTGATGGCTGCATAATATTCCATGGTGTGTATGTGCCACATTTTCCCTATCCAGTCTATCGTCGATGGGCATTTGGGTTGGTTCCAGGTCTTTGCTATTGTAAACAGTGCTTCAATGAACATTCGTGTGCACGTGTCCTTATAGTAGAACAATTTGTAATCCTTTGGATATATACCCAGTAATGGGATTGCTGGGTCAAATGGAATTTCTATTTCTAGGTCCTTGAGGAATTGCCACACTGTCTTCCACAATGGTTGAACTAATTTACACTCCCACCAACAGTGTAAAAGTGTTCCTATTTCTCCACATCCTCTCCAGCATCTGTTGTCTCCAGATTTTTTAACGATCGCCATTCTAACTGGCGTGAGGTGGTATCTCAATGTTGTTTTGATTTGCATTTCTCTGATGACCAGTGATGATGAGCATTTTTTCATATGTTTGTTGGCCTCATGTATATCTTCTTTTGTAAAGTGTCTGTTCATATCCTTTGCCCACTTTTGAATGGGCTTGTTAGTATTTTTCTTGTAAATCTGTTTTAGTTCTTTGTAAATTCTGGATATCAGCCCTTTGTCAGATGGGTAAACTGCAAAAATTTTTTCCCATTCTGTTGGTTGCTGATTCAGTCTAGTGATTGTTTCTTTTGCTGTGCAGAAGCTGTGGAGTTTGATTAGCTCCCATTTTTCTATTTTGGCTTTTGTTGTCAATGCTTTTGGTGTTTTGGTCATGAAGTCCTTGCCTACACCTATGTCCTGAATGGTTTTGCCTAGATTTTCTTCTAGGGTTTTTATGGTGTTAGGTCTTATGTTTAGGTATTTAATCCATCTGGAGTTAATTTTAGTGTAAGGTGTCAGGAAGGGGTCCAGTTTCTGCTTTCTGCACATGGCTAGGCAGCTTTCCCAACACTATTTATTGAACAGGGAATCCTTTCCCCATTGCTTGTTTTTGTCTGGTTTGTCAAAGATCAGGTGGTTGTAGATATGTTGTGTTGCCTCCAAGACCTCTGTTCTGTTCCATTGGTCTATATCTCTGTTTTGGTACCAGTACCATGCTGTTTTGATTACTGTAGCCTTGTAGTATAGTTTGAAGTCTGGTAGTGTGATGTCCCCCACTTTGTTCTTTTTGCTTAGAATTGACTTGGCTATGCAGGCTCTCTTTTGGTTCCATATGAAGTTTAAGGTGGTTTTTTCCAGTTCTGCAAAGAAGGTCATTGGTAGCTTGATGGGGATAGCATTGAATCTGTAAATTACTTTGGGCAGTATGGCCATTTTCACGATATTGATTCTTCCTAACCATGAACATGGAATGTTTCTCCATCTGTTTGTGTCCTCTCTTATTTCGTTGAGCAGTGGCTTGTAGTTCTCCTTGAAGAGGTCCTTTACATTCCTTGTTAGTTGTATTCCTAGGTATTTTATTCTCTTTGTGGCAATTGTGAATGGAAGTTTGTTCTTGATTTGGCTCTCTTTAAGCCTGTTATTGGTGTATAGGAATGCATGTGATTTTTGCACATTGATTTTGTATCCTGAGACTTTGCTGAACTTGCTTATCAGTTTCAGGAGGTTTGGGGCTGAGACGATGGGGTCTTCTAGATATACAATCATGTCGTCTGCAAATAGAGACAATTTGACTTCCTCCTTTCCTATTTGAATGCCCTTTATTTCTTTTTCTTGCCTGATTGCTCTGGCTAGAACTTCTAATACTATCTTGAATAGCAGTGGTGAGAGAGGGCATCCTTGTCTGGTGCCACATTTCAAGGGGAATGCTTCCAGTTTTTGCCCATTCAGTATGATATTGGCTGTTGGTTTGTCATAAATAGCTTTTATTATTTTGATATACGTTACGTCAATACCTAGCTTATTGAGGGTTTTTAGCATAAAGGGCTGTTGAATTTTGTCAAAGGCCTTCTCTGCATCAATTGAGATAATCATGTGGTTTTTGTCTTTGGTTCTGTTTATGTGGTGAATTACATTTATAGACTTGCATATGTTGAACCAGCCTTGCATCCTTGGGATGAAGCCTACTTGATCATGGTGGATAAGCTTTTTGATGTGCTGTTGCAATCGGCTTGTCAGTATTTTATTGAAGATTTTTGCATCTATGTTCATCATGGATATTGGCCTGAAGTTTTCTTTTCTTGCTGAGTCTCTGCCGGGTTTTGGAATCAGGATGATGTTGGTGTCATAAAATGATTTGGGAAGAATTCCCTCTTTTTGTATTGTTTGGAATAGTTTCAGAAGGAATGGTACCACCTCCTCTTTGTATGTCTGGTAGAATTCGGCTGTGAACCCGTCTGGACCTGGGCTGTTTTTGGGTGGTAAGCTCTTAATTGCTGCCTCAACTTCAGACCTTGTTATGGGTCTGTTCAGGGTTTCAGCTTCTTCCTGGTTTAGGCTTGGGAGGAGGCAAGTGTCCAGGAATTTATCCATTTCTTCCAGGTTTACTAATTTATGTGCATAGAGTTGTTTGTAATAATCTCTGATGATGGTTTGAATTTCTGTGGAATCTGTGGTGATATCCCCTTTATCGTTTTTTATTGCATCAATTTGGTTATTCTCTCTTTTCTTTTTTATTAATCTGGCTAGTGGTCTGTCTATTTTGTTGATCTTTTAAAAAAACCAGCTCCTGGATTTATTGATTTTTTGAAGGGTTTTTTGTGTCTCTATCTCCTTCAGTTCTGCTCTGATCTTAGCTATTTCTTGTCTTCTGCTAGACTTTGAGTTTTTTTGATCTTGCTCCTCTAGCTCTTTCAGTTTTGACAATAGGGTGTCAATTTTTGATATCTCCTTGCTTCTCATGTGAGCTGAAAGGTAATTTATAGAATTTACAGATAAGACTACTTACATTTTAAAAAGCATTTTATTGCTTTTAGATATGCTCAGAAAGGTTAAGATGTCCTGGGCTTCCCTGTTAACATGCTTTCCTAAAGTCAGTGGTGGCAGGGTAGCAGAGTCAACTCTACATGACTGTTAAAAGAGGACTACTGTGGCAAGATTAGTGATGAGTGCTATATTCAGTGATCATTGAATTAAAATGCCACAAGAGGTCATAAAAATTATGTTGGAATTTTGAAGACTGATGAGAAAAACTGTAATTTTTATTATCTTCATAGTCCTCTTTTTTTTCTTCAGAAATAAGAGTTTTTATTTTGTTTGAATGTCAAATCACAGGTAGTTAGTATATATCAGGCCACCCTTCTCATGTCTAAGTATTTCATGATCTCTGAAATTGTAGCTAAGGCTTTAGCCTCAATTGCATAGGCCCTGAGGCAAAGTAAAGGAATTTTAAAATCAGCTTAACCTCAGCATTTAGAAAGAAACTGGAATAAATCATCTAACGTTTAGCTTGGTATTACTTACAAGAGCACAGGTACTATGGTGATAATCCGAATGACTCTGAAAATCAGTCATGTCAGATCTATTTCCTGTTCTCTGATAGAATGAAAGACCAATAGACAAGGATGAAATAGTAAATTATTATTATTTTTTAAGAGATGGGGGTCTCACCCTGTTGCTCAGGCTGGAGTGCAGTGGCATGATCCTAGCTCACTGCAGCCTCAAACACCAGGCTCTTCCCACCTCAGCATCCTGCGTAGCTGGGATTTTTAAGCGTGAACCAAATGCCCAGCTAGTTATTCTTTTCTAATTTTAGTAAGCTTTTGATTTTTAAGCTTGCACAGCATTCTTACTGACAATGTAAGAAAACACTCTTTTCATGATCTTACATTACTTTCCAGAAAAAAAGGACTACAATACAATAAAAACAAAACTTTATTCACGTTTTTCCAAATTAATTGTTTTTATTTGTCACTGGATTTTTGTTGTTTGAGATGAGATCTCACTATGTTGATCAGCCTGGTCTGGAACTCCTGGGCTCAGGTTATCTTCCCTGCCTCTTCTGTTGAATCCACCATGGCTGGCTTCTGGGTATGTTCTTAATTGTTGTTTTGAAGTCTGTCTTATTAATACATCCTAATTTTTGTAACCATTCTCTTTCTGAGAGATATTTGGATGATTTCTAGTTTTTCACTGTATATCAATAATAGCATGTCTAATAACATCTTTATTTTTCTTCCTCCTTCTTCCTTTCCTACCTCCTTTTTCCTTCTTTTCTTTTGAGTGAATATTTTCTTACATTCCTTATAATACCAGGTGGAATTATTGGATCAAAAGATATGAATAGCCAGGCACGGTGGCTCACACCTGTAATCTAAGCACTTTAGGAGACCAAGGCAGGTGGATCACAAAGTCAGGAGGTTGAGATCATTCTGACCAAAAGGTGAAACTCCGTCTCTACTAAAAATACAAAAATTAGCTAGGTGTGGTGGTAGGTGCCTGTAATCCCATACTTGGGAGGCTGAGGCAGGAGAATTGCTTGAATGATTGAATTGCAATGGCATAACCTCAGCTCACCGCAACCTCTGCCTCCTGGGTTCAAATGATTCTTCTGTCTCAGCCTCCCGAGTAGCTGGGATTACTGCCACCATGTCTGGCTAATTTTTTATATTTTCAGTAGCTACTGGGTTTCACCATGTTGGCCAGGCTGGTCTTAAACTCCTGACCTCAGATGATCCACCCACCTCAGCCTCCCAAAGTGCTGAGATTATAGGCATGAGCCACTGTGCCCAGCCTGCCGTATCATTTTGATTAATGTTCACATTATGATAGTCATAAAATGATTCTTGCCATCTCATTTTCTGTATTTATTAGGCTGGTAATAACTGAAAATATGAAAGGATTTTAATTGGTATTGAATTAAACTTATTTTTGACTTAGAGGTTTTATCTTTTGTTTTTGTTTTGTTTTGTTTGAGGCAGGGTCTCACTCTGTTGCTCAGGCTGGCGTGGTCTCTGCTCACTGCAACCTCTACCTCACAGGCTTAAGCGACCCTCCTGCCTCAGCCCCCACAGTACAGCCCCTCAAGGGCTCCTGGGACTATAAGCGTGCGCCACCATGCCTGGCTAATTTTTTTGTGTTTTTCATAGAGATAAGGTTTGCCATGTTACCCATGCTGGTCTCAAACTCCTAACCTCAAGTGATCTACCTGCCTTGGCCTCTCAAAGTTCTGGGATTACATATGTGAGCCACCATGCCCAGCCTATTATCTTTTCAATACTTAGTCTTATCTATTTGAAGTATAGATTTTTATTTATGCCTTCTTTTACCATTAACAGTTTAGCTCTTTCCTTAAGTAAATACCTTACATTTGGTTAAAGTAATGTCTGAGTATTTCAAGGATTTTTACATTTTGTTAATGGAATTTTTATTTTTTACTAAAGCTTCTACTTACTGTCACTATAATTTAGGAATGTGATTTGAATAAATATATTTTCTTCTGTGTTACAGTGAAAAGTATGGTATTGAATAAACTTTTTTTTTTTTTTTTTTTTTTTTTTTTTTTGAGTCTACCTTTGTCGCCCACGCTGGAGTGCAATGGCATGTCTTGGCTTATTGCAACCTCCACCTCCTGGGTTCAAGGGATTCTCCTGCTTCAGCCTCCCGAGTAGCTGGGACTACAGGCGTGTGCTACCATGGCTGGCTAACTTTTGTATTTTTAGTAGAGATGGAGTTTCACCATGTTGGTCAGGCTGGTCTCGAACTCTTGACCTGAGGTGATGAATCTGCCTCAGCCTCCCAAAGAGCTGGCATTAAAGGCGTGAGCTACTGCCCCCGGCCTGAATAGATTATTTCAACTGCCATATAAGGAGCTTTTTTGTTGTTGTTGTTTTTTTTTAAGTTTTCCCTTTAAAGCCTGGAGATACCTATGAAAGCTCTAGAAAACTAGAGAGAAAGCTTGAGAGATTTGGTGATTAGCTCTCTCAAGCTTGAGAGATTTGGTGATTAGAATCTGTCTACTCATTGGGGACTACGGATCCTAAATCTTGCTACGTTTAGACCAGTGATCATTGGATTGAAGACTGAAAGCAGATCAGTATTTCAGCACTAATATGGCAATACCTTTTTAATGGCCTTTTCCACTTTATAAAAATCCTTTAATTCTGTTCTCCCCTTTTTCTTCCATAGCCAATCTCCTTGGAAGACATCTCGCTGTTTTCACCTCCTTGGCATTTATTCACTTCACATCCACTGAAAACTGACTCTCCCTCCAACCCCCTGCCCCAAATGTCCTAGTTAATGTACTTAGTGATACTTCATCAGCCCTTATACTAATTGAGCTTTTTGCAATATTTGACACTGTGAAGTACTACTTTTTTTATAGTTTCCTCTAAATCAGTGTAGTGACTACTCTTTTCCTTTTCATTCTTTTCCTGCACCTTTCAATTCTTCGCATGTTCTTTTTTCCTTCCTTCAGGGGGTTGCATACTTGAACTTCTCATTTCTTACTCTGTGTTTTCTTTCTAGTTAATTTTACCTGTGGCCTCTATTTCCACTATCACTTAAACACTGATGAGTACTAAATTTATAAGTTGAATGAGTTCAGGCTGTGTTCCTAAGCACAAGACGTGTATACCCAGTTTCCTGCTACATATCTCTACTTGGGTTCAACCCAGCACCTCTAACTCAGCATGTTCAAATTGAACTCATCATCTCATCTTCAAAATCCGCCCTTTTCAATAATCTCTATTTTTGGGAAATTCTTCACTATTTTTCTAGTTACCCAAGCTATATCTGGTACTTATTCTGTAATTCTTCTTCTATACATCAATCTCTTATGTTTTGTCAGTTCTGTCTTTGAAATCTCTCTTAAATCCGGCCCTTCTCCATTTCCTCTGCCACTGTCTTATTTCAGGCCCTCATTATTTTTGCTTGATCTCCAGTGGCCTCTTACCTAATCTCCCAGCCTCTAGACAGTTCTTTCCTATTCATTCCTATTTCAGGCAAAGTGATTCCAGAGAGATCTTTCTAAAACTCGGTATGCCCCTGACATTCTTTTTGGGATTCTCTAATGTTCCATTATTGTTACGATAAAGCCCAAACTTCTTAGTATGGTCTGTAGGTCCCCTTATGAACTATCTCCTCTGTGTCTGTTCAGAATTGTATATCTTGGCATTCCCTGACAGGTGTTCTATGCTCCAGTAATATTGAACTATCTGCATATCTCTGGGACCATGCTGTTGATTGCTTATTATGCCTTTGCACATTCTGTTCCCTTGAAATATGTTCTGTCTTCTTTAGTTGGTTACTTCCTCTGAGATGCTCAGCCAGTTATTCAGTAAGTATTTTTTTTTTTTAACAACTTACTGTATGTTAGGTACTATTTTAGGTGCTAGAGGTAGTAATGAATAAAACAGGCAAAGATCCCTATGTTCATGGAGCTGGTGTTCTGGCAGATCCCAGGAATGGGTTAGGTGTTTTTGTCCTTACACAGTGCCTTTAAGTTTAAAAAAAAAATACACACACACACACACGTGTGTATATATGTGTGTGTGTGTATATATATGTATGTGTGTATATACACTACTTATGTGTATATATACATTACTTCATGTGTATATATACACACATATACATACATACACATGCACATATATATACACACATGTGTATAAAGTAGACACATGACTGTCTACTTCATGTATATATGTGTGTATATATATATATATATATGTATGTGTGTGATTGCACCACTGCACTCCAGCCTTGGCGATAGAGCAAGGTCCTGCGTTTAAAAAAAAAACTAGAGGACAGATTCAATACAAAGCTCTGTATTACACCTTTTGAATCCCATTGGGGGATCTGGTTGAATCTGAGATTTTGACTGCCTAGTTCATGAAAATTTCCTGCTTTAGGTTTGAGTGTGAATTGGAATTTTAAAAAGAGAAGTAAATGCTGTGATAAATGTTCAGTACAGTGAAATGGTAGGATAGGAAATGAAAAAAGATCAGTTCATAGAAGAGTATGGTAGGCAAGAAAGTGATTGAATATAGAGACAAAATGATGTAGAAATGGCAAATGGGAAATCTACACTAAAATAATACAGAGTATTAACTAAAGTTGGCTTTGTGTAATGGTCAGAGGAGGAGACCACAAACATGTTCTGGATTTTTAGAGCACCAGAAAGGCCCTTAAAACCTTCCTTAAAATGTGTTTTCCATTTGCTAGTGAAGGCTGAACGTTATTTTAAACATGTCTTTGGCCTTATATAATACAATAGACCCTGAAGGGAAAACACTTTATAGCCCTTATGACTAACTTGGTCTGCTTTGAAATTTGGCTCAGGTAGGCCTTGACGTGGAGTTACCTGGGGGCTATTAAATATGTTTAAGTACAGAAGTTTTCATAATTACTTCCTTAATTTCAATCTTATAATTTGATTATAAATTAAGAGAAAATTTCTGGAATATATGTATCCTCCTCAGTCACTACCCCTAGTAAGCTTCATTAGTCTTTGAAATGTTTCTCCCTGTAAAAAACAGTGACAAAAAGAAAAAAGGAAGGAAGGAAAGAAAGAAATGGAATTCAGATTAACTGACTCGTTTTTATTCTTTGCTCTGATTCCTCAGAGCAAACCTTTAAAGGCTGTGTGTATTTGAGAGTGAGGGAAGAAGATTTATTACTGATAGAGAGTTGCTGTTTTATTTAGAAATTCATTTTAATTTTAATTTAGGTCATAAGTATCTTGGACAAAGGAATTACACATGGTAATAGCTGCTAGGTCCTTGATTATATTTATATCACTTTCCCTCAACCTCCTCTGGCCCCTCTAAGGTCTTAAGCTTCCTAAATGCTAAGGCCCAGGTGGACCATCTCTGCAGAGTTGCATACAAAGAACCACAGTCCAGCATCCAGAAGAAATATAAAAGGAATCTCAGTCTTGATGTGCTTTTCTCAAAGATTGTTAAATAACATTTAAATTGTCACCCAGAGCAATGCTTCTCACAATCTCTCTATCCTCTCTCCAAATCTTTCACTGCAGTACTGCTCAGAAACCCAAAAAATGCTCAACCTGAGGTCTTTCTGCTACCCCAATTTGATTTTTTTCCCTTTTGTCTCATCCTCCCCCACTCTTTATTAGATGGGCGGACTGAGTCTTTTTTGGCTTATTCTCTTATTTTTCTCGATTCCTTAACCATTACTCAGATTCTCTAGAAAGGTGAGTTCAGAAACTGAGCAAACAGGAATGCTTCCTTTCTTCGCAGATCTTTGGTCATGCCTTTCTCTACTACTCGTTCTCTTGATTCTGAATCATAAGTCCTGGGAAACTAGACAGTTCAAAAAGAACTTTCATTAGAGAGCAGTGAAGGTAAATTGACTGGTGAAGACAAAATACATTTTAGCTATCTCTTCCTTCAGGATGGGATGGGTGCATGCACTTTTTTTTTTTTTTTTTTTTTGAGATGGAGTCTCGTTCTGTCACTCAGGCTGGAGTGCAGTGGCGTGATCTAGGGTTATGGCAACCTCTGCTTCCTGGGTTCAAGCTAATTACTGAATTTTTAGTAAAGACGGGGTTTCACCATGTTGGCCAGTCTGGTCTTGAACTCCTAACCTCAGGTAATCTGCCTGCCTCAGCCTCCCTAAGTACTGGGATTAAAGGCGTGAGCCACCGCACCTGGCCCATGCATTCACACTTTAATAAATTTTGCATGGTTACATAAAGTTGCTTTGAGGATCCAAGAATTCTGTTTTCTGGGCCTAAGGGAGGAATGATGCAGACAGAAAAGATTGGTAACCAGCACTGGGGAGGGAGAGGCATAAAGGAGATAGTGCTGACCCTTCTCCGTCTCTCCCAACCCTAACCTGTTGCAGGCACCCGGTTCCTTCTTTAACCCTTTAGCCAGTTAATTAAAGTATATGAGCAACGACATGTGTACCTGACATCTTCAGATGCTTTTGTGACAGTTTTCAAAATGTACCCTTTCTCTGGCTGTTGTAGCCATGTAGTCCGGGCTCAGGCTCTGCCAATTATTAAAGCCAAAGAAATATATTTGAAGCTGGGTGTGGTGGTGTCCTTAGTCCTAGCTGCTCTAGAGGCTGAAGTAGGGGGATCACTTGAACCCAGGATTTCAAAGTTACAGTGAGCTCTGATTGTATCACTACACTCCAGCCTGGGCAACAACAGAGTGAGGCAGCAAGACCCTGTCTATTAAAAAAAAAAAAAACTATATATATAAATATATATATATATAATAGTTGTGCATATATATAGTTGTGTAAGTATATAGTTGTGTGTGTATATATATATATGGTTGTATATATATATATATGTATTCTGAAACATTATTCCATCTCCCCCAATAAATCATCTTTCCTCCTCTTCCTTATCATACTACTTCCTCTGGTTAGCATACATCCTGAGCAACTGTCATTTTGAGGAAGGCTGGCAATCAAATAGAGGTGATGGGACAGGGCCTGAATTATTAACAAGCAGTAGGTTGGACTCTGGTCCTCACATTAGATGCTTTGATCAGTCAGCTGTCTATTGGCATAATCCAAAGAAAGAAAGGACCTGCCTTGTTGTACTTGGGATGCTTTCTTCTTCTTTATTTTTTTCTTTTTCTAACCAGTGTCTTGTGATACTAGGGATGCTTTCTTGTCCTCATGATTGCCTCAGAATCTGCATCTGCTCCTTATTCAATTGAGTCTTAAGTTTGCAGCTTCCTGAAACCACCTACCTTTGTAGCAGGTTTTTCATACAAATGTTTAGAACTCAGATTTCCTCTGATCTTGTTTCTCTTGCCTTATTCCACATGCTTTCTTTCCTTTGAGAAATCCTCAAAATCTGTGATCTGCTTAGCATTCTTCCTTGCTTTCAGTGAAATTTTGAATTTATTCTTTTAAGTGTTTTGTTTTACTGGATTTAGGATGGAAAGGGATTCAGATATGTGCATAAAGTCTATCATATCAACCCAGTCTTAGTTTTTATTATTTCACATATATGTATCTATAGTTTCATATAATATTACCCTTCTATGTATGATTGACTCAAAATGTTATTAGAAATCTAAACATTATTTATAGTTTTCTTTAGTAGAAACACATTTCCAGCTCAAATATATTTAAAAGTATAGAATATGTTAAGTTTATTTTGCAAGTTAATATAAGATTTAAAGAATAAAATGCAATATGACATATATGTCTGAGTAGTGCAGATAACTACTTTTTTATGGAGATAAAAGTTGATAACAAAATTTATTACTGGCTTATTACATGTATTACATGTAACACATATAGATAGTTTTTATGTTTCTGTTTATGAGAAGAGTTTATATAATTTGACTTATGGTCCAATATATATATATATATATATATTTTTTTTTTTATGTAGCACAAGCATTTTTCAGAGTTGCAGAACAGAGGTCAAACTTGTAGACTCTAGGTCAGATCAGGCTATAGACATGTTTGGTCCTCATAATATTAGCTCGCTTCTTTTTTTTTAAAAAAAAAAATGAATTAATTGCCAGTGTTGGAAAATAAAGATATTTCAGGAAGAGTTCCTGACTTATAGCTTCTCTTAAAAAATCAGAAGATTTAACAACTTTGGGCCTACATTCCTCTGGGGCAATAAATGATTAGAGCTGAGTGGTGGCTGCCCTTGTTAGCTAGTAGTTCACTACAGTCTTCGTCATTCTCTATTATCACTTAAGCCAATCTGTTTTGCTCTTTATTGCTTCTTTCCTGATCCTGTAGGTGTTTGAGTTTGTGACACCTACTATATAGTCTTTAAAATCATTATCTTAAAGTATTATGAAATACTCATGGAGTAAGGGTACTACAGTTATCAGTTTTCTTTCTTTTTAAAAGTATATGTAATTATTTGATTTTCAACTTTGTAAACATATTGTTTCACATTGGCATTATAACCTGGAAGCAGAAATATAGAGTCAAAAAATGAGAACAGTTATATGGCTCTTGATAAATATGGAAAGTGCCTTCATAATAAAAATAGCTAATGTTGAATCTAGAAAGAGGAGTCAATAGAGAAGTCAGAGGAAATGCTGGCTTTCTACCCACAGGGCCTCGTAGTGTCTTTGTGGAGATCACGTCAGTTTAGGTCTGGTTTTTATTCTTGCTGATCCAATTAGTAATCAAAAACTGGCTTGGTGAACACAGACTCGGAATAAAGGAAGCGGTAGTTTTGAAGGAGATTTCAGTATACCTTAGTGAGAACTGATGTATTAAGTTTGCTTTATAGTACAGAACATTTGTCTTTCAAAATCATAATGCTTGCTGAGTCAGCATCCATTTTCCTTGGACACTGCTGGGTGAATACTGCTGAATTCTTGTTGCAACCCCCTCCTTCTTTCTAAAAAATTATTTATACTACCGTCTTCTGTTAATACATTCTATAATATGAATTTTAGTATCATTAGGTTACATCTTTGTATATGTCATTTTTGTTTCTGAAATACCTAATTACCTTATTGGAGTTGGGATAGAGGAGTTCAAATGGCCATTTTATGGTGGATGACTTATAGATAAAGATGCCATCCATTGTATGTTTACTCTTTCTGGATTCATGTTTAGTTTTGTCTTCTAAATTCTGAGTATACTTTGTTCTTATATGTTGATTAATCTAGCATGTTTAATATTTTATAGTTACCCAAATAAAGTTCACATTTATCATGTTGTTTTATCCAATTCATACCCTTTGTTAGTTATCTAAGAGGGTATCATGATTTCCATTTTTAAAAACAAAGAAATTGGGTTGGGCATGGTGGCTCACGCCTGTAATTCCAGCACTTTGGGAGGCCGAGGCAGGTGGATCACCTGAGGTCAGGAGTAGGAGACCAGCCTGGCCAACAGGGTGAAACCCCATCTCTACTAAAAATTAGCTGGGTGTGGTGGCGGGCACCTGTAATCTCCTGCTGAGGCAGGAGAATCACTTGAACCTGGGGTCGGAGGTTGCAGTTGAGCTGAGATCGGGCCATTGCACTCCAGCCGGGCGACAGAGTGAAACTCTGTCTGGCTGAAGGCAGGCGAGCGGGGGAAGAGGGGTGGTGGTGGATAAGAAACTGATGATCAGAGAAGGTAAGTGACTTATTCAAGGTCAAAAAGCTAGTAAGATGATTACCAGAGGCTGGGAAAGGTAGAAGTGGGGAGGAAGGGAAGTGGGAATGGTTAATGGATACAAAAAGTTGTTAGAATAAATAAAACCTGCTACTTGATAGCACAACAGAGGGGCTATGGTCAATAATAATTTAGTTGTACATGTTAAAATAACTAAAGGAGTATAATTGGGTTGTTTGTAACACAAAGGATAAATCCCAGACGGGTTGAATACCCCATTTACCATAATATGATCATTACACATTGCAAGTCTGTATCAAAGTATCTCATGTATCTCAAAAATATATGTACTTACTATGTATCCACAAAAATCAAAAATTAAAAAACAAAACTAGTAACAGGATTGGGCATTAAAGTGAGATTTTCTGACTTCAAAGTCCATGTTTCCAAGATAAGCAGTAGAACCAGATGGTGGACTTAGTGATGAGAAATGAGAAGGGACCATAACCCTAAGATACAGATTGTTTCTTTTGAAAGTTCTTTTTTTGCTCCTACTGGGAAAGCAGGGTCACCCTACTGGGTATAAGTGGCATAGAACCTGTCAAGAGGAGTCCTTGGGGATATAGTCGTACCCTGTTTATGAGTGAGAATCCTGCAAATTTGAGAATCCTGCAAATCCTTTGATCTTCTCTGGGAGAGCTGTAGATAGAAGGGCAAAAGTTAAAGAGAGGTTTTATACAGAAGCATTCCTATAAGGCCCCCTTCTCATTTGGCTAAACACAAAGGTATTCACTAGTAAAGCTTATCCCTGAAACATTTTCATTTTAATAAAAGACTTATAAATAGAAATATAAAAGGGAAAAATCAGTGAAGGTGGCCAGGCTTGGACTTTGGGAGGCTGAGGCAGGAAAATCACAAGGGCGGGAGTTTGAGACCAGCCTGGCCAATATGATGAAACCCCCATCTCTACTAAAAATACAAAAATTAGCTGGGTATGGTGGCAGGCAACTGTAGCCCCAGCTGCTGGGGAGGCTGAGATGGGAGAATTGCTTGAACCCAGGAGACAGAGGTTGCAGTGAGCTGAGATCACGCCACTGCCTTCCAGCCTGCGTGACAGAGCCAGACTCTGTCTCAAAAAAACAAAAACAAAAGCAAAAACTCAGTGAAGGTGCAGTGGCAGATAAGGGATTCCCTTTTTATTACATTTTTATTTCAGTATTTTTTAAAAATTAGTTTGAAATATTATTTTTAAAATAGTACACAAATAATAAAAGGAGTTCTTAATAGTCCTTCAGGCTTTTATTCTCTTAAAATGATTTCTAAAACCATTTAACAGGAATTTTAAAATAAAACTTCTAGTATAAGTTCATTATCATTCGTGTACACTTAACATAAGCATTATAGCACAATTCTGAAATATGAAAATAAGGTATACTTCTGTCTCCAGGGACTTCCGATAGTTTTATTTGAAAAGAGAGAAGTATTCAAGTCAGGTTTGGCATATGGGTTTCCTCATGTTGACTTTTGAAATACTGGGTGGTGACTGTAACCAACCAGTATTCCCTAGCTCCTTAATGCACCTGAAATGACTACGAATGGAGAGAGTACTAGACGTAGCATCTATTTCTTTTGTAGGGATTAGAAACAAGATGCTTCTTGCTCTACTTCAAAGGTTTCTGAGTGGGTGATTAAGAACAATTTTAAATGTTTTGGAGTTGAAAGAAAGTTATGAGTCCTTTTTCAGCCTGAGACTTAAATGTTATGAAGGAAAGCATACCCAGTCAGCATTCCAAGGATACTGCTAGCAGCTGCATCAGAATATTCTTAGGGACATTGCTTTATAGACAAGAAATCCCTTGGACCTTAAGATCAAGAGAAATAAATTGATCAGGCCTTTGCAGGAGCAATTTATCACCCTGAATATCTTTGACAATTGCTGAAAATGCATGCTGGCGGGAAGTTTTTTAATTACCAAAACCATCAGATCATTTGCTTGGTTCTTTCAGAGTCAGTGAAATATACGAGTGAGTAATGGAGTCTTTTGAAGAAAAATTAGCTAAGCATTGTGTCTGGCACTGTCCCTGTTGCAGATGGCACTGTCCCTGTTGCCAGATGTGCAGGGACAGTCGCAAGTCATCAGGTTCACATATATAGAAGCACACACATATATGTATGTTACATATATATATGTATATGCATGAGAGTTAAAATAAGAAAGAAAATATTTTGTAGTTCACAGGAGAACCTCATATTTACAGCAGGTTGAATTTCTGGAAAAGGCATTTTAATTAAATGGAAGTGATTTCCTTAAGTTGAATTTGGTTTTCCTTTAGAAGTAACATTATAATAGAGTTATAAGCTTACCTAGGGAAGAGATAACCATGTCTTTATAAAATTGGTTATAAATGTAATATTTGATTAGCTATTAGTGATAGAAAAGGACAATAATAAGCTAGCACTTTTCAAACATAATACATTTTCTCATTTAATTTCTCACACTATTATCTTCATTTTGCAAATCAGGAAACAAGTTTAGAGAGATTCAGTGATCTCAGGAAGGTCATATGGCAAGGAAGTGCTAGAGCATGACTTCATTAAAGGGATTAGAAAACACTAACCCTTGAGAGTTTCAGGGTTAGCAATAGCAGCAACAATGAAAAAATATTTGAAGCTAGAGATGGATTATAATGGAAAAGTAGAGACATTTCACTCTCTCTGTGTTAAGAGAAGTAATGGAAATAGTTGCCAGAGGATTGTATCAGTGATTTACTGTGCTGAATGGTAGTAAATTGAGGACTGATGGTACTGCAGTTGTGAAATATATGAAGTCCTACAAAAAGGTAGAAAGCATTAAAGAATTTGCCTTGACTGGGTAATAATGGTAACAACTTAAAAATAGCTTGGGGCATTATAACTGATAAATATCTGCTTATTATTGCAATAGGATGTGTACTCTGTAGTCCAAACTTGTTCTTCGTGCATGATGACATTGGGCATAATGTCTGTAAAATAGATAAGAGCAAAGGAAATTATGAAATATTCCAGAGCTATTTATACCCAGAGTATTCAAAAATAAGATCAGACGGGTTTATGTCTTGGATGTAGAAACCTGGAAGTAGTATCTTTCTCACACAACAAACCAGAAAAAGTCAGAAAATACACAAAATCATAACTTTTCTTGAGTGTATCAGAGAGCCGAGGTTTCAGGGCAATCAACTAGCCTGAAATCTAGGAAAAGTATAGATGATTCCAAGGAGAGACAGAATGTAAGCGCTGGCTTACCTGTTGGCAAAGGATGGGATAAAGATGGGGTCAATATACAAGTGATTAAGAGTTTAACTAAAAAGTTTAACAGGTTGTTAAAGGTTGAGTGTGGGCTAATTTGAGAGTATATAATAGCTCAGAGCTGCAGACACGAAGGGAGTTTGCACCCACCTACAGTTTCATATCCAAGGACCTCTCCTGGGTGCTCACAGGAAAGACTGGGGAGAAGGTGAGAGAACAGAGCAATCATCCCTCAGTTCTGCAGGCTTAGAGAGGGAGATTGCTGCTGTTCTTGCTGCTGCAGGAAGAATACAAAGCTTCACCCATATCCTTCTCTAAGGGAAAAAGACTTCATGCCATTTGGGGAAGAGAAGCAAACCCTGTTGAACCTTAGGGTATAATTAGAAACCCATTAGGAAAAGAGACTAGGAAAAGAGGAAGTAAAATACCCTCTACTGATAGGGGAGGGATCAGAAACCATCTAGGCCTAGACAATTGGAGGTTTTCTATTCAATGACCAGGATTCAGTAAAACAAATATGAGACACATAGAACAAGAAAAACCAGCTGAATGTCAAGAGAGAAAGCAATCAATAGAACACGATTTAGAAATGACCAACGTGTTAGAACAATCAGACATGGAATTTAAAATAACTATGATTAGTATGTTAAAGGCCCTAGTGGAAAAGATGGACAACATGCATGAACACATAAGGAGTTTCAGCAAAGAAATGGAAACTGTGAGAAAGAATCAAATGGGAGTGCTTAAAATGTAAAACACAGTGATGAAGAATACCTTTGATGGCTCATCAGTAGATTTGTCACAGCTGAGGAAAGAATCAGTGTACTTGAATATAGTCAATAGAAGTTACCCAAACTAAAACATAAAGAAAAATGAATGGGGGGTAAATCCCCAAACAACTGGGCATCAAAGAGTTCTGGGACAGAATCAAATGGTCTAATGCAATAATGCACCTGTAATTGGAATCCCAAAAGGAAAGGAAAGAATGGGGCTGAAGAAATGTTAAAAGAGATAAAGGTTTAGAATTTTCCAAAAGTAGTGAAATGAAAGCTATCAAGTCACAGGTGCAAGGAGCTCAGAGAATCCCAAGAAGGATAAATGACAAACACATATCCTCCCTATCCCCGACACCCATACCTTGACATAACATACTCACATTTCTGAGAACCAAATATGAGGTAAAAATTTTGAAGGTAGACAGAGAAAAAAGAAATGCTATATAGAGAGGAACAAATATGAATTACAGTAGATTTCTCTTCAGAAACCTTGCAAGCAGTTTATTACAAAACTGAACATACTCTTACCATGCAATCTAGTAGTCACACTCCTTGATATTTACCCAAATGAACTGAAAACTTACATCCAGACAAAATCCTGCATGTAGCTGGGCATGGTGATGTGGGCCTGCAGTCCCAGCTACTTAGGAGGCTAAGGCAGAAGGATTGCTTGAGCCTAGGAGTTTGAGGCTGTAGTATGCTATGAATGCCTGTGAATAGCTACTGTGCTCCAGCCTGGGCAACATAGCAAGACCCTATCTCTAAAAACACAAAAACTGCATGTGGATGTTCACAACAGCTTTATCCATAATTGTCAAAACTTGGAAGCAACCAAAATGTTCTTCAGAATGTGAATAAATAAACAAACCATGGTATACTTAGCACTAAAAATAACTGAGTTATCAAGCCATAAAAAGACATGGAGGAAACTTAAAAGTGTTTTACAAAGTGAAAGAAACCAATCAAGTTACATACTATATGATTTCAACTATATGACATTCCGGGAAAGGCAAAACTATAGACAGTTAACTTGTTTCCAGCGGTTAGGAAAGAAGGAAGTAACTTAGAGCAAAGAGGATTTTTAGGGCAGTAAAACTATGTTGTATAATATGACAGTGGTGAATATATGTCATTATACACTTTTGAAAACCCAGAGAAAGTACACTACCAAGAGTGAACCCTAATGTGAACTGTGGACTTTGGATGATAATGATATGTCAATGTAGGTTCACTGATTATAACAAATGTACCACTGTAGGATGGGATGTCAGTAGTGTGGGGGATGG
Source organism: Sapajus apella (assembly GCF_009761245.1). NCBI lineage: Eukaryota > Metazoa > Chordata > Mammalia > Primates > Cebidae > Sapajus > Sapajus apella. The sequence goes on from NW_022436977.1 coordinate 20,889,070, forward strand.
GTTTCATGTGGCGGGTTGGGTAGTATATTGGAACTCTGTACTTTCTACTCAATTCTGCTGTGAACCAAAACTGCTCTAAAAAAACAAAATTTGTTAACTAAAAAGAAATTTAAAAAATAGATGCAAAGAAAGAGGGAGAGAGGGAGGGAGGGAGGGAGGGAGGAAGGAAGGAAGGAAGGAAGGAAGGAAGGAAGGAAGGAAGGAAGGAAGCAAGCAAGCAAGCAAACCTTGCAGGCTAGAAGATAATGGGTGACATATTTAAATGGGAAAAAATTCTGTCAACCCAGAATTCTATAACCAGTAAAAATGTCTTTCAAAAAATGAAGGAGAAAAATGGTAAATTTAATGTTATATGTATTTTATCATAGTAAAAGAAAGGAGAGACCAAGGTATTTAAGAATAGCTGGATGAAAAGAATGCAAAGAGCAAACAATGGCACTGATACTTCATAGTTAATGTGAAGAGACCAAGTTTAGAAAGTAAAAAATTATTCAAGGGATGCCGCAACCATTAAGGATAATAAAAGACAGCAATAATATTATCACAGTAGTATCTAACATTTTATTGAGTACATATTATGGACCCAGCACAAAGCTGAAATACTTTATATCTGGCACTGGCAAACGATTTTATTTTATTTTTATTTATTTATTTTTTAGCTTTAGATGGAGTCTCACTCTGTATAGCCCAGGCTGGAGTGCATTGGCATGATCTCGGCTCACTGCGACCTCCGCCTCCCGGGTCCTGGTTCGAGCAATTCTCCTGCTTCAGCCTCCAGAGTAACTGGGATTATAGGCACGTGCCACCATGCCCAGCTACTTGTTTGTATTTTTAGTAGAGACAGGGTTTCACCATGTTGGCCAGGCTGATCTTGAACTCCTGACCTCATGAGCTGCCCACCTCAGCCTCCCAAAGTGCTGGGATTATAGGCGTAAGCCACTGTGCCCAGCCTTTATTTTTATTTAGAAAGAAGGTCTCACTCTGTTGCCCAGGCTGGAGTACAGTGGCACCATGATAGTTCACTGCAGCCTCGAATTCCTGGGCTCAAGGGATCCACCCACCTTAGCCTCCCAAGTAGCTGGAACTACAGGCTTGTGCCACCATGCCTGCCTAATTTTTAAACTATTGTTACAGGTGTCTCACTATGTTGGTCAGGCTGGTCTCCAACTCCTGGCTTCAAGAGATCTGCTTTGGCCACCACCCAAAGTGTTGGAATTACAGACATGAGCCACTGTGCCCATAGGTTTTTCTTTCTTTCTTTCTCTCTTTTTGAGAAAAAGTTTCACTCTTGTTGCCCAGGCTGGAGTGCAATGGTGCGATCTCGGCTCACCGCATCATCCACCTCCCGGGTTCATGTGATTCTCCTGCCTCAGCCTCCTGAGTAGCTGGGATTACGGGCATGTGCCACCACACCCGGATAATTTTGTATTTTTAGTTGAGACAGGGTTTCACCATGTTGCCCAGGCTGGTCTCAAATTCCTGACCTCAGGTGATCCACCTGCCTTGGCCTCCCAAAGTACTGGGATTACAGGTGTCAGCGGTGTTCCTCTAATCCTTCCGCCTCAGCCTCTCCAGTAGTGGTAACAACAGGTGTGTACCTCTGCACCTGGCATGGGAGACTTTTAAAAATAAAAGTCCAGACAGTAAATATTTTTGGTTTAGCAGACTATTTACAATTTCTTTTGTCTATTATTATTTTTTCATTTGTTTATTTTGTTTTTATACCTTTTAAAAATGTAAGAAGCCATTCTTAGCTTGAGGGCAATACAAAAACTGTATATGGGCTTGATTTGGTTTAGTATATAATTCGTTTATCCCTAGTCTAGACTTTAAGTTTTTGACCTCAGTCCACATGACTGCTTAACAAAATTCAAGTCAATTTCACATCCCTGAAAAGTCTGTAGAAAGGACCAAAGGCATATGGAAATTGAGAATTAATTGTCATATATCTATGGCTTTTGTTGCTGTAGGAACAATGATATAACAAAATTAAGGAAATAATTGAAATCTTCTGTAATTCTACCAACCTAGCACAATAGCCAAATCTACTTTCCAATTTTGGCCTTCGTGCAGTATATTTTAAGAACAGTAATTTTTAATGTTATTTTCAGCATGTAAAAATAACTTCAGCATTCCTAATTTTAAAATCTCATTAACATTTTTAATATTTTAATAGAATGTTAAAAGATTTATCAGTTGAATTCCAATCATGCAGGTTCATGAGAGCTGTTGCTTTCACCCCTCTAATCATATATTAGAGTAGCATATTTCAGCCGGTAACTACAAATCAAGAGAGAATAGAGATCCAAAAGAGGGAGAAGAGGTGTGTAATAAAGAGCATATGAGGATTGGGAAAGAGAAAAAGATGGGAGTAGCATGGGATAGCATTGTTAAAGTGGTACATTTCATACCCAAAAGGTCAATTTTTACTTAAGGTTTTTTCAAACTTTTGGCCTGCTGTGTTATTTCCTATTTTTGGTTTTGTTGGTACAGAATTACTTTTAGTTTCTTTATTATTTTTCCTAAGATTGATGATGTTTATACTTTTTACCACTCTTACTTAGCTTTGCCTTTCTGTCCTCGGCTATTTTGTCTAGCTATGGTTAAGTTTGTATTTCTCTTCCCTTGCCTTATATCTTTTCATTTGCCTATCAACCTTCTCAAATACTTTGTGAATGAAAATACATTTTGTAATTTCTGAAACAATTCACAATACCATTATGCTGTGGTCTGGGGCCATTGGTGGTCCCTGACACCCTTTCAGAGAGTCCCTGGAGTCACAGCTATTTTCAAAAAATGCTAGGGGTTATTAACTTTCTTTCTTGAATTGATGCATATTTTAAAAAATTCTCAGTTTAAACTTCTAAAATGGTAAAAATATACCACATATATTATCCACACAAATAAAAGCTCATTGGTGTCCTGAATCATTGTTAGCAGTGTAAAGAGGTCCTGAGACCAAAAAGTTTGAGAATGACTAATATATTTCATCAGCAAACTAAAAACATTTATTAAGCAGCTTTGTATTTTCAGTCCCGGTACTAGTTGTGTAGAATCAGTGGCAGAACCTTCCCACACAGTTTAGAGGTAAAGACAGTACATCTCAAAGGATCAGTACAGTTGGAGTCAGTATGTGCAGAAATATTACACATCACAGGAGTCCAGAGGAAGGTGTATTTAACTTGTTGTGATTATGTTACTGGTGATAGGGGTGGGATCAAAGAGAGGCTGGAACCACATTTCTTAAGCTTTCCTAGAGGAGGTGACCACTGAACCAATTCTTTTAAAGATTAGAATGAGGCCGGGCGCGGTGGCTCAAGCCTGTAATCCCAGCACTTTGGGAGGCCGAGGCGGGTGGATCACGAGGTCAAGAGATCGAGACCATCCTGGTCAACATGGTGAAACCCCGTCTCTACTAAAAATACAAAAAATTAGGTGGGCATGGTGGCGCATGCCTGTAATCCCAGCTACTCAGGAGGCTGAGGCAGGAGAATTGCCTGAACCCAGGAGGCGGAGGTTGTGGC
>NW_022436977.1:20892693-20908059 GCF_009761245.1 Sapajus apella
GGCATGGTGGCGCATGCCTGTAATCCCAGCTACTCAGGAGGCTGAGGCAGGAGAATTGCCTGAACCCAGGAGGCGGAGGTTGTGGTGAGCCGAGATCGCGTCATTGCACTCCAGCCTGGGTAACAAGAGTGAAACTCTGTCTCAAAAACAAAACAAAACAAAACAAAAAAAGATTAGAATGAGGCAGGTGAAGTATCGTTGTAGGAGGCCTTTTGGACATGGTGGTGTGCGCCTGTAGTCCCAGCTATTTGGGAGGCAGAGAGAGGATAATCGCTTGAACTAGGGCGGCAGAGGTTGCAGTGAGCAGAGATTGCACTACTACACACCAGGCTGGCAACAGAGCAAGACAACATCTCAAAAAAAAAAAAAAAAAAAAAAGAGTAGTGGAGATTTGACAGGGAACAGTTCTTAGAGAGCCAATTTCGGCCTTTTAGGAGTTTAGACTCTATCCTTAAAGGGAAACCCCACTTTATTTATTTATTTATTTTGAGCACATATGTGGTATTATTTCATCTTCCTATACGTGAAGAATTTGGCTTATTAAAATATTAATCATTGGATGTCAGACCCATTTGTAAACAGAATGTAACTGTAGTTTTTAAAACATAGTACGGTCATGGATTCAACCAACTGTGGATGGAAAATGTTTGGGAAAAATAAAAAATAAAAAAAACAATACAGTAAAACAACAATTTACATACATTTACATTGTATTAGGTATTCTAAGTAACCTAGAAAGATAAAGTATATAGGAGGATATACTAGGTTATATGCAAATACTACTCTATTTTATATAAGGGACTTGAGAATTTGGATTGTAGTATCTTGGGGGGTTCCTGGAACCAGTCCCCAGGGGACAACTGTAGGCTTAATAGGAAGAAATTGTGTGGTAAATATTCACCATCAATTTAGTTGTAATGGGCAGTAGTAATTATGAGTTTCCTCATTAAAGCTAATGAAGGTAAAAAATATTTCCTTTTTTTTTTTTTTTTTTTTTTTTTTTTTGAGACAGAGTCTCCCATTGCCCAGGATGGAGTGCAGTGGCACAATCTTGGCTCACTGCAACCTCTGTCTCCTGGGTTCAAGCAATATTCCTGCCTCAGCCTCCTGAGTAGCTGGGACTACAGGCACATGTCACCATGCCCGGCTAGTATTTTTGTATTTTTAGTAGAGATGGGGTTTCATCATTATTTCGCCTGGCTGGTCTGGAACTCCTGACCTCGTGATCCACCTGCCTCAGCTTCTCAAAGTGGTGGGATTACAGTCATGAGCCACCGCACCCAGCCCATTTTTTTAAAGACTAAATTGAGAACTACTAGAGCTAAAAGCAGTACAGGCATGAAAGGAAAAACGACAAGCTACAAATAAATAGTAGTAAAATGAACGCTAAACCTTTAAATCATCTACTCAGTAATAAATAACAAAACATCTTACCAAATCTGCATCATTTTTATTGCCATCATTTAAATCTGATGGTTTCTTATAACTATCATACTAAAACAAACAAACAAACAAAAAACCAAATTTATTTCTCACAGTCTGGGAAGTTCAAAATCAAGAAGTTAGTGCCTTGGTCACTCTGCTTCTAATATGGCACCTTGAATAGCACATCTGTTTTTAATAAGTTTTGCCTTTCATACCTTTGAAATAATTTTAGCTGGGCACAGCGGCTTACACTTGTAATCGCAACACTTTGGGAGGCTGAGTTGGGTGTATTACTTGAACTCATGGGTTTGACACCAGCTTGGGCAACATGGCAAACCCCTGTTTCTATAAAAATTAGCTGGGTGTGATGGTGTACTCCTCTGGTCCCAGCTACTCAAGAGGCTGAGGTAAGAGGATCACTTGAGCCTGGAACGTTGAGGCTCCAGTGAGATGTAATTGTGTCACTGCACTCCAGCCTGGGTGAGACCCTGTCTCAAAAAAGAAAAAAAAAGAAAAATAATTTGAGTGATATAGGCTCTTTGCTACCAGGTATGATACTACTAAGAAAGTTTTATTAGCATTATTCATAATAGCCAAAAAGTGGAAATAACCCAAATATCTATCAGGTGAGAAATGAATAAATAAAATGTGATATATCCATATGATGCAACATTTGCCAGTAAAAAGAAATATATGTTTTCTGCATGGATGAGCCTTGAAAATGTTATGTTAAATGAAACAAACCAATCACAAAAGACTACACATTGTATAATTCCAGTTACAGTCATGTGTCAACACTTAGCAACAGGCTATGTTCTGAGAATAGGGTGATTTTGTTGGGTGAACGTCCTAGAGCGTGCACAACCCTACATGGTATAGCCTACTCTGCTACTTAGGTTATGTGGTCTAGCCTACTGCTCTTAGGCGACAAACCTGTATAGCATGTTACTGTACTGAATACTGTAGGCAGCTGTGACACAATGGTAAGTGGCTATCTAAACAGAAAAAGTATGGTAAAACCTCAAACATCTTTAATGTATGAAACATTAAAAATGGTATACCTATATGGGGCACTTATCATGAATGGAGCTTGTAGGACTAGAAGATGCTCTGGATGGCCGGGCGTATTGGCTCACGCCTATAATCCCAGCACTTTGGGAGGCTGAGGCAGGCGCATCACAATATCAAGGGATTGAGATCATCCTGGCCAACATGGTGAAACCCCATCTCTACTAAAAAATACAAAAATTAGCTGGGCGTGGTGGCATGCACCTGTAGTCCCAGCTACTCGGGAGGCTGAAGCAGGAGAATCGCTTGAATCTGAGAGATGGAGATTTCAGTGAGCCAAGATTGCTCCACTGTACTCCAGCCTAGCGATAGAGCGACACTCCATCTCCAAAAAAAGAAAAAAAGTTTCTCTGGATGAGAGAGTGAGTGAGTGGTGAGTGAACACGAAGGTCTAGGACATGGATGTTCACTACTATGGATTTACTAATAACGTACACTTAAGCTACACTAAATTTACTAAAATTTTTTTCTTCCATAACAAATTAAGCTCAGCTTACTGTAACTTCATGAACTTTTAGAATTTTTAAACTTATTGTTTTGTAATAATACATAGCTTAAAATATAAACATATTGTATAGTTGTACAAAAACGTTTAAAATATTTTGTAAGCTTTTTGCTATTTAAAATTTGTTTTTACTTTTTAAACTCTGTTTTTAAAAATTAAGGTAAACACACATTGGCCTAGGCATACACAAGGTCAGGATCATCATTATCACTGTCTTCAACCTTTGTATCTTGTCCCACTGGAAGGTCTTCAGGGGCAGTAACACACGTGGATAATGATAAAAATTTATAGTATAATAATAAAACAGTAACATAGTCATTACTATTATCAAATGTTATTTGCTGTACATAATTGTATGTGCTATGCTTTTATATGACTGGCATTGCAGTAGGTTTGTTATATAAGCGTCATCACAGACATATGAGTAATGCATTACATCATGATGGCTATGACACCACTAGGCAATAGCAATTTTTCAGCTTCATTATAGTCTTATGGGACCACTATCATATATGAGATCCATTGTTGACCAAAACATTGGATCAGCTGCATGACCGCATAGGCAAATCCATGGAGACAGCAAGTAGATTAATGGTTGTCCATGACTGGGGGAGAAAGGAGGTTGAGAAATGGGGAGTGACTGCTTGCTAATGGGTATGGCAGGATTTCTTTTTGGGGTGATAAAAATGTTCTAAAGTTGATTGTGGCAAAGGTTGCACAATATTATATATGTACAAAAAAATCACCAAACTGTACATTTTAAATAGGTGTATTGGTTGGCATATGAGTTATCCCTCTATAAAGCTGTTTACCTGTATTTCAACAGTTAGTGTCATAACTTGAATACTGAAAAGTTTGAAAATACATGTTGTGAGGGAAGGTAAAAACGCCAAAGGCTACATTGTACCAGTATATGTCTAATCAAAACTATTCCATAAAACTGCTTTCTAACTTGAATAGAATGATTTTTTTTTCCTTTGAAGATAAAAATCCCCTGTATCTTTTACCATTTTATTGGTATTTAATTCCTGCTTCTCCCTCTCTGGAGAAACTTTGAATTCTGACAGAGCTCATTCTGTATTGACCTGACAAGGTCTCAGAGACTAGTACTATTGCAGCTAATGAGTCAAGTGGACAGACACTCATGCTGGCTGTGTTCCCAAGACTATTCTTATGTTAGGGCAAATGGCATGAGGACAATGCATCCAATGTATCAGACACAAAGAGGTTTTTCTTCCTGATTGACCATGTGTGTCCTCTTTTGTTTGAATAATAGGAGGAAAATCTTCCAACCATGACTTCTGGAATTCCTTCTTTTCCCTCTCCTAGTACCCAAGGTTATGAGTGTAGGCAAGGCTTTTGTTCCATAGCTATTATCTCCTTTTTTCAATTTTCCCTTTTCATTCCTTTTAGGTCCCCATGCCTCAGAGCAGAAGGTTGTGACTAGTGAGCCTTTCTGATTTGTTTACTGATTCAGGCTCACACAGTGAACAGCTGGGAGTCTAGCCAGTTTTGTCATACTGTTGCTTGTCTAAGTGATTCCCAAGTGAGTCAGCGAGACCTTAGGTCCAACTCTGACCATCCATTTGGTTAGTGGTTTGGGTAGGCTATTGACTGGGAGGCTTTTTGAACTCTTACATGGTACCTTTTGAACCCTTACTCTTTTGTTCTGTAGGAAAGAATAAAAGTCTGCTTGGGAACTCCCAAAAAGACTCCCATCTTCAAATAAACACTATATTTAATTCCAAGCTAGGACAGTTTCTTTATTTCCTTTTCCTATTGAAGAGTAGTCCGTTTGTGAGATCTTCATTTCCATACCCTGATTTCTCCACAGCCCTTTCATTTAGCTTTTATTTCCATTGATTTGTCAGATCTGTTTACCAGAAGTACATTCTTAGACTGAGGACCTCCTTCATGCCAAAAACCTTCTGTCCTCATTTGACTTAACTTTATGAGATAATATTCCTGACAACTCTTTCCTTCTTAGAACTCAGTCTTTCTTTGAGTGAAACTCATCTTACTGGATTTGACTATATTTTTCACAGTGTAGCATGCAGGCTTACTTCTTATCTTTCAGCTGATTCATCTTTGTTTCTTGCATTGAATTGCATATTCCTCACATTCTCTAATCAGAATATTCTCTGAAGGCTCTTCATCCCAGTGCATGATCAACTGCATCTTGTTTGTATTTAGACCTTGTGGTCCAGGGGAGTGGATATGTCCAAGAGGTTAAAGGTATACAAAGAATGGATAATGGTACCAAGTGGGCCGCTTCTGCATTGAGTGTGATAAGGCTGTCACCATAAGAATCAATTACATGGCTTTCAACTAGTCAGTAGTCCAAAGCTTTTTAACCCTGTAGTACCTTAAGCCAAAGTTTCTAGACTTTAGAGAGCTCAGAATCACTAAGGGTAATGATTTAAAATAGATTTCTGGAACCCCTCCAAATCTGTGATTTAAACTGTCTTGAAGTTGGGCTCAGGAATCTGCATTTTTGAAAAGCACCCAGGTGTTTCTGACAGAGTTGGTTCAGGCATCATTCTCAGAGGAAATAATGTCATAACCACCTTTTCTTTAGTAATAGGCTCCATCCCTAGAGATTTAGAAAGAACTAAGAGTAATTTGCAAAATATAGTATAAATTGCCAAGGACCTGGAATATATCTACTTGTGAAGTAACAGCAGTACTCATCATCTTATGTTTGTTCATCCTCACCTTGGGAACAAGTAGTACCTTCATTGTCATTCTGTATAGAAAAGATCTAAAAGAAGCAGGTACACCAGCTTTCATAATCAGTCTATTTTCACCTTCGTAGGAGTTTCAGAATCATCTGTAAGAGGCCTGGAATCCAGAGGCACCCAGGGGAATTAGCAACAAGAAATACACAGTAAGTAGGTTAGTTAATGAGGTTATGGTGTTAGTATTGTTTTACAGTGTTTAAGATACTCTACTATGCCTACATTTTGGGGGAAATGTGAATCTTTTAATATTTATACTTAATTTGGTTTGATTTCTTACCCTGCCTGCTATCCACAAGCTTTCTTTATATTCTTCTTTCTGGGGGAAATCCCCTCAGAATCCTGTGAAGAGCTGCCGGATAACAAAGCTGGCTTCTCCACCTTGGCATCATAGGGTGAGAAAGACTAGTTTATTTCCCTTTTTTTTTTTTTTTTTTTTTTTTTTTTGAGATGGAGCCTTGTCTCTCACAGGCGGTAGTGTAGTGGCACTATCTCAGCTCAAAAAAAAAAGCTATTAGATACAGTCAGGATGACTGGATTTCAGCTTTTGTGTGGCTAGACTCAGAGCGTAGGGAGGCTTTCAGAGTGCTTGTTAAAACCTCTAAGTTAAATCAGGATGATGGAGAGCTAGCAAAAATTGCTTAATCAGAATAGTTTGGTTGAACTCATACAAGCTTATCTTTTTAGATGTTGTGGAATTCTTTGCAACTCTATAATTCTGGTTTGTACATGTATTTCTAACGTCAGAGATAGTGTTGTGGTTGCCTCGTAGCAAGCCTGAAAGTACCCTAGGGCTGGCCTCTTTATGGTACTTGCAAGTAGAGGATAAAAGATAATGTCTTTGTATCTTGGATACTGGTGACCCTTGGCAACAAACTATCTCTCTTGAGGGAGTCATGATGCCAAGCAAATTTGGAGGAATGGATAATAGAATGATGATATGAATCAAAATAGGGGCCAGGAATCCCAAATTCACTTCTTCCTTCCATTCTCCAGAACCAAGGATTGCAGTTTCCACATTTTTTTTTTTCTGTTTTAACAGTGTCTCCTTTTTCATAATCAGATGATGGGAATTCATGTGTTTCAAAGAGATTACTTGGACATGACAACTCCAAGAGAGGTCATGGTGGATGGCCTTACTATTGAAAATGTAATCCATGGATCAGCAGCAGCAGCAGCATTACCTGGGAGCTTGTTAGGATTTTATAATTTCAGGTCCCACTCAAGACCTACCGAATCCGAATCTGCATTTTAGCAAGATCCTCAGGTGATTTGCATGCATGTTAAAGTTTGAGGAGCACTGGTAGAGGGAACTGTGGCTATTTATTTTATTGGTCATGTATACACTAATTTCCTGACCTCTCTTGATTGTTAAAATGACTGTGAACTTACTAGAACTACAACATATTGGTGTGAGAGAGGTGTTTACATGTGAAGGTGATCGGTTTCCATGCAGAAACCATGTAACACTCAGCCTAAACAGTTTCTGATAAGGTTGCCCTTAACCTAGGGAACTAATAGTTAATGTTGTCATATTTTTGATATTTGACTACTGTCATGCTCGCTTTTATAAACATATCCAGGAGGTGGGGAGCAGTTTACTACTCTTCATTTGCAAAACAAGCATCTTTACTATAAGTAGCAAATTGTCTATTTTAAAAGCTCAAAAGATAATTTTTAAATGAGGATTTGTTTTGTATGAAGTTTGTAGATGTTTGAAAAAGATGACTAATTCTAATATATGAAGTTTATAGGAATTAAGAGAATGTAAAAAATGGAGGCAGTAAAACATAGAGTCTTCTTTACCTCACAACTGTGACAGGGTCTCTTCAAGAGGCATCAGAAGTGTCAAATGACCATTGGTGAGGAAATGGTACATTTGTAGTTCGGGTTCATACTTTTCTAACTCTGTGGATAAAGGAAGACCCAAGGCTCTGACAGAAGCGAACTCACATTGCTTTTTTGCTTGTGTCTCTTTGTAGAGAACATGCTTTCTGTTCAGTGAAGAGTCAGGTGACAGAGAGTCATGTAATCTTTGAAGCTTGGACTTTTTATTTAGTTTAGTTTTAGTTTTTTTGTTGTTGTTGTTCACTCTGCACTTTCGGGAGCATGGCATTAGTTTCTGGCTGCTTTAGGTATTTGGCTCCTGCTGATGCACATACCACAGGGTCAGGCCACATTCATGCTGTTGCAGGTCCTTTCTCCTAGACTTTAAGGAGATGACGTTTTACATTAGGATGCAGTACACATATCATTTCAAGGCCATTCTGCTGTTCCTGGAGCACAAAGACTTGCTGAGTTTGCCGTGATTGCATGCACATATTTGAAAAGTCAAATGCGTGTATAAAACAGTTTGTCAGGCTGGTATTGGAGGAAAACAAGAACAAGTTGAAATCAGTTGTTTGGGAGGAATATTTTGGCATGATTTCTTTGAAGTTGAGTAAACATAATTTGTCCTGTGTACCCATCTGGGCACACAGTAGCAGTCCTTCTGCCCATAGAAGGAGTTTGCACACATTAGACAAGTTACCAGTCTGAATCTTCAAGACACAGATAGACAGCTCTCTCTCTCTCTCTCTCTCTCTCTCTCTCTGTGTGTGTGTGTGTGTGTGTGTGTGTGTGTGTGTGTGTGTGTGTGTCTGTGTTTGTATTTGTGTTTATACTGTAACATACTCTGTATACAGTATAAAGGCAGAGGCCTTCCCTGAGCTACATTGCTTTCTTCAGAGAGCTTCTAGTCTGCTCTGGTAGCACCTTCTACTTCTTTTAAGGTTAGTACAGGAGACCCTCTTCTTGTCTGTTTGACCTGGACGCTTTCATAGCCATGTCATTCTAAGTCTTCAAGTCTGACCCAGAAAAGCCTTAAGACCCAGACTGCTTGTCTGAAGTCTCCCAAGAGCACAGTTTTGCAGAGGCAAAGTGAGGCTTTGTTGAAGGCACTCAGAACTTTTTTATGAATCTTGCTGTTTCTACCAGGTGAGGGTAGCTGTTCTTTTTCTCCCCTTAGGTTTACTTTACTCTCACTCATCAACCCTGGCAAAGTGGATTTAACCATCAGAAGTATTATTTATTCCAGAGAAAAAAGTGGTTTTATTGGACTTCTTGTTCTCTCAGTAGCTTTTGTGAAGAAAAAAAAATCCTGCACGTTTCATACTATTTGATTAACTGTTATGAGTAAATCTATGAATAAACTCTTTTAGACATCCATTCTCTATTTTGTCTGTTGATTCACTATCATGCTTTTAGTACTTTACAAAGCAGACCCCACATTTTTTATATGAAGCATTTGTGAGATATGACAAAAGTCACTCACTATCATCCCTGCTTCTCACTGCACTCTTGCTGCTGACATTTTTCAGTGAGTGGTGACTGTCTGCACATGGACCTTAAGAACACATTTGTGGTGTATGAAATGGGCTGGCCAAGGACTGCCCTCCTGCAGATTCCCTTCTACAAAATTTATTTTAAAGATACACACTACTAGGCCAGATGTGGTGGCCTCACTTACAAAGTGCTGTAATCCCAGCACTTTGGGAGGCTAAGGTGGGTGGATTACTTGAGGTCAGGAGTAAAAACCAGCTGACCAACACCCTGAAACCCCATCTCTACTAAAAATACAAAAATTAGTTGGGTGCGGTGGCTCATGCCTGTATTCTAAGCTACCTGGGAGGCTGAAGTAGGAGAATAGCTTGAACCCAGGAAGTGGAGGTTGCAGTAAACTGAGATCGCACCATTGCACTCCAACCTGGGCAACACAGCAAGACTCTGTCTGAAAAAAAAAAAAAAAAAAGAAAAAGAAAAAAGATACACACTACTAGATTGATCATTCAGTAATACATTGGAGCATGTGTTTCAGGTTATTACATGAGTAGGCTTATGCTACTACAATTGTTTTAGTGTTTATACAGCAAGAGTGTGGCATTTGTGATTAAATGGATCACCCTGAATTGGAATCATGGACATAATTTAATTTACTTTTATACTTCTGGATGACATGTAGGCTAGCCTTCCTGGAGTCTGCTTAGGATGGAGGTGGACTTTCAAGGTCAGGCCATATCCTGTCAGGCATGCCGTTGAGTGCAGCATACACTTGGAAGGACTAGGTCAAGAATGGGGAGAAGGTATAGGAGCAGTTCCTTTATCTTAGTGGGTTTCTAGTTGGCCATGCCAGGAGGGAATAAAGTAACTGAACCCTGGGAAAGCTACAGAATCTTGCTGCAGGGGGTACATTTGAGGAGAAGCCAGAAAATTTAATGGAGGTAAGAAAATGCAAGAAAGAGAAAAGAGGAGGCACAGGTGAATCAGAGCTCCTTCAGCAACATCTGACAGGGGCTTCCTTTTGGGCATGAAGTTCGGGGTTTATTTTTGAAGTCATGCTAAACAGAAACTTTGAATTCAAGCCAGGCAAGTTGGCTCACACTAATCCCAGTACTTTGGGAGGCCAAGGTGGGAGGATCGCTCTAACCCAGGAGTTTGAGACCAGCCTGGGGAACATAGTGAGACCCTATCTCTACAAAAAAATCTTCTAAATTAGCCAAGTGTGGTAGTGCACGCCTGTGGTCCTAGCTACTTGGGAGACTGAGGCAGGAGGATCTCTTTAGCCCAGGAGGTTGAGGCTGCAGTGAGCCATGATTGCAGCACTGCACTCCATCCTGGGCAACAGAGCAAGACCCTGACTCAAAGAAGGAAAAAAAAAAAAGAGAGTGAATCTTCTGGAGGTGCTTGTTAGATTAATAGAGTCCAAACCCTGTCTCTTAGAGATTCTGACCAGATCTCAGGTCTCAGGTGGACTCCTGGAATCTGTATGTTTTCAGATGCTCTAGATGAGTCTTATGCTTGGGTAATTTTGAGAAATACCCTGCTGCTAGATTATATTAATCTTGTTGGCTGGGACTATGTTGGCTGGTTCCTTAGGGATCCATTGAGTAAATGCACGGTGAATCACTGGATCATAGTAATGTTATTTCTGTGGATATAATAATCCTGTCATTGCTTTCTAGAGAGGCCATTTCATTGTGGCCCTCAATGAATTTTCCTAAAACTTTTTATGAGCACAATCGAAACTTGTTGGATGAACTTGGTCTGATTAAAAAGATGAAAGGTGGCTTCTGAACGCATTGTCCCTTTATCTCCGAAAGTGTCTTTCAGAATATTGATATACATATATCAGTAACTCACAGAGTGAATATTAGCTGCACAATAAAACAGGAATCATAGGCTTTGGGTTTACATGGCACAAAACTTTTAAGTATGTGTGACCTAAAATAATTTGTGCTACAATCAAAAGAAAATGTTAAATAAAATGGAAAATAAAACTCTTAGGTTTCTGTACACTGGTGATGAGTAACTTGAGCATGGTAGGAGCTTGTTAAATGCTAGATGAATTCCAACGCACTGTTAAGTGGGAGTTTGGTGGCTCAATAAAATGTTTATGTACTAGTTAGGACTAATGGGTTATAGGTGTCTGAGAGAAACTCGAGCTAGCCTTAGCAGAAAGAGGAGTTTATTATAAGGATGTAGAGGTTGTCAGACCTAAGAATGGGAGCAGCTGAGCCTCAGAGAGAGACTGGAATTAGGGAACAAATGGAAATCCGGCCTGGACCTAGGAGGTGCCCATGCTCCCTCTCCCTCTGCTTTTATTTGCACATCTGCTTCTTACCTATATACAGACAAGATTTCTTATTCCACAGTCTACTTGGTAGAAAAATGACAAAGCTGCAGTACCTGAGTAACTCATGAAGACACTGCCTTGATTTGTTCTCATGGTTCCAATTCCAAACTCCCAGGAGAGGAAATCTGACCGGCCTGGCTTGAGTCAGTGTGTATCCTGGGTTCATGGTAAGCTCATATGCCAGAGTCCACATGTTTCGGAGACATGGAATGAAATGTGGAGGTATGGTCTTTGAGAAAGAGGATTCTTGCAAGCTGATTCACCCCAAAACGCAACACTATGTTATGTAATGGTGAAGACTTTTATGATTTTTTTTTCCAGCGGGGGCTGGGTTGTATTGCTTCATTAAGATATTAGCATGGTTGCAGTGTTTTGTCAACAAAGTATTGTCTCTCATCTATGTTTTTGCATAAGCTAATAGGTGTAGTCATTTCTACCCTTCTTTTCCTGGCCAGCCTCATTCATGTTTAAGTTTCCTATTAACTATATCAGTCAGTCTTCCTTGTTGCTTCATGCCCTTCTCTTCCCCTACCCCTGAGAAGATCAAGTGGGGTTTTTTTTTGGTTTGTTTTTGGCCTGAAGGAAGGAAAGGAAGAGAGTTTAGAAAATATGTACATTCATACAAATACTCCGTATCTAATTTATACAAGTTTCTGGGCTAATTTTTGTAAGTAATAAAAAGGGAGTAAGGCAGAGGACAGAACAAACACAATTATTATAATGCAAAGTAAAATAAAAGTTTCAGAGGATTTTATAGGGAGTGAAACATTAGGATGTGGGGTGAGCAAAAGACTTTATGAAGGCAGGGCTTGAATTAGACAGGGCTTGAAATATAGATTGAGTTTGTAGAGGCAGATGTGGGGAGAGGAAGGAGAGGATTCTAGGTACAGAAGTCAGAAAAAAAAATAGGACCATGAGTGTGGCAAAATTTCACATGAGCAAAACTCATTTCACTAGAACAGAGGCCAAGGGTGCAATAGGAGATGAATCTAGAAAGGATCACTTAGCTCATATCCTATGAAAAACAGAGTGAGGAAATTACACTTAATTCCATTGGCAATGGGTTGCCATTGATGAATTTTGCACAGAGTACATTAATAGAACGTAAGCTTCATGAGATAAAATGACAACTGTATGTCTTTTTCTCTGAATCTTTAGAGTCTAGCATAGTGTCTGGTATAGAGAATGTGTGCTTAAGAAATATTTGTGACTTCATGAATCACAGCTGTATCTTAGCAACATTAATTTAGCAGCACCAAATAGAATGAGTTATAGGGGAAGACTAGGAGCTGTGAGACCAATTTGGAGGTGAATATGATAGCTTGGCTGAGAATTAATGAAGACCTTTGAGTTAGAACAGAAAGGATGGAGGCTGACTTGAGAACATTGTAGAAGTGGAATCTAAAGGACCAGACAGAAGAAGGAAGAGACCCTTTAAATCAAGGGACTAGATTCCCAAAAGACATTGACGAACAAAAGAAAGAAACCTACACGTTACTGTTTTATGAGAGAAAAATATGAAGCAGATTATTCCCCTTGCTTTTTAAATTAAAAATTGGGAACATTAAACTGAAATACTTCCAAGTCTGCTTCTCTTGTATCCCGTGTCATTGTGCAATGAGGTGCTCTATTGATATTTCATGTAGGATGTCAGGCCTCAGCTCTATCCTAAAATTCATACATAATGCACTTTGTATTTTTCCTTCCTCTCTTGACTGAGGGAAAGGAGGGAGAGGTAAGAGTAGAGACTCAGGCAGCATACCATTCTAGAGAAAAACAAAGCAAAACCTATCAGTTAAAAAAAAGTTCCCATGGGTAGAAGAAAATTAACATAAGAGTTAGCACTGGCCTAGAGTTTCCTTTCTTAAAAAAAAAGGTTGTGGAGAAAAATGAGTATTTAATGAACCAGACACCATATATATAAAGGTATTTCTTACACACCTCCTTCTGGAACTTAGCACTCTTAAGATTCATTCAGTTACCGATTCTTTTTTTTCCTATCACAAAATCTTGTTCACATTAATGTGCTGCGATTTGTCTTCTTCCAAAGTCTCTTGTGCTTAGAAAAGAGGAGCAAAAATTAGTCAGGAAAGCATTCATTAAGGACTGGATCATGGGCATTCCACTAAGTACTGATGATAAAGAGACTTACAAGTTATGTTTTCTGCTCTTAAGGAATTTACTAACCTGGTTGAAGAAACAGGAGATATATCTATATCTATATATCTATGTGTGTATGCATGTATATATACATATCAGGCTGTATATGTAAAATGTAAATAATATAAACATATGCCCAGTGCTAAATAAGTTTGATTTCATAATGTTTGTTTCACAACAAATTAAAAACCACCAGTCAATTATACTGTACCACCAGTCAGGTATACTGTACCACTTAGGTGGGTTTAACATTTTCTTCTCCTGAAGAAAAATACTTAAGTATTTCTTAAAGATTTCATTGAGAGAGAAAATTGTATTTGACAAATTGAATAGAATACGATTATTAATAGCTTACAGTTGCTATAAATTGGTCTCAACTGCTTGGTACTTGAATAATGGAGCAGGTTCTTTGATGTATAGTGTAATTTCATTGCCAGATGTTTCCTTAGTTACAGTGCTCTTTGTGCAGGGTCCCCAGGCTGGTTGTGTTAGGTTGTCTCAAATTGCACATTTTCTAAGATTGTGTATTTGCTGTCTTTAGTAATGGAAAGAATTTAGTTATCATGGTAAGGATTCATAGTACTCTTTAAAAAATTTTTAAAACATTAGAATGTAGCTTGATTAAAATATAGCACTTTTTTTTGGAAATAAGTACTGTAAGACTTAATTTAAACAGGCACATCATCAGAAGAAAATTGAAGTTATTCACCCAGACACAGTGGCTCACACGTGTAATCCCAGCACTTTGGGAGGCTGAGGCGGGTAGATCACCGGAGGTCAGGAGTTCGAGACCAGCCTGGCCAACGTGGTGAAACCCCGTCTCTACTAAAGATACAAAAATTGACTGGGCATGTTGGTGGGCACCTGTACTCGCAGTTACTTGGGAGGCTGAGGTGGGAGAGTCACTTGAACCCGGGAGGTAGCGATTGTGGTGAGCCAAGATGGTGCCATTGCTCTTCTCCAGCCTGTAAGACCAGAGCGAAACTCTATCTCAAAAAAAAAAAAAAAAAAAAAAAAAAAAAAAAAAAAAAAAAAAAAAAAGCTCAGTTATTCATCTCTTTGGCGATTTAGACAGGACTTCCATAAAATTTAATTTTTAATTTTTAAAAAAGTATTGAGCTAGCTATTGTGGCTAAATACTATGTATGCTGAAATATAATTACAAATCAAATAGGACATCTAAAGAGAGTAGTACTCACTAGGAATTTTATTTACTTCATCTCAATAATTTTATAGACAAGAATTCCAAGGATCTAGGAGATTAAATAACATATGACCTTGGAGCTTATATGTGGGATCTAAAATTGTACCCTGGTGTGTCTAACATTCACCTATACCACAAATTTTCAGATTCTTGGCCTCAAGCTCAGAATAAACAAGTTTAAAATGGGAATTCAAGTGGGAGCTCCCAAAACACAGATTTAGTTTAAGTGAAGTGAGAGACACAGGTGAGCATGCATGCATGTAAGTGTGTTTGCAAGCACCTGTGTACACTGCTGAGGGATAGTGTGGTGGAGGTCTTTGTTGTGCTCTTTCTTTATGATAGAGTGAGAGCGGTGGAAGACAAGTTTCATTAGGCCCTTAGGCCTAATCAGCCACTTTCTCTTTGCTCCTGCTTTATGATAGACACTTTTGATGTCTTGACTTACCTGGCTACATGCACTACAGATATCTTCCTTTGAAATTCTTTCTTTCTTTTTTTTTTTTTTTTTTTTGAAGGGAGTTTCGCTCTTTTTACCCAGGCCGGACTGCAATGGCACGATCTTGGCTCCCCGCAACCTCCGCCTCCTGGGTTTAGC